>NC_135552.1:5765993-6133493 GCF_964340395.1 Glandiceps talaboti
CAGCTGTGACACAAATCTGTGTAATGCAAACAGATCAAGGATACTGGATTACTGTAATAAATGTATCATGTGGCCATACTACATGTACTATTACTACTACTACCACCACCACTACTACCAATGTTACACCAAATATTGTTAACCTTGATATTTTTGTGACTAGAAAATCTGCGATTTTAAACTTGTCAACTACATAATGCAGTACATGCAGTTCTGAAAGACCATTTTGTACTATCATGTGACTCAGTGGTACATGTGTTCATGTACAAGGGGAATTTTCAGTCACTACTTATTTTTGCGGTTTGTTTTCCAGCAAAATCAGTGAAAATAGAAACAATTGTAAGTCGCTAGCATTTTATTGAGGTTTACAGTAACCTACCTTTGTAGAGTGTGTGTAGAATTAACACAACAACATTATGTCTGCTATCCTAACTTATCAGTAACTGACATTTTGATTTTTTGAATTTTTGTTTTGTTGTTGTTGGATGGGGAAAAAATACACAATGGTCAAAGTATACTTATTGACTTTTGAAAATTCAAAAAAATCAAAATATCAGTTAGGATACCAGAAGTAGTGTTGAATTTTTAATTCTACCATGTAAGCCCTTATACCTTCATGGTCCTACACATATAAAGGTAGGCTAGGTTTACACTGACTTACATTAGATCCATATCAAATCAGTGTAGCAGACAATCGTGTTCACACCTTGATATCTTTACCCATAACAATAGCCAGCACTTGAAACACAAACCACAGATGGAATCCTTGTCTGTGCACAAACTAATGACTCAAAAATAAGTGAAACAGTTGTTTTTTTCTTCGTCACAAATTTTGAGACATGTCTTTTAACACCTCCTTCACAGCTCCTCATACTGTCTGGATCTCTGACTCACTCAGCTCTGTGCATGTACACTAGTTTAGTTAGAACAGGTTGACTTCTTTCCTGGCAACCCTGCAGGGCAGTGTAATCATGTCAAAAAAGTAGGGAAGAATCGGAGTACAGTTAAGAGTTGGAGCAGGGTCAACTTGGCATGTTTTGTTTGTTCTCTACAGGAAGTCATAAATAAGACGATATGCTAATACCATTCATATACTGGAGTTTCTTTTCATGACTTAGTACACCATTGAAAATGAATGTTGTTTCTGTATACTATACAGAAAGGTCAGTCAACTGACTGTACATAGTATTTACAAATATACTGTAACAGTCTGGCTTTGTCGAGTGACATAAATGACTCAAATTTCAAAAGAAAAGTGGTCAGAATTTCAGAGTGTAAAATCTCGTTTAAAAAGTAGATACAGTATAGAAAATTGATTGCTCTCTCCAGCACTTGTCTGTGAAATGAATGGTTAATTGTAGAAACGTTACTGGTTTTGATCGTCATTTCCTAAATTTGATTGGGTCGTTATTCACCCATCAGCACCAATCAAGCATATTATACACGATTCCTTGTATCAGTCCAAATTAGAAAGGTGCGTGCGTAATCAACCTAAACGCAAGCCATCAGTGCAGGAAATTGGGCAGGATTTTGAAACCGCTGTATTTGAAATGACAAGCAATAAAAAAAAGATTACACTTAATACCCGATGTGTTAACCTGGCGTAGAGAAAAAAAACCGGATTGGTTTATTGAGTGCTTGCATCGTATGACCAATTGAAGCAACATTTGTCGTAACTGTTGGCAGGTCATTGGAAATCATCACAAGTACTGCTCAGTTTGTCACGCATGTGAAACGAATATCAATGCGTCTCTTTCTTTGCAGAAAATATATATTTGTTTGAAATATGTGTATATTTTGCACAAGCATTGTGTATATTTCGCTCAAGCTGCATGTATTAGTTGAGGCCAACAGTATGAAATAAAGTCTTCTGTTATCTGACACAATTTATCGTATAAAGTTAAGTGGCGTTGAAGGAGAAACAAGCTGTGTTTGCAACAAGTCCAGGTCAGGGTGTGGCATATGATAATGTAATATTTATTTTGATATTGCCATAGGCTGCATACCTTTGCATATACAAAGTACAGAACATAAATACAATTCAAGGAAATCTGGGATTCTCTTCCAAAAATATTGTTCAACTCTACAAGTAGTAATTTTCATCTTGAAAATAAGTACAGTGGTTTTGCTGTCTTTGTATTTGTATAGTGAACTGTTTCTCTTGCCTGGAAAACAATATCGGTATATTTTGACGATTGTGTTGTCAGATAAATTGAATGTCATTTGCTAGCAATAAATAAAACTTATATGATACAGATGGATGAAAAAGAAGGTTGAGAAATAAGTTTTGTATAGATTTGATAATATTTACAACTTTTTTACAGTTTGGGTAGAGTTTACTTGCTCACTTCAGTTACAAAAAAATATTTAAATTTATCTCTGGTTATGTGAACATCAAATATCAGGTTAAATGTGACTAGAAGTTTAGATGTGTTACAAATATGAGATACATCAACATTTTGTTTAGGGTTTATCCGGACAACTGTTAAAACTACACTAGCTTGTAACAAGAGTATAATTATAAATAACCAGACAACCAACAATATATTCACCAAAAAATTGTGAAATACCAATAATTGGTCATTTGAATATGTTAATTAGATGTTAGAATTTACCCATAAGTATTATAGTAACAAGTTGAACTTGTGATTGTATTGAGCGTGTTAATTTGAGACAAATTAATCACTTTGGATACCTTGTACCATGTTATGTATACAGCAGGACTCGAAATTAATAGTAGTCCTGTGTCCGCAGACTACCAATTCTTGTCATGGGACTACTGTAATTTGTAGCTGGTAGCCCACTCAGGTTACCACTGATTATGTGATGATTTTAAGGATGGAAGATTTACAGACATAAAAATATTTCAATAACAAACATATTTCCAAAAGAGGATATCTGTTTTCAGTTCAAGGAAAATGGGACTACTGGTCACAATCCTTTGGCTGTCACTTTCTGAAAGTGGTAGCCCTCTAGGATCACCAAAGAAAAAAAGTGAATTTCAAGCCCTGTATAGCTGGACAAATTTGTTTACCCACGTCACAGGTGATTCAATACTGTTCAAGGTGTACAGTATGGCAACTTACATATACAGTAAGGCCTTATAAAAAAAGTTGTTTGGTTCCGGTTACCCGACTCCACCTAGTTTTTCACATCGACCCTAAACTTGTTTACATGTTCGAGAAAAAAAATCGCGAAATTGCTGAAGTCTCACAAGAAATAGTGGATGCAGAAACTGAAATCAAATTCAAAAAACAATATAAAAACTGTTCTTCCACCTTGTAATGGCTGTACATCTGATGAGAAGAAACCAATAACACAGACACCATATGGAAAACAACCAAAAAGTAACTACCTGAGCATTACAATTCTGCCGATGCTAAAAGTAACACCTTTTAGCACCTTCTTACACCTGTACCCATATGGTGAATAACGCCACCAGCCTATGCTTTGGGGCTATGTGTAAATAAAACTTGTTTGTCTAAACTAAGCATCTTGCTGGAACTCGTTGACACCTCTCAATCCGATAATGGTCAGTAGTTGTACCTCACATCACAGACAAGAAACTGTGTTCCTTGTCTGTGCTCAGATGTTGTACCATTGCTCACAGTCCTGCTTGCAGACGGTGCACGCGTTTCGCTCAACACCGTCCTACGAAAAGTAACCGTCCTATAGCGAGTGCGAAAACAAAATACTTTCGCACCAATAACAAAATAATTACATATAATTTTTTTATAAAGCTATCAAATATTAGCAATCGGTCGAATATGTACTCATTTTACATCTTTTTGACGATAGTAGTCGCTGGTACGATCACAAAAGGTGTCGAAATCGGAACTTTTCCAGTTCCGACTGATTTCAAAGTCCCGCCTTACAAACTCCGCCACATTTGATCGGGCGTCCGCTTGGGCATAAATTTTACGATTGAACTTGTGATTTCGGGATTTCTGGTCCTCCGGACTGGGACTAGTACTTTTGTAGCCAAGGCGAGGTAAAATTACTAAATAGTCGATTTATTGCTGATATTTGAACACAGATGCGTTAAATCTTTAGTTACTACTATACTAGCATTTCAGGTAAGCCCAGGTTTCACAACTGTCTCTTTGTAGGCGACTTACTCCGTATGCAAGCAGGGCGACATGGACCCTCAGACCACTAGTGGTCAACCGGTCTGAGATGGATCATAGACCCTACGAAATGGATGTAGCCTAGTAGAAATGTCTGTATCTGTGAACAGTAAGGAATGTCTCTCAGATAGACTGTGTCCATGACTGTACAATGTTGTGTCAATCAAGGCCTCTTCGCAGGTTTGTGAAAATGATGCTGGGGACTAATCTCCATTTCAAAAAGGTGTTTGTCCTGAATGTTCGATAACTTGCATTTCCGTCATTTTCTCGTCTCTGTTAATTTTAGCGACGAAGGGATATGATATTCCATAGAACGCCTTTTGTTTTATCAATTACAAACAATAGCATGTGAAGCGATATAATGTTGCCTTGTCCGAGAAACGGGAAGTACACTAGCTGTTTTCACTTCACTGCTCACACTTACATTGAAGAGCTATGTAGTCAGTAATCTTGGCTAGTCTATTCTATTGTCAAACTGAATTTTCCCTCAAATTCAACATCATTGTCAGAATATATTCGAGAAAGGTTTACAACGTTTAAACTTTATTCATCCTGGATCCAATAGCAAGTGTACATTCTTTGATCACGGATTTGCGAGTGCAAAACATTATAAAACTTAAAAGCACGGGACTGCAATTTTGTGTTCCTTGTCTGTGTAACCTCAGATCACTGAAAATATTCATTAGTGGTCTGAGTCTGAGTTGGAACACATCTCCGTTTATAGTGCTAGTTGTGTGTATTCACTAAGCCGTTTCAATATAATAATCATATGGATGTTTTATTTTCAACATCACGCAAACCATTGGCCTCTTTTCATGGTAGCGATTAGTCTATCTGCTAGACCTCGGATGTTCTTCCGATACAATACGACACACGACCGAACATCGCTATCGAGGATGGAACATCCAAGGCAAGCCCTCACTGCGAACTTCGTTCGCTTATAGTAATTAGTATCGAAAGAAAGCACGAACATCTAGCAGCAAGATTAGGTAGCGATTTGACAGACGCCAACAAAATCGAATTTTAGACTCTAATATTACTCTTCGCACGTACAGAGTACTTTTTATAGGATAATATCATAAAAAGTGAATCAGAGCAAGCATCTAACCTAGAGTCTAAAATCAGATTTTATCCGATAATGGATATTTGTGTAATGTCGCGTCTTCATGGGGTCAGGTGTAAAAAAGACGGGTCAAAGTTTGGAAATGTGCACTCAGAGAACTGCGACACAACTGCTGACAGAGAGTTCTCAAATCATATTTCAGAGCTAAGGTGGCTATTGTCCTGCGTGTTCATTATAAAGCGGCCAAGTTCGCGTCACAATTTGTAAAATAACGCTACGACATTATACTAAACAATAAAGAATAAATGAGCCTTTGAAGTTTCTGTGCTCCTACTATAAATACTTCCTATGAATCTGGCCACAGCTACTCATGTCCTAGTCTAGCTGCTAGACCTCAGGTGTTATTCCGAATTTACAATACGACAAGGATGGGCGTTCGCCATCACAGCGAACTTCGTCGGGAGAAGCCCGAACGTCTAGCAGCAAGACAACCTCTTCTATAGTGGTCTGAGCGCACCATGCATACAATGAAAAGATGGAAAAGAAGATTATGCAAATACCCGACACTTCTTTATTTCTGTTGATATAGATGATGAGGCCAATTAACACATTTCTAACAGCTTAGCATATTAACTAACCTCGGATTTTCGAGGTTGGGAAGTTCTCAATTGGTCATACTTTAGCATCGGAGAGAATTATAATGGCTAGACACTCACTGAGTCACATATGGATTTTTAAAAAAAAGAAAATAAAAAATCTACCTACCCCACCTACATGTATTCTAAAATTGAATGTATTTGGAACCACACAGTTTTTTTTTATGCCTAATCATTGTATCTAATTTTAAAAAATTAAAAAAAAAAAATCAAAAATGGTTCCAGTTGCAACTTGTGCAGCTTCAACGAGTTATTTAAAAAAAATGTCTTCTCTGGAATGTAGTTGTGTTCTAAGGTGGCAGGAGTTTGGTAGTTTTTACCTGTATTTATTCTAAAGTGATGTGTTTCATGTCTGAGCTTGCCTTGGTATGAGATAAGGCTTACAAGTGACAGAAAAATGACACCATTCAACCACGGTGTGTCACCTTCTTTTTAATCTATCAAATAGTGCTTGTCAAACGGCATGACCCCGTGACCTGGTTGCATTTGATGCAATGTCCGCAGGTTTACAGTTTCAGCCTGGTGTTTGTAACTTGTAAAGCTTACAAAAGTCTGTTGAGTGTTGTTGCGTTGTATTTTAGTCATCGTTCTTGTCACTGCCCTGAAAGAGGTACTTTGTTTAGCCCTCGCCACTGTCTGCTGGTGTAGCTGATCTGATCTGGGTTCTTGTGTTGTTTTGATGGTGCACTTTGACCTCTGTTGAGAGCCATGTCTGGCTGTGATCACGTTGTTGTGTAAATGATTTTCAAATGGACTGTCAGCTTGTTGCATGTGAATGGTAATTTGCATATGAATAGGTTGTTTAGAATATCATTGTATTTTGGGGTGAAATGAGCAGTTAGGCAATCCTGTGTTGAAGGTATGGGAATACTTTATCATAGAGTTTGAGTGTGGAGGGAGGGGAGGGGAGGGGAGGGGAAGGGAGGGGAGGGGAAGATTTGTGTATCAGTGTTTGTGTAGGATGGTCTTGTCTGTGTATGTATATATGAGTATGTATGTATGTATGTATGTATGTATGTATGTATGTATGTATGTATATATGAGTATGTATGTATGTATGTATGTATGTATGTATGTATGTATGTATGTATGTATGTATGTATGTATGTATGTATGTATGTATATATGAGTATGTATGTATGTATGTATGTATGTATGTATGTATGTATGTATGTATGTATATATGAGTATGTATGTATGTATGTATGTATGTATGTATGTATGTATATATGAGTATGTATGTATGTATGTACATTGTATGTATGTATGTATGTGTGTGTGTGTATGTGTGTGTGTGCGCATTCGTGCATGCGTGTGTGCATGTATGCATGCATGAATATGTGTATGTATGTATGTATGTATGTATGTATGTATGTATGTATGTATGTATGTATGTATGTATGTATGTATGTATGTATGTATGTATGTTTGTCTGTGTGGGAAGGTGACTTGTCTGAGAGATGCATGATTACATGATACATACATGTATATGGTGTACTGTCAGTCTTTGTCTAGCTAAGTGACATACATTATATATATATTGTGTATATCATTTGTAGTGAGGTGTTTCAGTGCATGTTGCATTATTGCCAACCACAGTGAGAAAAGCTCATCAACCTGTCCCTAAAGAACAGGTTTCTCCGTGCCTATAAATCTTGCTCCTTGTTTAGTTGAAAACTGCACACTGACACAACTGGCATAGATTTGAGTGTACCCCTCATTTATCACAGAAAACAGTGTTGACAATCTAATGAGCCTGTCCTAATTAGACATATTGCAGCAAAATACAACATAATGATCAAGTTCTGTATTATTTTAGATATCAACATGTGCTGTTAATTATGTAATGTACTGTACTGTTAATGACTTACTTACAAGTACATGTATATGCAATGTACTAATGGGGTTTTAAGTGGACTTTATGAGGGATGTCATTGCACACTTTAGTTGATTGCTGCAGTGAAAATAAAAAATATGATACACTTGGTTCTAATTTTTTGCAATGAAATGCAGATATTTCCCTAATGCATAATCTGGGTGCATCTTACTAGCATTGACTATATTTTTTTTTTGTTATCAAAAATGTTCATCAGTTTTGTAGATCTTGTGTTATGTGCTACAAGTATATTTGGTTATATATGCCATGTTAAGAAAATGTGGTCAACCATTAGATCTTATTCCCTAAAGAAAATTTCTGGTTCAGCTGAGGAAAATATGAGCGACCTAAGGGGCCTTGTCACTATGAGTCAAAGATGAGTAGTGTCAAAATCCTTATGCTACAAATATTTTCCTACCGAATGAAGACAAATTTTAGAGAATATTATATTTATACCTTCACAAGTTTGATTTAAGAGAAGACTGGGGAAGTAATCTTGGCCTATATTTTGAGCACAGCAGAACCAATGACATAAACGGTTGTTTTGACGTAGAACGATCATAAAATAAACCCACTATTTTCTGGTTGAATGTGTACAACTTGGTTTGCATGTGGAGGAATATCTTGTATACTTATTTCTACTTTCTTTCTCTGTTTCTCTGCAGACTTAGTAACTGGGAAGAACACGTTAGTAAATTTGTAAAAGATAAAAATATACCTTGTAATTCATTTGGAGAAGGAGGGTCTTTTAGATGTTTGTCGCCAGAAAATAAGGTAAGTATAATGAGTTGAGAAGGAATGTATAATAGTGTGGAATGTAGCCTAGAGACTTGGCTATCTGACTTGACATATTGGCCTGACACAGTGACATTATAGCCCAGAGAATTGGCTATCTGACTTGACATCTGGCCTGATAGTAAAGCCCAGATACTAGGTTGTCTGACTTGACATATTGGCCTGACACAGTGACAGTATAGCCCAGAAAATTGGCTATCTGACTTGACATCTGGCCTGATAGTAAAGCCCAGACCATGGCTATCTGACTTGACATATTGGCCTGACACAGTGACAGTATAGCCCAGAAAATTGGCTATCTGACTTGACATCTGGCCTGATAGTAAAGCCCAGATACTAGGTTGTCTGACTTGACATATTGGCCTGACACAGTGACAGTATAGCCCGGAGAATTGGCTGTCTGACTTGACATACTAGCTTGACAGTATCACCCAGAGACTTGGCTATCTGACTTGACATACTGGCTTGACAGTATCACCCAGGTCTCTAAGCCAAACTGAATTGGTGCAGGATTGTGAATGTACTCTACACCATACATTATGTTTTGCAGGAGTAGCAATGGACCTGTTGAAGGTTCCTACATGCACCACTCACCTCCCCAAACAACACTGTGTATTCTGTATGTAAAGCGAGTTTGTACATGTACACGCTACTCAGGGGATGGTTGCCACCTAACCATGCCATGGATTTACTTGGATAAACCTTCTCTGTCTTTGAAGGCATTTGTTTCATTTGCTTCTTTGTTTTCTTTTCCCACAGTTATTACTACTAAAGTCAGTAATAGATGTTGCACACAAAGAGAAAGATGACGATTTGGCAGAATATTTAAATGATTATTTTGATGCAGATGATATGGTGAGTATATTAAAGAGTCTACAAGCTAGCCTTGGCTTCCAATCTCAAGATCTCACTTCAAGCTTGTCTAGCTCAATGAGAAATCATGAACCAAAAGTTGTTCATGCAAATGAGTAAACTCCTGAACTGTTAGAATGATGTAAAGAATGTATAAGTAGCATCCTGAGTTGACAAATATATTTGAACATTCTGTAACTCTCCAATAAACTCTAACATACTATTGGATAGAATTCTGCGATTGATTAACAAAGACATGAAGTTAATGACTGACTGAGTGGGTGACTTCATTTGAATTTGCAATTTTATCTCAGGACCTCATTGAGCTAGACATGAGAAGAGAATTGAAGTCACGGATAGCCTTTAGACTATATTATTACAGGATGATGTATTATTGTATTAAGTTTTAACCCTTTCACCACGAGAACCCGGTATACAGATTTTCTATTCAGTATGGATAATACAGATGGTAGAGTGGGTTCCTATTGAAATGGTGACAGAAGAAAGAGATTTAGATGTTTTGTTCCAGGACTATCTTAAATTTGCTAAGTATATTAGTCAAATTGTAAACAAAGCAAACAGGATGTGTGGACTAATCAAGCTTCAGTCATCTAGATCAAGAAACATTTATTAACCTCTGTGAAGTGTTGTTGGTAAGACCTCACCTTGACTGTGGAGACAGTGTATGGTATCCGACAACATAAAGATATAAAAAAAGCAATAAAAACTGTGCAGAGGAAAAAAGTATTCACTGTATCAATGATCTACACTATTTATCTTATGAGGAGAGGGTATCGGTGCTTAATTTGCCAACTCTGGAGTATAGAAGATGGAGCAGAGACATGATACAATTTTATAAAATAATATATACATGTAATTTAGGTGACATTGATTGCTCGGTATTCTCGAGATTTCAACATCTAGAACCAGAGGACATAAGTGGAAGTTATTGAAACCATGATGCCAGAGACCAGTGCGCCAACTAGGCATTCTCTATTCGACTATTGGAATTCACTCCCTGAATTCATCATAGACAGGGATAGTGTAAATTCATTCGTCAAGTCTGAATAAACTGTGGTCACACTATCGATTTGACACGTCTACCATTTATTATCTGAACATTGACTCTCTGTTGTGAAAACCTGGCCATGCTGGACACAAATTAGTCATTTTATATATTATAATATTTGACTTTATTTCCCCAAAGATTCCAGTAATCATTCCAGTAATCAAGTCCATAGCAACCAGTCTAGGTGATGCAATTCCATAGCAACCAATGTAGTACTGATACAATTCCATAGCAACCAGTGTTGCTGGTGCATTTCCATAGTAACCAGTATTACTGACGCAACTCCATAGCAACCACATTTTCACAGCTACAACTCCATAGCAACCACAGATGACGTCATTTATGTAATTTGTACGTGGAGGGAGCTTGCACTTACTATGGGGGGGGGGTCCACTGTCACCTGGACATACCAAGTCCTTCTCTGTCATTGATGGTGTTTTGTCTTTGTTCTGTAAAATCACTCATAATTAAAGAGATCAAAATGCCTTGCCAGCATTTTATTTGAAAATAATTACTTCAAGTGTAATGAAACAAGCCTAAGTATAACAACAAAAGCAGTAGTGTCTCCCACAATGCATCTTAGAACCTGAAAGTCAGCTATACATAAAACCCCCTTGTTTATCTACCCATCATGGGTTAATGTAAAGGATCATTATCCTAATTTATGCACTGATTATATTAATATCATTATCTTCAAGAATCCTAAATCTTGTAATTTGTAGAAGCTAGATAAAAGTGTTATTGTTGTTCTCTCTCATTTCAGCGATATACCCCTGTAGGGCAGGATGCTCTTAACAACTCTTACTGGTACTTTGATGGTAAGTAAAGAGAACACAAGATAGAAAAAAAAAAAACTTGGATTATTTTTCTTTTTTTGGCAAATTTTGTACAAAAGGATCATGTTACGTGGAATTTTCCTAAACATTCAAACACTCAACACAAGAAGTATTTAAAGTGTAAACTGTACATACTTTTTCCAAACTTATGAAAACAATTGTTAGAGTTCTTTCAGTTTTAGAATATAGGAAGAGAAATTGCGCACGTGGTATTGATGTTATATTTTGGTAAATTGCATTGCATAATCTTTCTGTTGGCAAATGCTGAACAGAAACATCTGTGCTAGTAATTGTTAAAAATAAACAAGACTTTATTTTTAATTTTATTTTTTCATCCATAGATTTGAGGCTTTACAGGGAAGGACCATTAAAGAAGACAAACAAGAAATCGTGGGAGTGTGTGTGTGTGACTGTAGATGATTGGCGCAATTTTTTAAAACAGTATCGCAAGACAACCAATCCACAAGAGAAAGAATTGTTTGATTACTTACAAAATGCCTTCTGGCATGTAGAAGGCCAATCAGAGGTGAGCTTATAGATTTGTCATATAGTATGTAGAAGGCCAATCAGAGGTGAGCTTATAGATTTGTCATATAGTATGTAGAAGGCCAATCAGAGGTGAGCTTATAGATTTGTCATATAGTATGTAGAAGGCCAATCAGAGGTAAGCTTATAGATTTGTCATATAGCAAGTAGAAGGCCAATCAGAGGTAAGCTCTTGTAGTTTTGTCATATAGTATGTTGAGGGCCAATCAGTGGTGAGGTTATAGCTAGCTCTGTCATGTTGCATAAAGAAGGCCAATCAGAAGTAAGATTATTGCTTTGTCATTTGATTTGTAGAGGGCCAATCACAGGTAAGATCATAGCTCTGTCATGTAGTGTGTAGAGGGCAAATCACAGGTGAGATCATAGCTCTTTCATGTAGTGTGTAGAGGGCCAATCAGAGTTGAGATCATAGCTCTGTCTTGTAGTGTGTAGAGGGCCAATCAGAGTTGAGATCATAGCTCTGTCTTGTAGTGTGTAGAGGGCTAATCACAGGCAAGATCATAGCTCTGTCATGTAGTGTGTAGAGGGGTAATCAGAGTTGAGATCATAGCTCTGTCATGTAGTGTGTAGAGGGCCAATCACAGGTTAGATCATAGCTCTGTCTTATAGTGTGTAGAGGGCCAATCACAGGTGAGATCATACATTATGTTGTATGTAGAGGGCCAATCAGAGATGAGATTATAGCTCTTGTCATGTAGTATGTAGAAGGCCAATCAGAGATGAGATGAGATCATAATATTGTCATGCAAATTCTTTGTTTTAAGATATATGCATATATGATATATACTATTACTATAGGTAAAAAAAGTCCCTCGCCAACAAGAACATTGAAACAATAGACTTCAGTACAAAAAATAATCACAAACATAAGATGACCAAAAAGCTGACAATGTACACTAGCCCCTGACTTAACAATAAGTATTGGATGCCATTAATATAGCTATCAAAACTAGTAATAAATAACATGGCCTTAGTAGTTGCTGACTTTTCAGTCGATTCACACTTTGCTAATCGCCACAGTAGAACAAAGAAAATACTTGAATTATAGTGAGAACAAAAACTTTCACTTCCCACAACAAGCTAGATTTGTAGGATTTCAAATACATCTAAATATCTCCTAATAAGAGTAAATTCATAGTTCTAAATGATAAGTCAATAATTCTTAAAATTGAAAACAGTATCTTTTAATATTATATAACATTTTCACAAAATCCAAGGTGTGCGAAAGAAAAAGTTGGGAAAAAGGAAAGATTAATATAACAATACCTCAATCAGGCTACCACAAGTACATTTCATTTTTTGACAAAGACTGAAAAAACATTTTCAATGGTTACCATAAACACAATCTCAAGGATGCACTTTTTGCACACACTTCACACACAGGCTCCAGTATTAATTTGCATATATTGTACATATATTGTTGCTATGTTGTTTGTCTATACTCATGTATGCTATATATAAGCATATTTGCAAAATAAAAAAAATTATATATTGATAAAATTATATATTTATATGCTTTAGATATATAACCTAGCTCACCCAAATTTGAATATGTTTGATACTTTCTCCGTATTTCAATGACGTAACACTTCTTTTTGTATATTTTCATCAATATTTTGCACTCTTTGTGATGTGTATTTACATACATCTAATTTTGTCTATGTTCATGTGTGATTTTACTCACCTTGTGCTTAAGAAAGAGAAATAAAATTGGTTTCTATTGCCCTGATAGTAATGAATAGAAATGCCTTCTAGCAATTCATATTCGTGTGTAGCTTTGCAAACATGTTGAGGGTATGTAGGCATTGATTCGTCAAACGAGAAGGACAGGATATGATTCAGTTCTTACACGTTCTCAAAGCTGCCAAAGTACACGTGATTGATGCGTCAAATGGGAAGTATGGAAGATAATTCAGTACCCTACTAGTTCATCTAATTTGCTGTACAGACAACACGTCATACTCTTGTCACACAGATTGTTTGAGTCGAAATCGTTAAATTTCATCTTTCAGGCGAATGACTGGGAAGAAGAGGCCGAAGTGCTTAAAAGAATGGAAGAAGAAGTAAGTGTTCCAGAAATGTTTTATTTCCCCCCCCCCTCCCCCCCTCCTCCAATTACTGCCCTCAGGTCCTCGTTATGGTCTCAAGACTACAACACTCAGCTTAGAAGATCTACATTGTTTACAAGTTATAAATGGTGAAATTTTAACATTGATCTAAATTAATCTAGGATGGAGTATATTTTGAAGACATATATATGTATAAGAGTCAACCATTGACTTCAGAAATTCAATGTTTACCCATTTCGGCATACTCATTGTGAGAGTAGTAGAGATTTATAACAACTTACATAGCGTTGTTACAGAACATTACAATCTAGGATATATGCGCAAGTGGTGATGTTCAATGAGTAGGTCTTTTTTGTCTGTTCTCAATGTCTTAAAGTGGCTATATGAATGAAGATTGGGTATTTATTTATAAACAAGGACTTGGCATATGTTGTTTCACATTGATTTTTCAAGTAGGAAGCCATGATGAAATTATTTTCTCAATTAAAAATCCAAAATAGATACCCAATCTTCATCCATATGACCACTTTAAGAGGTTTAAAACATCTTGTACAGCTTTCTTACACAACACTACAGTACTTAGTTTAAAATGTTGACTTCATAAATGTGTTTATATTTACTAGTTTATAATTGTTACAAAAGCCCCGGGGGGGGGGGGGGGAGGGGGGGTTATCTAATATTGTAATGAGTCTTTCGCTTGAGTGTGATAAATGTTATTTCCCGCAAAGTTAGGGAGTGAAGGTTAGGTGTAGAAAAGTGATCAGAATAAGTTAGACCCCCTAACATAAGCTGGTTTGGACATTATCTTGTGATAGCAAGCTATTCTGCGTATTTATCTAGAATGTACAACAGTGGACTGACTTCAGAAAAACATATAAACACAAAGCTAAGGAGCATGGGTTAGGTTTAGAATAAGGATAGGAACAATGTTAGACCCCTAACATACCTGATTTGGTCATATAGTAAGATATTCTGCCTATTTAAATAGCTAGACTGTAGAATAGTGGACTCACCTGACAAAACATATAAATATTGTAAAGCTAGGGAGTACAAGACAGGTTTAGGGATAAAGTTAGAACAACAACAACAACAACCCCCAACATAAACATGATTTGGATAGTCAACAAGTGGCCATGGCTCAACATTTCATGCCTTGTGTGTGTTTTTGCTGAACTAGCTTAATTGCCACTCAAGATATTAAATTATGTAGACTAAAAAATGAATCAATGTTCTCATAGAAAAAGGTAACACAGCTGTCAAACCATCTAGTAACTTCCCATACCCAGAGGGTGACATGAGAAATTACATGTACAACTGACATGAGTTTCAGATGAGTAACAAGACACTGTAGGTCATCCATATAGTTGTAATATGTCATGTTTTCTGCCTGTAGCAGTGTTTGAACACACTGTTTAACACCATCAACTTGTGACTGCGCAAGTAACCATCAGACCTTTGGCAGTTTGATGAAAAAGTGTAAACAGAGAATTAATTTTATAAGATATTGTCAAATATGGCATAGTAAATGTGATGTCCAAGGAATTTTGTCAATTTGTAATATAAAAGTCAAGAAGAAGTGTCGTTTTTACGTGGGCCTTGATATGTTTTGAAAAAAAATTTGCAGTTTGCAGATAACTGAAGAAGGAACATCCTGTCTAATACTCAGTACACTGTGTTTTGTCGTTATTTAAATCTTTACATTTGGTTTGAAATATGGTTTATCGAGGGAAAAAAAATCATTTTTTTTTCATTTTTATCACACAGAAAGAAGATGTGATTTTGAATGAATCAAATCCCTTCGATTTTGATGAGGAGGAGGCGTTGATTTTGTCGCGAGAAACTGAAGCTTTCCATGCCAATGGCGGTCTCTTTACAAAGCATGAACTTAGTGTGAATGGAGGAGACATTTTTAATATCAACGGCCCTGACGAGGCCAAGGACATTGATGACAATGTTAGAAAGAAAAAACGAAAGAAAGATGAAAAGAGTTTTTCAGATGGGGAGTTTGGAGATGAGGTTGAAAGTGAAAATGACACAGGGAACAAAGGTGAGATATTATGTCATTACAAAAGTGTACAAGTGTAGATTTGGCATTCTGCCAATGGATAAGCATTCTGATTGGATACAAATTATGCAAATCTTATTCAATTTTCTAATGCTTCAGAACCCAGTACGAGAGAAGGATGTCCATGTTTGACAAAATATACATTGTTTTTATACACTTTTAGAGTGGCACACTCATTAACTATGGCATCATTTTCAGTGTACCAAAATTTTGATTCATGCATAAATTTAGGATGTGTATTTTTCATAAGTTTTGATCGTCATTTTCATCTTTAACTTTCATACTTGGCAGGATATGTGAGGTAATTTTTGTTTGCCATTTCAATTTCAGTTACAAGGCATGTGATACACATAGCCAATCAAAACTACCCATGATGCCATTTTCAAGGTTTAATTAATTAACTGATGGGATGCTAGAATGTGTACTTCTTTATAATACGATGGGGGGGGGGGTACTTTATATTGTCTAAAATTAGTGTGGGATAAGAAAGTATACCTTTTCACTCAATGATCATATGCTCCTGTAATGTGTAATCAAAATGAAGATTATTGGAAGCATCGAGTAGGTAACATTTAAAATGATGTATATTAGATGATGTAGCATTTCTGCTCATACTTTTTCAGTTCATCAAGGCTTACCGTTTGTTATTAACAAAGATATGTTAATGAAACACCAAAAAGAAAATAGGCAGGAATAATAGAAATGACACCTGGTATGCAAATGAAGCATCAACTAATATGGCAGAAATCAACATTGTGTGCTGTTAAAGCCTAATTTATTTCTCATGAACATAAAATATTTTCCCTGGGTTTAAAGGCCCTGGTTTCAATCCCAGGTTCTTACATTAGTGGTACCTAGCCTGTTTTAAGTTTCTCAGCGTTTTGTCATTATTTTATTCAGAAAATAAAGGGAATGTAACAAAAAGTTGCTAACTTAGATTTAGGGTTGTTAGTAGGTGTGGTTAGTGTGGATAGGGGAATAACTGTGTTGTGTTTTCCACTTGACGCTGTCATTTTGGGTCAACTTTTAATATACACTATGACTCTGTCACTCAACTCTTTTTCACTCCTAAATCGTAAATTTAATATTATCAAGGTCTTGAAAACCATTCACCTATGACAGTTCATGTTAGACTTGTGATTCTCTTGAAGACGGTAAGTAAGGTCTCAAGTAGTGACAACACATAAATCGGTAACTGGGCAATGATGGAAGTGCTTGATGTACAGTACGTTGTCACATGACCCAGTAATATGAACAACACAAGGTCAATAGGTCATGCTATACCATCAGCTGTTGTCTACACTGTATAAATCTTACAGCTTGCCTCTTGTCAGCCATGCAAAATGACTTTTATGTTTCTACTCTACCAAAGATGTGATTTTGATTTGATTCTCAAAAAACAGTTAATGTATGAAAACTATAGAAATATAAATACATCGAACACCTCTTCAGTTATAGTTGTAGTCAGTGGAGAATATTTTTAGGAATTCAGTATGCTTAAAAAGAATGCAACTGCAGGAAATAAAGTTTTCAATGATCTGAACGTGTAGTCAGACAGATTTTACTGAAAATGTAGCTAAATCTGCTGGGGAAAGGGTGGACAGCGTATGTCAAAAGTGATCCATCACACATTGACAGGCGGTTCTAGTTGGTTATTTCATTCAGTTTACTACAAACACAACGTCCAGTTTGAAAGTAGGTGATGTGAGGGACGATAATGTCATTACATTTATACCAATGCTCCAGTAGCAAAAACTAATGCTGTTGTTGGTGGTGGTAAGAACTGAATGTTGTGCTAGAAAAAAGGCATTTGACTATACGATGGAGATGATTGAGATGATCGTAGTGTGTACATGTATAGGACTAGACTCCATCAATTACATCATGTACAATTGTCTGTGGAAAGAAACTACACTGAACAATGAATGAGGACCATATTTCAACTTGGCAGTCTTATGTAGCAGGGCCTAATTAGATAGATTTGCAGTTACTCAGAATTTATCAGTGAAAGTGATGCCATTTTAATGGCACTTTATTTTGGCACAAAAATTGTTTCAGCTAAATAAGCTAGAATAAGTTAAGCAGAAAAATATATCTGTTCACAGTATGGAATACAAAAATGAAGAAATCATGGAACAGTCAAAGCGATGCGAAAGTTTAACTGAATTATGTTATACTGGTTATCACTGGATTGTATTTCATTTATATAAGGTTAAGGTAGCTGCCACTTCATATTGTTTTCCTTGCAAGTGTAAATGACATGATTGTAAACTAAGCTATGTACATCTATGTGTATAGCAAGAGAAGCATTCTGACTGTCATTTTGTATTGATTTTGATAGCCCAGACAATTGTACTCTCCCTATCTCATGTAGTCTAGCTGATACACTTGGTTTCTAATCATTTGTTCACCCTAAAGAGAGATCTTGAGATCGCAGTATGAATAACATCAGACTACTTATCAGACTTACCTAGCTGTTGATTGAAAGGTAGGCTTGAGAGGGAAATACCACAACAAGTCCTTGGGCTAAGATTTTTAAGAAAACTAAATATTGAATTCATTCTATATGTAATCACTTCCTGTCTAAAATGGTAATAGTTTTTGTCAATACTTGTCAGGAAGTTCAAGTTATGTTATTGTTTTTAGTTGTACGTCAAACAACATGAATTCATATTTCTGTATATTTACTTTAGATGATAAAGAGAAACCTCTGTCCAGGGCAAAAAGGAAATGTGTCATGGCACGACAGAATAAGAAAAAACAAGATTCTGAGTGGTGTTCTGATGTAGAGGAAGAAATGGAACCAAAGAAACCAGAAGTCAATGACACTAAAGGTAGGAAGTTCAGAGTTCACAGGTCAAAGGTAGTTCAAAATAGGCAGCCATCTTGTTTTCACCAATAATGAATTTAGTGTCTGGAAGAGTGTGGGGGGAGGTGAATGCTTGCCAATGTGACCGATAATCAAGGCAACACGATGGAAACAATATGGGTACTCAGAAAAATCAAAAGCGATAGACTAAGTTCATTTTTGCTAGTTATGCTATGTAGTATTTAGCCCCACTATTTAATTGTAGTATCACTGTGATGAAGACTGTTATCAGTTTCTATATTATTATCTTGACTAGTCAGGATATCAGTGTGGTCTCTGAGGTGTAAATCATAATTATACCATATAGGAACTAGACTAGGTTTATACAGGTGTGACTGAGGGCAAAGGATATGATCAGCACAACATGTATCAAATACACAGGCAGCCATACAATGTTCTGTAGTGTTAGAGTCAAGTTGACATGGCCTAATACTTACAAAATCTTGTAACTTCTTTTTCATTATCTTCCGTTACAGTAGTGTTAGAGTCAAGTTGACATAGCCTAATACTTACAAAATCTTGTAACTTCTTTTTGATTATCTCTCGTTACAGTAGTGTTAGAGCCAAGTCCAAGATTAATACCAACAGTTACAACAACAACAACCACCACAGTGCCACCAATAGGTCATCAGCAGCAAGTTTTTGTGTTCTCAACGTCGCTAGCAAACAGGGCAGCTGAAGCTGTACTCTCAGGGCAAACAGATTCTATCATTTCATTTCATCGGAGTCAAGCCGCAAAACGAAAATATCTACCAGTGGACAGTGTCAGTGTAAGTATAGTCTTTATTGGTTAACCAGTAGTGCGTAAAATACAGCTAAAATGATGTAGGCTTGGTGTTTCACTCGTATGACATGACAATTCACACCCTTAGACAACTTTTTAATGCAAAAGAAACAGTCACATGGGTGCTGTGCTCAGTTGGAATGTAGAAGTAGTCAAGTTAAAATGTTGATTATCAGTTAGAAAATAAACAGTTGCAGCCAATTAAAATCATCAAGTTCATGTGTAAAGTTTTCATTAGAAGCCTATTTCTAGTTCATTGTGGGAGAATAGCAATGCTTATCGGTGTTCAATATGATTGGGCAAAGGATCCTGCTGTGTTTATTGTGTCTCTGTTACTGTTAGTCTAGAGTTGAAATATGTCTAGCTCTGTTTCAAAAATGTAATGTCTCAGGAGTAAAACACCAAGCCTACATCATATTTGCTATAAATGTTACACTATGCAGTCCCTGCTCCAGGTTGTACTGATTTGGCTCACTGAGCTAGTGAGAAAATTTTGAAATAGCTGTGAAGTGTCAAGTCATAGGTACATGTGAATTCATACCAAATATTGAATGCATGCTGTTCTATATCTTCATCACATTAGCTGTTGTACAGTACTTAAAATATGAATCAAAACATTCACAAATATTTTCATAATTTTTCTTACATTTGTGCAGGTATGTATTAATAATTATATCCAAATTTGTTGAAAAATTAGCCAGAAAATACTGTTTAGTTCAGAGTTTTTTCACTACTTGTCCTCAATACAGTGACAGGTCCCCTGTATTCTCAGCTAACTGCAGAGAAATAGTGGAAATAATATAACTATGTAATGTTACCATGGTAATATAGCAAGACTGATAATTGGCTTCTTCTCTCTTACAGGAAATATCCAGGCGGCCATCTTTGACAATGGAAAACTCGCAATCACCACTTATGCAAGATAAAATTCAGATGCAAACAATGTCACCCCACCCAGTTACAGAAACACAGCATCAGCAGCTACAACAACAACAGCAGCAGTCATTTCAACACCAGCAGAAACAGCTACAGCAGCAAAAGCAGTTTCAGAACAAGCAGCACCAGTTGTTTCAAAATCGTCAAGAACAGCAGCAACAACAACTTAACCAGCAACAGCTGCAGCAGCAGCAGCAACAACAACAACAACAACAGAGAGTGAACTCACAAATGCTGAATTCTCAGACTGTACACCACTTTCAACAGCAGCAGCAACAGCACCAACAGGGTCAACAACAGAAACAGGCACTGCAGCAGCAACAACAACAGCAACAGCAACAACAACCACAGCTTCAACAACAAATGGGTTCTCCAATCACACCACAGCAAGCACAACAGATGCAGCAACAGCAACAGCAACCTCAAATGGGCAACCAACATATAATGATGCCACAGCACCAACCTCAACAACCACTTGTGAGTGGTGGCATATCTCAGCTACAACAGCGATTGCAACAACCACTGCAGCCTCAACAAAAACAACAGCAGCAACAGCAACCTGTTGAACAGTTTGTGCCTCCTCAAATGCCAGTGGACAATCCAATGAACAATCCTGAAACAGAAAACCTTGATCCAACTGCATTGTGGGAATCTCCTGCAACAAGGAAACCATCATGGCAATTGTCTCCTCAAATGGCAATGTCACCCCAACATATTCAACAGCAGCAGCAACAACAACAACAACAGCAGCAGCAGCAGCAGCAGCAGCAACAACAACAACAACAACAGCAGCAGCAGCAACAACAACAACAACAACATCATCATCAACAGCAACAACAACAGCATCAACAACAACTTCACATGCAGAGGGCGATGATGAGTCAAAGACCCCCATTTCCTTCACAACAGGATTTTCAAGCAGCAGGGATGGGCTTTCCTGGACAGCCCCAACCAACACGAGGAATGAATCCTCACCATCCAAACATGGACATGTCACAAATGCCGCAACCTTTCTCCCCAAGTCATGTACATGGGTCAGGTGCACAGGGGCCAAAGGCAATTGATAATCCCACTCCTGAACAACTAAAGCATAGGCAAGAAAGCCTAAGGACTTTACAAGAAATGCAAAGGTGGTTATTTCCTGAGCAGCAACAGAGCTTTCCTCCTGGTGATAACATTGGTCTTAGTTCACCACCCCTTCCAAGTAACATGCACCCTCAATCACCGTCTCTGCGTTTAAATCAGAGTACAATATCGAGACCATCACCTTATGGACCAGGTATGATGTCACCACACAATACGATGACATCACAGCCTGATCTGATTCAGGCACTACAACAAGCATCGATGACATCACCACAAAACATGCCACCTACACAGTTACCAGATGGGATGCAGTCACCATCACCGGTAGGAAGAATGCAGGCCCAACAGGAATGGGCAAAGTTGCAGCAGGAGTTTTATAATGCCAAAAAGAGACGGATGATGCAGCAACAGCAGCAGATTCAACAGGAACAAATGCGACAACAGATGCAACAAGCACAAATGGCTGGAATGATTGGGGGCCCAGGTGGTCCCATGCCTGGAGAGCCAGTCCCAGGTGGACCGATGCCAGGTGGGCCTAACCCAGGTGGACCTATGCCAGGAGGACCTATGACGGGAGGACCTATTTCTGGGGGCCCAATGTCAGGTGGACCAATACCAGGTGCACCGATACCAGCAGGTCAAGCAGATGGACTTATGAATTCTGCTTTGAATCCACAACATATGCAAAGTCAAAGGATGCCCCCTCCACCGTACTATGCTCCACATTTGACGCAGAATCCTGCACAAAGACGGAGTAGTTTGTCTGGTCCTATGCCTTCTCCAACATCACCTCATCTCCCCAAATCACCAGCACATTGGCCACCTCCTGCGCAGTCGTCTCCCAGACCAGCAAGTACAGGATCTTTACCGTCACAAGCTGTGCCTCAAGGAACATCTGTGCCTCAGAGAATGCCTTCACATGTGGGAGGACCATATCCTAACTCTGTTAGTGGACAGGCCTCAGGAATGAACTCAAACACTCCTACAACAAAGGCACCATTTAGACATAATTTACCACCTTCAGCCATAGAAAAACAAGGAGGGAGACAGTATCCACAGCAGGAAGTTTCTCAGCCATTACCCCCATCTGGACCAACGCAAAGAAGATTTAACAACCCGACGAGCTCAGTTCAACCAGCTGTTGGCCAAGCAAAAGGACTTATGCATGATAGGGGTACAAAAGTTCCCACCACATCCACTGTTGTAGCCTCAGGACCTAATAGTGTCGGCAGTCCCATGTTGTCTTCCAACAAATCAGTTGAAGAATTAAGTCCTGTGTCATCAGCTTCAGTGACAAATAACAAAGTACCGCAACCAAGTCCTCAGCAACCAGGATCTGCATCAGCGGCTGCAGCATCAGCAGCTGCAGCTGCAGTTTCTGCTGCAGCTGCCACAGCAGCAGTTGGGACACCGAAAGCTTCTGAGGACATTGCCAGCTCAAATAGGCACCTTGTAAATTTCCCTCCAAGTGCACTGAATAGAGACAAAGCACCAAACTTTCCTCCAAGAGGAGAAGACTTTAATCAGTATGCATCAACATTCTATCAGAAGCCTAGTCTGGACAAACCAGCTAGCACTTCATCTCAAAAACTACAGCATTTTACACCACCAGTGTCTAACGTGCAAAAGCCGCAGACTGTGCCACCTCTCAGTCATCCTCCCCAACAACCACCACCATCCCAACAGCAACAACAACAACAGCAACAACAACAACAGCAACAACAACAGCAACAACAACAACAACAACAACAACATCAACAACCACCGCTACCACAACAGCTGCAGCAGCAGCCATCAATAATGCCTCCAATGTCAGTGGGAGGAGTGCCATCACAGCAGCAACCTGCATTGCCAAATATGAACAAGCCAATGACTTATGTAGACAATAATATGGGTAGTCCGCTGAGACCCCTTACTAATATGGTCCATCCAAATCAAACAGGTACTATGCCCACACATTATCCAGGACCTGGGCAACTTCAAAGTCATCAACGAATGCCAACAGTACAATCACCCCAACTTTTGCAACAAGTGCAAAGTTCACAACCAATGTCATTGTTACAGAGTACTCAACAAGGATTTTCTCAGTCTTCAGCGTCTCGACCACAACCAACAATATCAGGTACTTCTACGTATATGTATGGTCCACAACCAACAATTTCACAGAGTAACAGGGCTGGTACATCAACTGTTTCAAGTCAAAATTATGTACAGATGCAGCAACAACAACAACAGCAGCAACAACAGCAACAACAACAACAACAACAACAACAACATGCTGCAAATCCTCCTCCCGTGCCTCTAAATCGTAGCAATCCTCCGACTTCAACGATGATTTCTCAACCAACAGGACTAGACTTTCCTCAATCGCAGTCACAGAGTTCTAATCCTTTACCTGGGTTTGAACCTCCATTGTTGCCTGATGGCAAAGGACCAAAACAAACTTTGCAATATTTTCCAAATCCAAATGCAGGAGGGCTCCCTCCTGGGGGAGGAGGTACAGCATCACAGCTGCAACTGCAATCGCAGCCACCACCGCTACCACCGCAACAACAGTTGTCACATCTGCAACAGATACAGCAAATGTTGCCAAATACCAGGTACTCTAATATAAACACGAACATGCAGAGCATGAACCCAAACACTATGGCAATGAGTCCCACGTTATCCGTCAGGCAAAGACCACAACAAATGGCTGGTAGTGATGGGATCCCTATTGAAATGCATGTAAATAACCCCAATATGAACATGAATCCAAATTTTGGTTTTCCAATGGGAATGCAAGGACAAAGAATGATGCAATCAGAGAGCATGTCACATCCGAGGCATATGATGCAAAGCCAGGGCCAATCAGTAACAATGTACTATCCACCTAAACCTGGACCGCCGCCAGGACAAATGTATATAAGGACTAGAATGCCAGGCCCTAACCCTGGCTACGTGGCACAGCCACAACATCTTATGCAACAACCACAACCACAACCACAACAGCAACAGCAACCACCAATGCCAATGCATCAGCAGGGACAATTTCAAAATTTTCAAATGTCACCTTACGGCCCCCCGAACCCAGCCATGCCTAATATGGGGAGGTAGTAGAGTGTAGAATTGAGATGTTGTCAGTACTGATGAAGGAGTACAATACAGTCTGTATGGTGACATCTGTGTCGTTCTCAGGGGTGGGGAGAGGAGGAGGGGGGGGGGGTTGCTTGGCATCCCCTCCAGGCATTGTTGTACTAAGACCCAATTGTTTCCTTCAGTGGATCAGCACACTTGCTAGGGATAAAAAAGGAGACACTTTGTTCTATTATGAGAACGTACACATATTGAATCCAAGGACTGTATTGGAACCCTTCTATTAATATGCTTACATATAAAATACTTTAACAGGGACTTTTTTTTTTTTAAAAAGCAAACAAAAAAAAATTGTCCATTGGCTGCAGAGTCAAAAGATTTTTATACATGCGGTGCCTTTCAGGAGGAGGAACACAGGACTGAGACTAAATGATTCGGGGTAATTTTAAAAGATGTAAGTTTTGGGTCTTTATTTTTTAAAAAGGAAATCTGAGTTGCAGCTTTGGAAAAAAAGAAGGAAGGAAAAGAAATGTGAATCATGACAAAATGATCTATTATAGTGTGAAGCTCATTTAGGTACTCTTTTAGAATGATTTCACTGACTATTTTCAGTTTTATGAATGATTTGTGCTGCTATGCTGGTTACAAGCTTCAAAAAATGTGTAAGGTTCTTTGTTTTTGAAAATGCTGTATTCCTGTCACATGTAATAATCTTCACAACAGTTAGCCAGATAATTCCCCCACCCCCACCCATGCTTCAGGCAGATATTTACCAACAAGTCCACTGGCATCCACCCATATAACCCCCCCCCCCCCCCACCCATTTGAATTCCCATGGAACCATCTTGCCCTTTATATGTTGCGTTTTTAGATAAAAATGCAATAATATGTCAGTAATATTTTTTGAGTTGAGCGTAAGAAATTTGTTTGCAATAAACTGCCAGCTTTGACATGATTATGTAGAGCCAAACTTTTCCCCCCGAAATGAGATGCTGTTTTACTTTTGACATGTTTTCAACAATTACCAAATCATAACCCATCAAAAATATTGAAAGTTAGAATGTGACTCCAAATTTACAAATTAATCTCACGTTTCCCACTTGTCGGTACATATACAGAAGACAACTTTTTTTGCCAGTGTTGAATATTTCCTACCAGATCTATCTTTTAGGTGTGATTTCAATGTCTAGTATTGTAAAATTGCAGACACAGTTTATATTTTGTTGTCTGTCCAACATTACTATAATGAGATCATACCTAAGTCATGGTGTAAAGGCCCTGTTTAGATTTTGATTAGATTTGAAGTGTGAAATGTTATCTGGCAGAGGTGTAGAAAATGATGGTCCTGAACCAAAGAATAATAATATGTAATCCTTATAGCTGTGCTGCTCAGATACTACTAGTGGGTGGGTGTGGGATCGAAACCTTGGCCTTTAAGTGTACTTGGTAGCAGACAGGTTTTCGTTTTTTACAGTAGTCGCTTGACAAAGTCCCTGGGTACACATATTTGAAGCTTGTTATTTGCATAGTTTACATAACTAATAGTATGACTGATCTCTTCTCCAATGCAACTACCTCAGATATGAATCATCGATAGAGTTTTTGGATGAAGTCATGCCTTCGTCCACTTTTTTAATCGTCTTCCATTGATTGTGAAAATACTACTTGTGCCGTAATCATGACATCCAATCCCGAGGAATGCAGTAATGGAACAGGACAGGGAGGAAGGAAGGGTGTTGTGATTTTAGAAGTTGGTGATTGATTGGGTAGTGGAGGATAGAAAGATAAAAACCTCATCGCTATTTCAGTGTTGACCATTTATAGAAGATGATGGAACATACCATTAATTTGAAGAAAAAAATAGGGGTTTCAGGGTTCATTACTCCTTGAGTTGAACTCAGGAGGGTGTAATCCTACCTGAATGAAATATTGGTATGGTCCAAATCACTTCAGTGATGTTCAAGACTGTGTTTTGGGGAATAGGGTTGAAAGGTCAAATTTGACTGGTGCTATATTTGAAGGGGATGAGATGACTTGGAAGTTTGAAACACTTTACTTTCGCACAAATGGTAATTGAACCCTTCATGTAAGACTACACACACCACAAAATGAAATTCTGGAAATCAATTTTTATAAATTTATGTAAGGCATTTTATATTACTAGCATCATTGTCACACATATAAAGTTGTTGAGCAAGATGAAATGCCATCAATACTTTTAGGTGTCAACCTCTCAGATATATATTTCAAAAGATTTTGATACAACAAATTTTTTCCTAAAATGTGTGTACATGATCAATTTTAGACCACAATTTGGACCTCTTTTCATTATTCAGAACAATATGCAAGACTCTAGACCAAAACAGATGTAATTTGTTACAAAAATTTGAATTTTTGGAGGGAAATGTATGGGAGAGGTCAAACGGCAATTTGTAGTCTTACAGGTTGGACACGGGATTATACTATGTAAGTAGAGCATGTAAGACAGCTAAGGGATGATCGCACAATGTTGCACAAGCTCAGTAAATGAACATCGTTCATTTAGGAGAAAACCCTTTCCCCTCTACCTAAACGAACGTTCACAAGTGTGACATCACATGTTTATATAAGATGTAAACCGTGATGAATATTCTGTATGTGGTCACACCACTATGATTGATGCGATGTTAAAACATGATGAAGTTCCAACAATATGAACCTGTTTGCCGAGATGATGGTAAACACATCAAAATACTACCATAAATGCAACACACTATCTCACATTAAAAGTACAATTTTTTATCACCTTATCAACATTTCAGTAGTAAATACAGAAGCTTTTATCATTGAAGGTGTAAACGTTTTCAAAATTTAGTTAGAAGTTCAAAAATGAAGTTCAGCAATTGCATTGACGCCAGACCTCCTCCTCCCCCCACCCCTTAACAAGCGAAGTTTGCTTATTAAGCTTGTGTGACATTATGTGATCATCCCATAATAGCAACACAAACCACTTGAATGATATTTTTGAAATTCATTCATTTTTCTTGTGATTCTTTTCCCCTCATGCTCCATTTATTTCCTCACCATTAATGTTGAAGTTTTCATCAACACTAAATAATTAGACTACTTGAAGATTGGTCGCTGTCTTTGTAGACCTTAAGATATGTTGCTGGGGTAATCTGTATTATCCATTCCCCCTTAAATTTGTGGAAAGGAATGCGAAGAGCGCCCTCAACGGCAGATCTATCAGTCTACAAGTCTGTTTGGCTTGTCAGTTTGAATAATTACCCTACCTGTTTCCAGTGGTGTTGTAAAAAGCCCAATGAATTGAAACATGGAGAACTGTCTTGTTTCTATGCCTTCTTGACACACACACACACACACCTTTCTATGCAATGAAACTTCTACACACCTTTGTGAATTTACAAAAAAAAAAAAATTTCACTTTTTATCTTCACAACTTTCACAAGCTTATCTATAATGTATTTTGTATATACGTTGCGTTTTCTTTCTCTCTTTTTGTGAACTCCTCCAGGAAAATCACAAGCGGAAGTAGAACATGAGATGACAATTTTTTTCACCGCTTTGATCCACTTTGTAAATATATGTAAACATAGACATTCACATTTCCAAATATAAATAACACTATATGCAACACAGATCTGTACGCATTTCTTATACGTTGACATCTTGCCATTTCTACTACAAAGAAATCATTTTTTTCCATGCCTTGGTGACAATTTTCCATGTTTCAAACGGATTGGTGCGTGCCATAGTCAGAACTTTTATGTGTCTTTTCTTGTCACAAAAATATGAAGATAAAAATGATCCCTCGCAATGAATTTTGACCTCCATTGAAATGGCAGTAGCCTTGCAGATGTATATATAACCCAGACACCTACTTATTTTGTGACCGATAAAAGTGTAACAATTTTGTCAAAGGCAATTCTGCTTTTTTTCTCTGTACTTCAGGGGCACTGGGCTTTTTCCTCTTTTTATAAATTTTAAATACCAGAAATGTTTATATTTCAATGTGTGTCTTGCTAGTTCAGCTTTAGCTAAAATTGTACATTTGGAAGAATATTTTTATGCAAATTGTCTGAATTTCGTTTAGGGTTAGGAATTTTGGCAAGCAAAAGAGAGCTTTTTTTGTACACACTTCGTATTGAGTCTTGTACTATAGACTTTTCATTGAAATGATTACAGGATTTTTTTTCCTGACAGATTCTATATGTCCCTGGCCACACAATATAGAAAGGACTTTTTGGCTAATATTGAAACATGTTGAGAGAATTAGCATTTTTTGTAGAAATTTTTTATCAAAATAATTGGTTGAACTGTTGGAAGTACAGTCCTGTAGTCTGCAACCAACAGTGGCTTATTGTAAATATGAAAAAAAAAAGATGGCTACAATATTACATGGTGGTCACATGATAGTCATGTGACTCTCACATGCTGGTCACCTGATGACCTTGTGATGGTTTGCTTATTATCACATTACATATATTTTTCCTAATCTAATAACGAAATGGTTATCTATTTATAACCAGTGCTAGTTTTGTTGGAATTTTTATATTGTATATTTGGCAGAAAAGTAAGGGGGATTTTTTGACACGTCAACATTTTCATCAAGTGTTCTTTTTTTTGAGAAAAAAACTATTATTGGAAAAAAATGTATTTACAATAAAATACATACGTTGTAAGTACGATAAGCAAAGTTTTGGTTTCTGGTGTTTTTATTCTTGTTTGATGTGTGTAGTCATCACTTGTGGATTTAGTCAGGATACCAGCCAGTGTGGTCTCTAACTAAATACCACATCTGGTCAAAGTCCCTCAACCAGCACAACAAGTTGTTCATCCAATCAGTGATTGTTGTAGCTATGTTTATAGTGTGTAAGTAGCATCCTGAGCTGACAGATAAATATAACATATTTGGACTTTCCGTAACTGCCCTCATCATAAACACTATACGCTATGAGAAACTGTACTATTGGTTAGAATTTTGTGATTGATTAACAAAGACATGATGTTAATGACTGTGCGGGTGGCTGTGGATGAATTTTAAATTACATCTCAGGACTTCTAGAGTAACGACTTTGACTAGACTGATGAGTGGAGGTGTAAATCATAACGATATGTTATAGGGACTAGACTATTGCTCATTATACATCAGTACTTCCCATTGCTGAAATAATGTGATAGTAAAGTGAATATAGTGTAAAACAAATAAATGAAATGATTTTTAAAGATGTGATATTTTTTTGTGGACACAGGATTTATGGGAATGTTGATATGAAAAAGTGTTCCCTGAATATCTCTGCATTGGTTCTTACATGTAAAACACAAAGACCAATGGGAAAGTTATGTACCTGTGCAATATACTGTAATCCTGGAAATTATGGCTAAGAATACAAATCTCACAAATTAAAAGTCATTATTAGGAAGATGACAGTCATCGACCTTGACAATGATTACTTATACCAAAGAACATTTCTAGCATGGATGCCATATTGTACTAAATACGTCATCAAAATTGATTTCTTGTGAACTTTTCAGATTTCGACACCCGACAGTTCCATACCATGTCAAGGATTGATGATTCTAAATTATGAGAGCGCCCTCACGGTAGATCAAACACGCCTCCGGATCAGGATCTGTCAATTTCAAGTTATAATGTATGAATGCCACAATGGATACGAGTTTTTGTTTTCAAAATTTGAGTACCCTAATATTTCACCTCAATCACGATAACACAAATTCCAACGTCTTTTTGTCTTTGTCATCATGATTTTGTATATTACAGCCAATTTAAATAAATTCTCAAATTTATATCTACTTTTGATACTACTAATGATTCAATGTAATTCTCATTTACAAAATCTGAATATACCTTCACTGATCTCTTCACAGGCATCTTGACTAGTTAATGTAGTTTCGTTCGTTTAAAGAGAATTTATATTGAAACCTGTCCCCTTGCGGTCGGAAGATTTTTCACTAATCTTAATAGCGAAAGACAGACATATCTGAGATCTCTTGTCTTGTCTTGTCCATTACTGTACAAAACGCCAGATGTGGCTATACACGTACAGTTCGTCATGCATCACACTTTCAATTTTTCCCTTATTCCACATTGAGATTGACTAGTGATTTAAAAACTGCCACATCTTTTGCTGCTTTTGTACTTGGTGGTAATGAGTTCCATAGAGGTATAGTACGTGGGTATAGTGAATAGTGATAACAATCTTTATTGGAGCGAATGGTATTGTAGTTTAACTTCTGTGTTTGACGGGTGTTGTGTTTGGTTTGGTTTTCTTGATGAGGGTGTTTTATATTTGTAGGGGTGATTCCGTGTGTTTCTTTGAAAATTGTGACGAGTCTTGACTTAGTTCTTCTATTCTGTAGTGATTCCCAGTCTAGAGTTTTTAGTATGGCTGTGATGCTTGTTGTGCGTCTGTAGTCATTGGTAACGAATCTGGCTGCTCTCCTTTGTACTTTTTCAAGTTGTTCCTGATGAGTTTTCTGGTATGGATCCCAGATTGTACTACAGTACTCAAGTCTGGGTCGAACTAGTGTTTTGTAGGCTATTTCCTTTGTGTTCCTGGAGCAGTTCCAAAGGTTCCTTTTGAGTAAACCAAGTATGCTGTTTGCTTTGTTTGTGGTTTGGTGAATGTGCTGGGCCCATGAAAGGTTGCTTGATAGTTGTATTCCTAGGTATGGATGATGTTCTACTTTCTGAAGGATGTTATTGTTCATGTGATACTGGTATGGAGTGAACTTTTTCTTGTGTGTTACGTGCATAATGAAACATTTTGATGTGTTGAACTTCATTTGCCATCTTTTTTCCCAGTTGCATAGGGAGTTTATATCATTTTGTAGTATTTCAGTATCAGCTGGAGTATTGATTTCTCTGTACACAATGAGGTCATCTGCAAACAGTCTTACATGTGAATTAACATAATCAGGTAAGTCGTTAATGTATGTGAGGAACAGTAGAGGGCCAAGCACGGTCCCCTGGGGAACACCGGAGATGACTGCTGTATGAGATGAAGACTGTCCGTCGATGACTACTCTTTGATGACGTTTGGTGAGGAAGTTTTCTATCCATAGCTTGGTACTGGTTCTTACTCCAAAATGGTCAACTTTAGCAAGTAGTCGTTGGTGGGGGACCATATCGAAGGCCTTGCTAAAATCCATTATACACAGGTCTACTTGCCCACGCTGGTCTAAGATTTTTGCAAGGTCATCAATCAAGCCTGTGAGTTGTGTTTCACATGAACGTCCACTTCTGAATCCGTGTTGTCTATCGCAGAGTATGGAGTACTTTTCGAAATGGTTCATTATGTTGCTATGTATAATATGTTCTAGTTGTTTACAAGCGATACTAGTGAGTGATACCGGTCTATAGTTACTTGGAAGAGATCTCTCCCCTTTCTTGTGGATTGGTGAAACATTTGCATTTAACCAGTCTTTTGGTAGGGTTCCTGTTAATATTGATTTCTGGTAGATTTTTTGTAATATGGTGCAATACTTGTGGCGCATTCTTTGAGTATTCTTGCGGGTATGTTGTCCGGTCCTGATGCTTTGTTTACTTTCAGATTTTTGAGCAATTTTTCTATTCCTATAGTTGTGATTGTGATGTCTGGCATTTTTGGGATCTTGCTAATGCCTAAGTTTGGGATGCAGGTAAGATCTTCATTTGTGAAGACGGAGCAAAACTGATTATTTAGGATTTCAGCCTTTTCCTTTGCGCTAGATGCTATGCGGCCCATGCTGGACAGTGGCGATACACCAATGACATCTCTGCGGAGCGCTTTGATGTAGTTCCAGAATGGTTTGGTGTTATCTGTCTGGAGGCTTTGACCAATGGTATTTATGTGTTCTTGTCGCAGTTTTCTCATCTGTTTGTCGTTTCGTCTTCTTAGTTCTTTGAATTTGTCCCATAATATAAAGTTTCCGGTCTTTCTTGCTTTGTCATATAGTTTGCGTTTTTTCCTGATATTTCTTTTAAGAGTAGAATTTATCCATGGTACGTTTGGTTTAGATGAAGTTATTTTTGAAGGTATATTGTCATTCATTGCTGTCTGAATTTTATCTGAGAACTGGTTCCAGAGTTCGTCTATATTCAACTGGTTTACTATGTCTTCAGTAAGGCTACTGTTAAGAGCATCGAGTTCATTTGACATCTTGTTAAAGTCGGCTTTATGATATAGGTACACTTTCCGTTTTGGTAACTTGACAATTTTTGGCTTGATAGAAGCATGTAAGACAACAATGTCATGGTCACTTATGCCAGGCTTTATCTGGATGCTGTTTACAAAAGTGGGGTTGTTGGTAAAACACAGGTCTAAGATACTATTTTCTCTGGTTGGTTCTAATACCATCTGTTGCAAATTATTGTTCATGGTGATGTCGATCATAGCTTTGCTGGGTCCAGGGTATCTACCACAGGGTTTGAATGAATTTGAGTGCCAATCAACATCTGGTAAGTTGAAGTCTCCTAGTATCCAGACTGATGCATTTTTTGGTATGACTTCTAATGAGTTTTCTAGAAGACGTACATACTCAGGACCTGTCTTCTGTGAGCGATAGAAAGCGCCTATGAACATTGGTGCAATACCGTTTACATGGATGCTAATCCATTTCATTTCACAGTCAACTTGATCGAGGTGATGTTCGTCTTGGGCAATGAGATTATTTTTAACTGCAACAAATACTCCTCCATGGTAATCATTATTTATTGTCCTGTCTTTGCGGAATACATTGAAGTTTGCAGGAAAGATTTCACCACTATTAATGTCACTATGAAGCCAAGATTCAGTTCCAACAACTATATCTGGGTCTTCTTCCTGTAGGAGGTACTGAAAACCAGCAAGTTTTGCGCGTACACTCTGGCAATTTACATTGATGATTTTGAGGGGATGTATTTTGGATTTTGCCTTACGAGGCTTTGGTTTATTTACTTTTGGTCGTCTTTGTAGTTGTGGTTCTATTAGTTGGGCTAGATGTCTTGATTGGGAGATTATAGTCTAGTCCTGCTTACAGATGGTGCACGAAGGGACGACGTACGTGACAACAGCCACTGGTAAGGTAATAATATTCCATTCTATTCCAGGATGATAATACTTACAGTATTCTAGTCTACGATGACCATAATACAAAATAATGACGTTTTATAGGTATTTACGATATTCAAAAATTGCCGTTGCCGGTGATTGTTACTATTACGGAATACGTGTGTAAACTGGTAGGCCTAAACCTCGAAACACTCTGAGTCGATAGACATTCGTTGGGAAACAATAGCCCCATCTACACGGCCTACCTGAGGCAGGACTAAGGATAGTTTGAAGCCCGTGTAGTAGACGCGTAAACAGTTCCCGTCATATCATCTGGATAGACAGTACGCTGCCTCATGCTCGACCATTCAGTGAACTGGAAGCTTTAAGCGTCACGAAATATCATGAATATTCATGAGCACGACTCACCAAGTCTTAGGAACTTGTCGGCAGAAGTTTCGCCCTGGTAAGAATCAATTTTCAAACGTCATATAATTTTGTACATATACAGTATATATGAAGCAAAGAACGTATATTTAAGAAACCTTTTATGAAAAAGTTTCTTTCCGTTATGTACGTAAATCGATAGTACTAGCTATAGGTCGTAAACATTATTCTTTCTGCATCAGTCCAAGAAAGTACTCGTGAACTAACGAGTCACATCACTGCGAGTCGCTAGACGTATAGTGACACAATGTTTGGTCACGAGTATTTTGTAGCTGAACTAAGGAAATTGTTGGGAAATAATATAATGAGCATAATTTATGGACTATCCTGAAATGCATAGACTATAATAATTTGGAATGTTTTGACTCACATTTTGTGCACTATACATGTACAATAGTGCAGTGTCGTAGACACGGATTGTCGTGTCGTAGAACGGCCACGATATATAATACATGTTTTCTGTTCAAGACAAGTGCTACGTTTGTGCAGGTATAATTTATAATACTTCTTAATATGTCATTAAATGTAATTTCATACACCCAGTGTCTCTTCCTATGTGATTTATTGGAGAGGACGAACCCGTGCAATAAATTTCCTTATACCACTTTTACATAAACAGCGCCCTCTGTGTCACAAATTTTGACATCTGTCGAAGTAACAGGCGCCCCTTTGTGCTCATAAGCTAGGAGTGACAACTTGTTCAAAATATACTGACAATTGGTTGTTGCTAAGGGCGTGGTCATGGTTGCTAGGGCCAATTATTTTGAAGAAAATCTGCAGAATAACATTTCTAGAAACAGCTCACCAAGTTTCAGTCTCATTGACCAAGTACTTTTTGAGATATGCGTTTTTGACCAAATGATTACCGGTACACATATAACAAATACAGTTTAAATCCATATAGATTTAATTTTATTTGAATCCAAGCATAATATACACAGAGTGTAGGACATATCATGGAAATATTACACAACTTGGAATAAGTTACATCTACATGAACTCTGAAGAAACAACAAGGTTACAATGGACATAAATACACACACATGAAAAGTTCTCATTAATTATTGAAAACAATTATCACTTTTTATTCCTCTATTTACAGTGAATTTGTTTTAAACTTCAACAAAGTATTCTGCTCATTGAAGTAAATTACAAGTAGAACACATAGTTTACCTCATTTTAATACAAGCATGTTCTTGAAGGTGGAGACCGCCCTCTAGTAGCAATATTTCATTGACAGTGGACTTTAGGGTAGTGGCTTCCACCCCCTATATGAAACTTTCATGTATTAGTTATTTAACATAATATTGTTTGTTATACAAATTTCATTCCATTCTATATTTTTTTTCTTGTCAGAACATTTCTACTGTCTAACACAGTTCAAGTACATTTATGTTAACTTGCTTATTACATATAGTAGCCAGATGAAGTGGTGATATTGGTAAGTTACGATAGACACAAACTAAAATAATTGTTGGAATGGGTGGGGAGATTACACCTTGTAATCCAGACAGTATAAACACTGAATGGGGTTGAATGTACCACCAACTGGAGAAAAACTTGCATCAGAAATATCTCCCTACAACAACTGTAACTACATCAACATGTCTCCAACAATAGTTTTAGTTTGCATCAGGGTTAGCTTACCAACAGCTGATGTGACATTGTATATTCTGAACCGAACTGGTTATATCAAAGGGGCATGCATATAAAGCTGAGTTTCTCTACATTTGTGTTGTATAGCTGTAATATTTACTTACTGAAGCACAATTATCCATTACTTGTCATCGCCATAAATCAAACCTTATGTTCTGACATAATATGTGAGTGATTGATGAAATAATGTACTGTAGTACAGTACAGCCCGTTTCTAGTTACTATTCACAGGCTCTGATATAAACACACAGAAACCAATAAGGAACTTGACATGCTACACTTTTAAGACAGCAAGATTGAATGAGTACAGTTAGTTGCGACGGTTTGTCAACAGGAAATGCACTAACCTGCCACCACACAGACATCAAATGCAGACGTCAAAATATTGGTGCCAGCAAGTCTGTGTCTTGTTGCAGTATGTTTTATAAGAGACAAAATGTAGCAAGAAATAGTGATCTTACTATCTCAGTGTACAATATGCATTTCTTCTTATCGGTTTCTGAATGGTTGTATCAAATAGTACCAGTGAAATGGCAATTTGAAATGGGTCGTACATCATGTCTATATGTACTAAAATATCAAAGAAACCCATATTGTGTCATCAACTGTGCTAAACAATGCCAGAAGAATTTAAACGCAATTGAAGCCATGCATTGATATTAATATTATACTACAATATTTTAATAGATTTACTCAAGTACAAAAAGCTTATCTCAGGTTATATCAATTTAATCATTTCACTGGAACATCGCTTAATTCAACCTGAACACAGTATTCATAATAACAAGTAGTAGTACTTTGAAACAGTACAGTGTTATATGCACAAACACTGATAGTGCTGTTGTCTAAAACCAAACAATATCACTATTAACACAATTTTTTTGATCATTAAATTCCCTCTAAAGTCATTCACTATAAAACTTTCTTTTGTAATAATTTCTGTTGTCTTTTTTTTTTATATACCATCTTATTTTGTACATAATAAAAACATTCCTAAAAGGTTTCAATTGGCTATTAAGTAAATCTTGATGACAAAGGAAAATGCTGGGCAAGCTGGGTACTGTGTAGAAATTTACAAATTAATGTTTTCAAAATAAGGTAACAAAAAAAACCAAACTTGAAGGGAATGTATCATACAAATAAATTTATGACAACAAACCTTTTTCCTTATCTACAAGGTAATAGTGGAGGGAAGCATTGCTTTGAATATGTGCTTAAAAATTAAAAAAATCACAAATTTGAATATTCATATTATTATCAAATACTACTGCATGGAAGGAATAATATATTGCAGTAGCTAGAAAAGCTACCCTGTTGGGTCATTTACCCTAAAAGGTCATATATCCTTGAAGGTAATTTGCCATGGGTCGTTTGCCATGGGAAGTCTTTTAAAAGGGTTGAGAGTTTGATTTGATAAAGCAGTATAGCAAAGCTGTGCTTGAATCAATGTGAACTGGCGAGTGGTTGGATGCGGTAGTTAGAAAAGCTACTCTGTTGGGTCATTTACCCTTAAAGGTCAAGGATACTTGGAGGTCATTTGCCATAGGTCGTTTGCCATGGGAAGTCATTCACAAAGGTTGAGAGCTTGTCTTGTTCAAAAATTGAACAAAAGCATGATACAATGTGATAAGCAATTTTATGCTCGAATCAATATGAACTGGGGAATAGTTGGATGACTTTTAAACATTTGTTTAAAAGAGAAAAACTTCTATATGCTTTTACTTTTACCCATATTGCTTATCGGATGGATTTTGGCCATCAAGTCTGATTTAAGACATAGAGTTACTACTGTAATTTAGTTTATCACACTTAGAAATGGTTGCAATTCATGTGAAGAGTGCCCTCTATGGATGCATTTATGCTAGAGGGAAAGGCACCTGCAGTATTATTTGCCACCAAATTTCCAAAATTTTACGAAAAAAAAATATCTTCACAGCAGGTTAACCCTATGTATATCATAGGTTGATTGTTTAACAGCTAATTACTACAATTGAAGGTGTAATGTAAGTGTGATGACATTTTTGACAAGCAGTGAAGCAGTGAAGTTCTATCGTCATGTTTGTCTTTTCAACTTTGCATTCACCAGTTCAAAAGTGATTCAAGTATGTATCCCTTCTTGTAGAAACTTAATATGGCAACAGCGATCTATCAAACATTGTACATTGCACTGTATAAACTCTGTCTTGCCTAGGCACTGTACATTAAACACACAAAATGACAAATTTACTTTGATATCAGTCCTCTGGCTTTTGGATAGAGTTCAGATTGTGTCTGTGGTTGGTTACGCTTTGCAGTTGCAGGTCTGAAAGTGAGAAAATAGAAAGAAAGAAAACATGTTGAGTTTTTACTCTGGTCTAACGTGCGCATCTATTTACATATTAATGAGATCATTAGCGTATTCATATACATTCATGTATATTGTCCTGTAGATCACCACAATAAGTCTAAATACTTTGTGATGTATATATATAAGTATAACATGTCAACACAAATGACTTATTATACACAAATACACTAGTTCAGGAATATTTGAAGGCTCAACCTTTAGTGTGGGTATGATGCAATGGTTGCTGTGACAGGTACAATATTATTCTTGAAGAATCAAGCTGTTGGGAATTATCAAAGCTGTTCATTTATGTAAAAATGCTAGTGTTACTTATGATTAATTAACCTTTCAAAGTTAGACCTTTAAACTTACAATGACATTATTCTGAGATGATTGATAAAAACATTTCAATTCTTCATCACCAGAGGGCGCAATTCCTTGCATGCTACTTCTTAATATGACAAAATTGTATGAAGGTGTTCATCCAATGAGAAGCAGTTTGACATTGATTGACAATTATACATTTATTACTTACCTTGATCTTGCACTCTTGTCCCTCTTTTTGCCTTTGACCTTTGACCTGAACACTTCTGGCCTATAGAGAAGACGCATAATTAATATTGGATTACTCTGAGTATGGAATAACAATGTGTGTTCCATTACATGGCAAAGTATGAATTTGTTGTTACAACTGAGCTTCACCTAAGTATAAATACATCCATATTGAAGTTACTGTATTAAATCTGTACTAGCTGCAACTGGAACATGTTTTGAAACTGTTCTGTTGGATATAATGACATACTCATAATAATGTAATGAATCACCTGTGGGTAATTGTATCAATTGTGCAGATGTACAAACATGGTACAGCTTGTGTCCTTATTACAGTAAGTACCCCAAGCCCAAACCCAAGTCCTGCTATTACAATTTTACAAGTCAAGCAAAATGTGCCGGATGATTTGAGTAGCTTGCATTATAATATACTTCTTGCATAATGCAAATTATTATGCAAATATATGCAAATTAGTCCACCTCTTAATTTTTTTCATCTGTCTACTTTCACACGTAATAAATTCCTTCGAATTGATATTTGGGTCAAGATGAAGGTCACCTTACATTTAGACTACAATACAAGTGATAAAGTCAAGTATACTCACTGAATGTCAAGATCAATGTCTTCTTCATCCTGCAATGCAGCATCTAAAGCTGCCTGTACTCTAGGTGCCACTGTTGGACCTTCATAGTCACGGGTTGTACGGTTAGGCATGTCCAACTCAACTATCAAAATATTTTCACCCTGTAAATACAAGATTAGTTCAACATGTTCACAAAAGAATTGCTAATTAAACATTCTGATTTTTTAAATTTATATCTTCATGAAATGTTGTCCCTTGGTTGTTTTTGTTTCAAAATTAAAAGACGTTACATTGTTCTATATTCAAGTTTACATACACTCTTTACTCTTCACTGCAAATAGATCATACAATGGCATAGATCATATTATGGGCACATAACACATCACAACGACTGCACAAAATAGTTTTGAGTTGTGTATAGCTAATGATGATTGTCTTTGATATGAAAATACATGACAAAGATAACTATTATAAAGTGTCCATATGTGATGTGTTCAACACACACTGAAGTATTTCAATCATGCTGCAAACCGTACCCAGTTTACATGTAAATTTATACAATAAGTTGACTTCTGCAGAAAGTATATATGTGATTTCTATTGTGATTGACATTGAACTTGTTTGCTATATCCAAAGGAATGATAAAACTAAGAATGTAGCATACACCTTTGCAGTGAACACTTGCCAAATTTATGAACATCATATGAATAGATTCTACATATAAATAAAAATAACAAAATAAGAATGTTACAGATAACAGTAAATGTAGTGTTGCTGCAAACATTTGCTACAATACTTAAATAGGTAAATTCTAAACAGAAATGGGAAATTTGTAGTTTTTGTCGCGACAGTGTAATTGTGAATGTGTGCAGGACTACAGAATACAACTAACCTTGTATCTGTAATGTCCACCCATAGCTGCTGCCATTCTAGCATACTCCGCCATTGGTCTTCTGTTACCACATGCTGATACTGGTCTCTTCACCATTTGCTGTGGTCTGATAAACAATACATAAAACTATCTGTAAATGTTGTATTTGGCAGCGATTGGTAAATCAAGACCTACGATATGAGTATGATTTGCACAGTGGCGAACTTGTTCTGTACATAATATACCACAATCTGGTTATTAGAAAAACAAAAGGTTGTATAGTTTGGCCACTGGGAGTGCTGTTCACAGGCAGCTTTCAAACTATTAGTTACAAAATTTAATGCTATTACACCTACATGTACATAGGTTATGGCATAATGTTAATTGTTATCATCAGATATAAGATGAGATCTTGGCTGAACACACAATAAAGTGTGTGTCACATACAAGTCTCTACATTTCACCAGCATCACCATTACATGTATATGATTATATCCATAGCATAACGACACACAAAGAAATTGTACGTTGTCAATGACTTACCCATATGTTTTAGCCTGGGGGGTCTGGCTATGACTTATACCCATGTTTTAGCTGAGGGAGTGGGGTGGGGGTGGAGTGTATGGTTATGGTTACTCATTTGTTTTACTCTAAGGTGGGAAGTGGGAGGACAGTGTCTGGCAATGGCAATAACTTACCCATCTGTTTTAGCTAAGGGGGTGAGGGGGTAGGGGTGTCTGGCAATGACTTACCCATCTGTTTTAGCTAAGGGGGTGAGGGGGTAGGGGTGTCTGGCAATGACTTACCCATCTGTTTTAGCTAAGGGGGTGAGGGGGTAGGGGTGTCTGGCAATGACTTACCCATCTGTTTTAGCTAAGGGGGTGAGGGGGTAGGGGTGTCTGGCAATGACTTACCCATCTGTTTTAGCTAAGGGGGTGAGGGGGTAGGGGTGTCTGGCAATGACTTACCCATCTGTTTTAGCTAAGGGGGTGAGGGGGTAGGGGTGTCTGGCAATGACTTACCCATCTGTTTTAGCTAAGGGGGTGAGGGGGTAGGGGTGTCTGGCAATGACTTACCCATCTGTTTTAGCTAAGGGGGTGAGGGGGTAGGGGTGTCTGGCAATGACTTACCCATCTGTTTTAGCTAAGGGGGTGAGGGGGTAGGGGTGTCTGGCAATGACTTACCCATCTGTTTTAGCTAAGGGGGTGAGGGGGTAGGGGTGTCTGGCAATGACTTACCCATCTGTTTTAGCTAAGGGGGTGAGGGGGTAGGGGTGTCTGGCAATGACTTACCCATCTGTTTTAGCTAAGGGGTGAGGGGGTAGGGGTGTCTGGCAATGACTTACCCATCTGTTTTAGCTAAGGGGGTGAGGGGGTAGGGGTGTCTGGCAATGACTTACCCATCTGTTTTAGCTAAGGGGGTGAGGGGGTAGGGGTGTCTGGCAATGACTTACCCATCTGTTTTAGCTAAGGGGGTGAGGGGGTAGGGGTGTCTGGCAATGACTTACCCATCTGTTTTAGCTAAGGGGGTGAGGGGGTAGGGGTGTCTGGCAATGACTTACCCATCTGTTTTAGCTAAGGGGGTGAGGGGGTAGGGATGTCTGGCAATGACTTACCCATCTGTTTTAGCCAAGGGAGTCAATCTCCAAGTATCTTCTTCCTCATCAAATACACTACGATTCATAATCTTGGCTTTCTCTTCTGGTGGGATGAAGTTTTCAATGATCAACATTCTGTGAAAATCAGAATACTACATTAATGTCATAACATAGACACATTTTACATCAAAACATTGCTTTCTCCACAAACCCAAAAGAGACAGACACTCAACTGAAGTCTATATTCCTATGTCTCTAGGGTCACAAAATAAGAATGAAAAATCCACATCATCCATTTGTCACACAGAAATGAAGTGGTGTGTGAGGGCGTCTTCTACAAAGATTCATTTCTGAGGGGAATTATTAGCATACCAAACTTATCAAATTTGATTTTTTTGTCATCTATCATAAATGAATACCTAGTCCTGTTTTTCCAATTTCTAGTTTTTTGTGTACAAACAACAGCCCCCCTCCAACCCTTAACAAGAGGATTAATGAAATAACTATTATCTTACTTGAGTTTGAGTTCCCGAGTTAGTTCATTCTGTGTTTGTTCAAGTTCTTGTCGTTCCCTGATGTGTTCTTCTTGTTGGTCTTGGATATCTTGTTTGACAGCTTGTAGTTTAGAAAACAACTGTAGAATAAAGCAAAGTGGGTAAAAGTATTAATAGTCTTATTGTCAATCATTGATGGTATATGTAATCATAACAGCAATATAAACAGACAATTTAGTGAAAACAACCTGGCTGTAAGAGAGTTTACATTTGTAAGTAACTAGTCAATTTGAGTTTACTCTCTAATAACCGTTCTACAATACTGCATGAAATACTGCAGTTCATCCACACAAATGCTCTATTATACCATTTTTTAAAAATACCTTTTTAAGTTTCTTTGTCTTGATTTCCACTTCTTGTTGTAATGATGTGTAGGTTTCGGTCAATTCTAGCTGTGCTTCATTTCTGGTCATAATCTGCTGTTCCATCTCTCGTTCTTTTCTCTGTTTTGAAAGAATAAATCACATATTCTGTTTGTGTTAAGGTAGGATGTGCCTTAGCGACAAGTTTCCCTAAAGATCAAATATCTTAACCTCTCTCTCCAAACTTGGCAACAAGAAACTTTGAAAGCCTGTTCCTGGTTGGCTTGATATGATAAAAAGTAATTTTGTGCATTAATTATCTTGATGTCAGAGTTACCACAGTGTTTGGCAGCCATATTGGATTCTACATTTTGATATCATTTAGACCTCCATTTCAAAATTTGGCAAGGTGACCTTGATATCATTTAGACCTCTATTTCAAAATTTGGCAAGGTGACCCCTGATTTTTTTTTAACCATGGCTTTAAATGAGAACGGGTTTGAGATTTCTGAACAAAGTAATTGCAAAAGTTGTTGACTTTTATTTGCAAGGTGTATGTTACAATGAATAAGCAAAAAATTCTTACTCATATTCTGGTATTTAACGTTCTAATTTGAAGTATTTCCTGCAAAACCTCCATCCACACAAAATCTTCATCATTGAAACTTTAGGCAAAATATCAGTTTATTTCTCATGTCAGATCAACATTTACAGAAATGATAATTGATCAATCAAATAATATCAAATTAGAAGGACAGTATCACAAATATAAGTTATATTAGGTATTTGTTTCATATTTGACAATATTTGAAAATGTCAACTATAATAAAGAGAAGATTGACAAAAATTTCAAGTGGAGGGTTTTGTGGATTTGGCTGTAAATTGTATTAACTTTTCTCAAATCAGAATATACAATAATTACTATTTGCGCAATGTTCTACAAATATTCAATATTTCAAAGTAAATATTTACAAATATTGTGAACTCTATAGATATACATACCTGTTGTTCAACAATTTCCAGTCGTTGTAGTTCTAATTTCTTCTGTTGTTCATTGGTATGGTCTACAATACTTTTACCACCAACTAGTAGTTTGCTTTCCATGGCTTTAATCTTTGTAGCTAATTGATCCCTGGCCTGCTGCTGTGTCTTCAACTGCTCTTGCTTCTCCTGAGTTACTAGTAGAAGTTTTTCCTTTTCCTACCAAAAAAAACAAATTATTAGAGAGGTTTAGATGCACATATTTATATGTGATCTATATTGTAGCAGCATAATAACGTCATTCAAAGGGAACCTACGCGTTCTCTATCAGACATCACTACATCAAAAGGTTGGTGACTTTAAATATGTGCTGTGTTTTCATCATTTAATTGTGTGCATTCTTGTGTTTATTGCTGATATTATCTCTGAACTTTAGTGTAACTTCACCAATTTCAGGAAATGTTCTTCGTAAATCACGTGGAGACAAAATTGGAAACCAATACTAGGAATACAAAACGTTTTGTTTGACAAGCTCTCAAAAATAACTCCGGTAGTTTTGGAGTAGTTGGTTCATCTATATTGCATTTATAGTCAGGGCTTGAAATAAATGGAAAATATCTTTTGCCCACTGGACAAGTAGAAATTAAAAAAGCACTTGTCCTAATCAGAAAGTACTTGTCCACAAGTGGATATTTGTTTTGCAAATTTTATTGACATGTTGTCCCTTTTGATAAGCAAACCTTACTTCCACTCTGAGTAAACTCAGGAAATCTATTGAGCAGACTAATCATTTGTATGCATATCTTAAAAAAATCACTTTGAGAGTTTCTGCAGGTACACAAAAGTTTTACTTATATTACAATTAAGTGAGCAGAGGTTTTAAAAAAAAACCCAAAACATGATAAATTCAACTTGCCCATTGGTACAAGTATATTTTATAAAATCACTTGCTCAGTGCTTCAAATCACTTGACTGGGACAATTAAAACACCATTATTTCAAGTCCTGAGATTAACAGGTGAATCTGTCACAATTTCCTTACTTTGGGGAGAAAGAGTTCCCAACCTCACCCCTCTTTCCATGAAAATGTGACGAAATGATAATATTCATTCACAATACATTCCTTGACAAAGACAGCAAGCATCAAAATGAAATTGCAAGTACAGCATACCCTGTATTTCTCTACAGTTACGTATAAAGACAAAGTTACAAGAATTTAAGTCTCATATACTAACCTCAGACAGCATATTTTGATTGTTCAGGATAGACTGCTTCTCTTCTTCTAGTTTCTGCTGGGCTTCTTTATAGAATTCCTCCTCATCTGCCTCCTCATCTCCCTCTTCATCATCATCATCTTCATCTTCTGAGATCACTTGACCATCTTACAAACAGATTATTACAAAGAAGATATTATGAAAAGAACTATTTACCCATTACATTATCACATCTTGAAATCAGTATTCCCCCAAGGGTTGTATAATAATCAGAAAGTGGCAGATACAAGGAACGTAATTAGCTTCCAAAACATGGAAATGCTATTTAGAACAGGTACAGAACTTTAGCAATCACATGATTACATGCATATTTAAAACAATAGTGTATATGTCAGTAACAACTAAAATGAAAAATTAGACAGATAGATAGATAGAGATGGATAGATAGATAGAGAGATAGATAGATAGCCTTAGAGGGAAGACATAGATTGATAGATAAAAAGAAAGACATATATATAGCTAGCTACATACATACATACATACATACATAAATATATACCTACATGCATGCATAAATAAATATATATATATATATATATATATATATATATATATATATATATATATATATATATATATATATATGTATATATATATATGTATATATATGTATATATATATATATATATATATATATATATATATATATATATATATATATATATATATATATATATATATATATACAAATGTACATGCACACATATACATACATATACACACATAGGGTAGACAGACATCTAAATGAATAAATAAATAGATAAATAAATATACTGACAGAAGATCTAGTTTCTTTGGGAGAATTTGATATTCTGTTCATAAACTATTTCATCTACATACATATATTGTATATGTACATCTCTTCCTTTCTAATGATAATTCATACCTGCAGTCACCCTCCTTCGTCTTCTCTTTTTCCTCTTACCACCACCACCTCCTCCTCCCTTCTTATCTAGCTGTGATTTCAGTCTTGCAATCTCATCCTGGAATTCTCGAAGTAAAGCATCCTTTGGATCCTCGTTAATCTTTGGTTTATTCTTGATGTTCTTGGCACGATTGGCATATCTATAGACACAGACAAGAAATGATAGATAGTTGAATTGATATCTTTGCATTGAAGATAAACAGAATGATGGGTATTAAGGACTCTTACACTTCACAGGATTTATTAGAAAGCTAGCTGTGAGATAGTATTGGTTAGTGTATCGTGGCATTGGTCAGCTCATTGTGAGTGTGTTACACAGTCAAAGTTATCTAGCATAATGAGCATCATCTTAATCTGACCTCTATTTATATGTGGAGTAGGCCTTTAAGACCAGAAGGCATGCACCAAGGAAAGCGTACAACTTGTATAAAAAATTGCAAATTACACAGCCAACAAAAAGTACAGAACTGACAGCCATGTTTCAATCATACCGCCATTTCTGTTTTCATCATGCATATTATTTCAAGTTATAATTTGCTTACAAAGCCACTTATTAGAAAAAACTACAAGACGTCTAACATCAGCAAGCAGAAAAGAAGGAACAAACAGAAATTCAGGAATGAATAGTGACACATGTAGGAGTCAAACCTACGTCCCTTGAATTCTACTCGGAGTGCTCTAACCAGCTAACATGTGAACTGGTGTGTTTCAAGCAACTGTACTGAAGTGTACCTCTACATGCAACTCCTCATGCCAGGTGAGAAGCCAACTGATTAATCTTAGAAAACTATCACATACCTCAATGTTGTCAGAGATTCATCATAGTTGTAGCTAGCAGGACCGATATTAGCTACCATCACTGTCTTAGCATTACCACCTAATGAGTCTTGCAGAAGTCTGGTCAATTTGGAATCACGATATGGAATGTGTGTACTCTTGCCATCAACTAGAGCAGAGATAACGTTACCCAATGCTGACAATGACAAATTAATTTTCGTTGCTTCTTTCAAACGTTCTCCCTGAAAAATACAATAACAGGTGTAAGTACAGGTACACACAACTTATCACTGTTTCTGTCATTTCGGATATAAGATGTACATATTCAATAATTTCAATTCCATGTATCAATGGTATAATGTAAGGGAAGAGGCTTAAAAAGTTTTCCCTTGTCACATTGAGCAAGAAAATAGCTGGGTGATTGAGCGAGCTTAGTAGCATCCGATTAGCTGTGTGAACACTGGGCCAACACTGACAACTCAGTAACGTGTGTTTGCAACTATACAGGTGATGCATGCCTGCACCAGTGCAATGTTAGCGACAGGATAGCTCAGTGGTAACACCAGGCTGGAACTAGCACCTCATCAACATGTGTAAGCAACTGGAAGGGTTAATGCCTACACCGGCCACATGTTAGAACCAGGCTAGCTTAGGCAGTCACTGTCAACATCAGGCTAACATCAAGCTAGCAAGTTGGCAATGAGTTCTTGCATTATACTGTTTCAGAAATTTGACATCAACTTACAGTTGCTCCCGTCTTGGCTTGTCTCTCACTGCCAGCAAGATCTACCAGATTTAGTTTACCAACACGAATATGATTCTCACCATCTAAACCAGTCTGAAACCAAGACAATACATAAGTTTGATATACCGGTAAGGTAAGGTAATTAAAACATAAGCTGTTTCCACGAAATTATTGATGAACATTTAAAACAAGTAGTTAGTTGACAAACAACTTTTATTATCAAATACCGATGCCTCTTGTGACAAAAAGTCCAACAAAATATGTGCACTGCTCCCCAACCTACATTCAACAAAACCACAAACTTTTAAAGGAAAGTCCACTAACACTTATTTCTGCCTTTGAGACTATTTGGTTGTTAAAAGTAAGTAGTTTCAAAGTAATATTGTCCAAAGCTACACTGAAGTGATCTCATACTTTTAACATATACTATTTTCACTTTGTGTTAAAATGAAACAAATAAAAAGGGAAGATACAGTAATTAGATACTAGTAGTACTTACCTCACTACACTCTATTGTAATAATGAATATAGCATGGGAACGAGAACTGTGTTCATTCATGTTAGTTGACCTGAAAAAAGAATAAATTTCATTTGAAATTATTATCATGTCATTAGATCTCTTAAACCATAATGGCTAATGCAAACATTGTTGGATTACAATTATCATATCTTATTACTGGAGCCATACAGATTACACAGGGTTAATCTCTTGCTCTGGACTAACCTTTCATACACCTCTACCAGACAACTATTTTCATTTAAATGTTTTAATCCTAAGCTGACATTGGCCTCATGAGGCCAATGGTGGTGAAAGAGTTAAAGTGGCCATGTGGATAAGAAATGGGTATTTCTTTTTAGATTTTTAAAGAACAAAACTACTTCATTATTCTTCTAGACAACATATTGTGAAACAACAAAGAGTAATTCAATGTACATAACAAGAAGCTTGCTTACCCAACAGCTCTGTTCTGATTACCTACATTCATCACATGTTCAATCTCTTTCACACTTTTTGTGACAAACGAGGAGAGATCCTGTAAATAAATGAAAAAAAAAACAGTGATAATAAATGTAACAAATGTAAAATCTAGAATTTTTTTCTTCAAAATAATAATATGACTTTAAGACCTGCACATACTTTGGTTTCACAGCTTTGAACGCCATGGTAATAAAAAGAACGATAGCAATGTTAAATCTGCACTAGCTGGAATGTTTTTTTTTTTTTCAAACTGTTTGCTGGAAGTAATGGCTTACTTATAACATCATAAACTTTCAATACTATTGAACAAAGTATGGGTACACGTAGCTATATATATATATATATATACATATGATAGTACAATGAATCTAATCAAACTGATTTTTGGGTCCGTAACCTAAAATCTGCGAACGAACATTATCATTATATCAACCTGTTAATATTTATATTGATAAATCAACCACCATGTACAATGTCTAATTATTGGTAATTTGACTATTTTCAATGAATATTGCTGGTTGTCTATATTAAAAAAATAATGCTCCTGTTCCAGCCAGTGCAAGTTGAATAGTTACAACAGGTAACACTGAAGTAAAGCACTTTCTTTATGTGCTGCACTCATTTATAGCATTCATATCAGGTGTAAAAGCATACTGTTTCATTTAGTTTATTTACAGGCCTAACATTTGGGCTTTCTAATGTGGTAAATTAACAAATGAGACAGTACAATGTATACTTTTACACTTGATATGGATGTTATAAATGCTTGTGGTATATACAGAAAACGCTTTACTTAGGTGTTATGGGTTGTAAACTACTTTATACTCCACATGCCCACCTTAACATAAACACCCGTGTCTGGCCTTTCTTTCAATTCTAACCGTTTCTTCTGGTCTTTGGAAAGCAAGTCTCTGATCTCCTCCTGATAGATCTCCAAGTATGATGCTCTCACTAAATACTGTTGATTTTCTGACCGGGATATATGTGTAAATATGTGGTCAAAGGAATTTGGAATCACACCTCGGAGTTCTGGATCACTGCGCACACCTGGATAATGATATCACAGTTTACAATTAACATTGCTGAGATGAATTTGATCTTGATTGCATTTTGTATTCATTCTCAATATTTGACATAACTATCTTGACAAATGCTGGTTAAACGCGAGGAGTTTAACACATCAATTTTAAGATTATGGTAAGTTTGCAAAATGTAATTTTTTGCTGTTTTTTTTAAAATTTATCTTTTGCCAATCTGTTGAAAAAAGGGCATCAAATATCACAATTGGGTGATAGTGCTGACTTTGTTGTACAGATATAATAACCCTGAAATCAAGCTGGTGTAAAAATTGGAAGTCCTCAATAACATAACATTGCAGGATAATGGAAGTCTTTGGATATGCCACTCTACCATGAGTACCGGTACTGTACAAACATGTCACTACAATAGTTTTAGTCTGTGCCTATCTTAGCTGAAAGTTCAGTTTCCACTGTGTCTATCTTAGCTGAAAGTTCAGTTTCCACTGTGTCTATCTTAGCTGAAAGTTCAGTTTTCACTGTGCCTATCTTAGCTGAAAGTTCAGTTTCCACTGTGTCTATCTTAGCTGAAAGTTCAGTTTCCACTGTGTCTATCTTAGCTGAAAGTTCAGTTTCCACTGTGCCTATCTTAGCTGAAAGTTCAGTTTTCACTGTGTCTATCTTAGCTGAGAGTTCAGTTTCGACTGTGTCTATCTTAGCTGAGAGTTCAGTTTCGACTGTGTCTATCTTAGCTGAGAGTTCAGTTTCCACTGTGTCTATCTTAGCTGAGAGTTCAGTTTCCACTGTGTCTATCTTAGCTGAAAGTTCAGTTTCCACTGTGCCTATCTTAGCTGAAAGTTCAGTTTTCACTGTGTCTATCTTAGCTGAAAGTTCAGTTTTCACTGTGTCTATCTTAGCTGAAAGTTCAGTTTCCACTGTGTCTATCTTAGCTGAAAGTTCAGTTTCCACTGTGTCTAACTTAGCCGAAAGTTCAGTTTCCACTGTGTCTATCTTAGCTGAAAGTTCAGTTTCCACTGTGTCTATCTTAGCTGAAAGTTCAGTTTCCACTGTGTCTATCTTAGCTGAAAGTTCAGTTTTCACTGTGTCTACATGTATCTTAGCCGAAAGTTCAGTTTCCACTGTGTCTATCTTAGCTGAAAGTTCAGTTTTCACTGTGTCTATCTTAGCTGAAAGTTCAGTTTTCACTGTGTCTATCTTAGCTGAAAGTTCAGTTTTCACTGTGTCTATCTTAGCTGAAAGTTCAGTTTCCACTGTGTCTATCTTAGCTGAAAGTTCAGTTTCCACTGTGTCTATCTTAGCTGAAAGTTCAGTTTCCATGGTGTCTATCTTAGCTGAAAGTCCAGTTTCTACTGTCATTTAAGTTTCAGTCAAAATAGTAGCATATGGAATGATATTCTCCTGAAAGGTCCTGACATTAGCAAAGATGATCCTATCATCCAATTCAACAACTAATTATTATATCCAACCACTGACCTTCCATAGTAAACGTCTTGCCAGTACCAGTTTGTCCATAGGCAAATATAGTACCATTAAAGCCCTCTAGTACAGAGTCGACTAGAACACGGAATGTCTCATCATACAATCCTCTTTGTATTGAGCTAAAACATGAATTAAAATTGAGAAATGCATCAGATGTGTACATGTAGGGCTATCAAACTAAAACGATGGTACAGGCAGTTAAGAGCAAATTTGTCAATTATCCATGTGAAAAAACTACTTCTGTTTGGTGAGATGGCAGTATCAAGAGCTTAGAGAAACCAAACTTAGCAATATGTCTATAAATGTTCCCAATCATCCAGGTATGAAGTTAGTAACAAAGTAATTACAATCTATCTTACCGGACTTAATACTCTTGTTTTGAATGGCAACAATCCTATCCTAGGCACTTCTTCTGGCCGACTGATGATATGATGACAGATCGTTGGCGACACCTGACAGCGTAGAATTGCCATATGATGATGAGAACCCCATATAATTCTACTTCAGGTGTCAGCAAGCATCTGTCATTAGATCATCTTGCAAAGCGTCCAGGATAGGACGTGAAACTGTTGCCTTTCAAAAACAACAAGTCAGGTAGGATAGATTGCAATTACTTTGTTACACACTTGGCACGTTATACACAAGACCAGTAAAGTGGTTGATGGATGACTTTTACTTCTACAATGTACACTGCACTCGCTTTTAAACAATCTATATATATACTATAGTAATAAACAAAGAATGTCTGCAGACCTATTATACTATACATAAGAAACTGCTTTATTTTCTTCCATTAAATTTTTGTCCAGTAATAACATCCAAGAAAAACATCCACGTTTACTGCTCCACATTAAAATGATTAATTTCAACAGAACAAAATATAATTACTATGTTTGGAGTGGCAAGTTAACTTAGTATTTTATACAAGGGTGAAACTTAAGTGGGTAAATGTCAAGTAGAGTAATACAATAAAATGAAATGTCAATTGTCAATAGTGAACACGACAGAATGTATCCATGGTAACAGCCAATCAAAAGGAAAGAATTAAGAATGTCAACCCTTATATGGAAGCGGCACACTATAAATGATAGTGAGTCATATGCAAATTTAATTCTTTTGTCGGTTTCATCTTTGAGAAACTAATTTAGAAGTGAGTAACCATAACCAAAAAACAGCTTCCAAAGTTGGTTGTCCTCAAAGGTTAGCTGTTTGTCTACTCTGTGTGTCTGTGTCTATCAAGTATCATGGATAAAAGGAGAATGAATATAGTCTAGTTATAGTTACTATTCGTTGGGTTCAATTTTCTATGATTTCTCTCTTCACCATATACTCTTTACTAATTATACAAAATTCCATTCTCACCACCACCACCACCACCACCAACAGCAGTAGCTAAATGCTATTAGAGTGTTGATATAAACATGGTGATGTTATTGCATCCTCATGTAACTTACTTACAGACTGGAGATGGCGCTAGTTGTAAACTTAACAAAGCAATTAATTACAACTGACATGTGCTGTTCCCCAGCAGGAGATTTAGCTAGGTTTTCAGTAGATTGTGATCATTTGACTATACATGGAGAGAGAGGGAGGGAGGGAGAGAGAGAGAGACAGTGAGAATCGAGCCTAAAGTCCGTATAGCAACAAGACTAGAATGAGTACAGCAAAGTCAGAGATCCAGTGAGTAGGTGATGGGCATAGACGTTTGAAAATCCACTTACTTCCAATCATACACTGAATCAAATGTGAACTGTCTCGGTTGTTCGCCATGACTTGCATTGATATTTCTGACTGTGATAACACCTCGTTTTATGTCCATATCAATCACTCTTTCATGCCCTGCAGCTATTTCTTTCTGGTTCATTGGTCGACATCTGACCACCACTTTGACTGACTCGGCTTTCTTAGACTGAAAAGGAAAAAGATCAATATGTTTCTGATCAGAGAAATAAATACCAAGGAAAAGTGTCATTATAAGAACACTCTTGTTCATTTTTGTTGACAAATACTTAGATGTTATTCCCCAATATTTTTCTTCATTCAGCCAAGGAAAATACTCTAAGGGGTCTTTGTTACTACTCGTCTAGCTACTGGTAGTGACAACCATTAGGTCATGAGTATTTTCGGGATGAATGAAGAAAATATTGCAAAATAACATTTTATAATATTATACTGTACTAGCACCAGTACTATCAAAGAAATTCAGGGAAAGTAATGGCAAATTTTGAATGTTTTGACTCATATTTTGAACACAGTAGAACCAGTGATCTAGACACACGTTGCTGTGTTGTACAACAACCAGAGTATATATTCCATATTTTTTTGCTGAACTTGGTTCATGCATGGTATAATGACTGTTCAGTGTTATGCTAGGAAACATATATATATACAATACAAACAATATATACATCCTGAAATGTGCATGCAAGCCAAGTTGTACACATTTAAACCAAAAATATTAGAATTGTAACTGACACTTATTTATGAAAGTATGCATGATGTGATGAAATGTTTCAATTTTGCCTAGTGTACAGAAAAGCTATTGTCTGGATATTGCTAGAATATCTAATGGGGTGTGTGTGTATATGTATATGTTATTTGCCAAATACCGTTCCATATCTTGCTGCGAGAGGTAATTTTTTCTGGTATAACGGAGAACCGAAGGGGAGCCGTTATACCAGAAAAAATACCTTGAGCAGCAAGATGTGGCACAGTATTTGGCAAATAACATACTTATACGTCACCTGCGACTATGAATTCATTTTTGAATGTCTAAAAATGCTGTTTCATTTTAAAATAAAATTACTTCCGCGTTATACTGTTGAGCGTAGTATCATGCACCTCTCTGATAACTGCAATGCGGTTGTTTACATGTCAGCCTTAACTTTATCATTCAATCAGAGTGCGCCTTTGCTCAGTAGTATGACGTAATGTTTACTATTTGCATATCACTCAGCGATATATTCAAACTTATAACCATCAGCTGAAAAATGAGTGCGTCTTTGTTTTGCATACTGTATTCCATTAAATGTACATAAATGTTCGTGATATGCTTTGTTGTTCTAGTTAAGCAAAAATTACACCCTCTGTGGTGGTAATTTTCATATCCTTCATAAATTTAGGAATTCATGTTTACAATCGCGTGACGACCGTGCGTTCACCGTCACTGGACTTTCACGGTTGTGTGTGGAATTTTTGACTATTTCCCTGTGACATGAAAAGTACAGTTCAAAGACTTGTTACAATGTATACAACGGTGATATTTTGTTCGATTGACCACAAATTTGGCATTGGAAATGCTGGTTATAGCTCGATCTCTAGTTGTCTGCTAGATTTGTTTACAAGGGGACGTGCAGTGATCACATGATACAACAAGCAAAAATACGGCTGTTGGTGAAAAATATGCCTGTGTATCTGCAGGGCTCTCGACCAATCAGAATGCAAGATTGGTGACAGGTGACGTATAAGTGTGTGTATGTGTGTATGTACGTACGTACGTATGTATGTACGTACGTACGTATCTGTGTATGTATGTATGTATGTATGTATGAATGTATGTATGTGTGTGTGTATGTACGTACGTATGTACGTATGTATGTATCTGTGTATGTATGTATGTATGTATGTATGTGTGTATGTATGTATGTATGTATGTATGTGTGTGTGTGTGTGTGTGTGTGTGTGTGTGTGTGTGTGTGTGTGTGTGTGAATAAATAAAGAGTGTCAGTATCCAAGTTCTAAGGATCTGGTGTACAGCCAATAAATTGTATCTTGTTTGAATATAAACTTGAACTGATGATTGTGAAGAATTTGAGAGCTATTGTTTGTTCTGTATTCTGCAGTGTCCAAAATTGTTCAAAATCACCTTCATCTTTTTTTTTTAAATTTCATGATAAAGCTTCTGTAGGTACAATTACATTACTTACCAACATTTTTCTTCATTCAAACTAGAAAATATGCATGACATTGAGGGTTTTTGTCACTAACTCACAGGCCAAGACCCTGTATATCATGTACCCTTTTTCAGTTGAACAATAACAAATACTGGTAAATAATATATGAAGTGTATGTAAGTGTATCTATGGTAACTTTTCATCAATCAATCAAACTAAAGTTTTTCATATAACAAAGCCTCCCAATGAGTCATGCACAAACTTTACATTCTTTTGTTGATTTCAGTACAAAAGAAACAAATTTAGAAGTGAGTCACCGCAATACTTTCAAAAGTCCTTACTCAGCAGGATAAATTTTACTTAAATACATAGACATTAATTTGCATATATGGAAAACTATCTTTACTTTTACATTTACTTTACATTTTTCTTGCACTTAATCCTTATTAAATACTTTCCTGTGAAAACATAAAGAAAATTCTGTAAGCCTTTAACAACATTCAACATTTTTTCTCTTGGTGAAAATTACGTATGTCCAAAATTTGATTCTATAAGTAAAACAATACAATGAGCTACAGACTGTCACAGCACTCTTGACCCCACTATAAACTACCGTTTCCGTCACCCAAAGTTACGTCTAATTTCTTCCAGTGCAAAAATACAAACTCAAGTTTGCAATATTTGAATTTACAAAGTATACATTTTTTTAAAAGACACACCACAGAGAAAAATGTGAGATTTTGACAGTGAAGTTATATATATCATTGTTGTTGTTGTCATCATCATCATCATCACCATCACCATCATCATCATCATCATCATCATCATTAGAATCATCATCATCATCATCATCAGTATCATTATATTTACAGTAAAAGTCAATATATTTATATCTAATTCTAACCATACAATTTTTATATCTAACCAGCGCATACAAACAGTCACTGTAGGCTACTAGCTGTTACTGTCAGATATCCTTGCTAGAAAAACACAACAAAACTTTCAGAAATAATAATCACTTCTACATAATTAGTATCCATCATCTCAGCATGTTGTCAGTTACAGGTACTCTGTCACAACAAATAATTCGATAAAATTGCAAAATTGCCCATGTACTAACTTTAGTTTTAAACTCACCAATGTTCACATTTTTGAATTTCATAAATGTGGCTAGAATTTTATAAAACAATTTTATTACGGCTTCCTACTTGAACAATTAATTTAAAACAACATTGACCAGGTCTGTCTTGGTAAGTCATTACATTGCAAAAAGCTAAAAAATGTGTGAAAATTTTGTTATTACAATAACAAACATTTTATATATTATATTATGATTTTGCAATTTATTGAGTTACAAACACAGACTTTTGTCAATGTTGTTTCCCATTGATTTTTCAAGTAGGAAGTCATAATAAAATGGTTTTTATAAATTCAAAGCCCATAAATAAATACCCAATCCTCATCCATATGGCCATTTTAAAATTACACGAATGAGTCATTTTATGTGATGAATATACTACTTGAAATCACATCTGTGTGTTACAACCAATGTTGCTTTAATAGACATGACACACATCCGAAAAAATTCCCACTCTCTCTTTAATTTCAGCTGGAATTTCATTTCAGAAGATAAGATGACCTAAAAGTGATGAACTTCCAGTGAAGTTTATAATTGAAAATAATGACATCTGGTAGTATTGTGTTACATGTAATACTTACCATGATTTGTCTCTAGTGACTGTTTTAATATCGTACAACAACAATCTGTAATAGAACACATTTTGGGGTTAATAGGTTAGAGATATTGTCACACCATGGGATGTTGTCTAGGAATTCCTGAATCTATGACTTATATTAGAATTTAACAAGCCTCCAGCTGTGAAAGGGTTTCACTCATAACGGCAATAAAAGATAGTGTATCTAGTGTTTAAGATTTTATGACAGATATTAAGCACCACCAGGGGAGTTGGAGTAAAATTTATAGAATTTCATATAAATTTCTGATTAATCAAAATTATAATTTCTAATTATATGTATTATAATATGTCACTCCATGAACAAAACTGTAAAATATAGGCAGATACTATACAAATAATGATAAAACGTTTACTTAAATGTACATGATATAACTGAACTTATTATATGTGATAATTTTGAACTCGATGGCGAAAATTGTTAATGTTAGTATTATGTCAGGTGACTGTACATTACAACATGTATGTACTCAAAAAATCCGTAACGCTATCATTTCCATAAAATGTTACTGCAAATGTGCATGTTGACTGACTCGCGTTAGGCAGAGAATAAATGGGAACAATGAAGTAAATTTATAGACATTCATGATATTGAATTTTCAAGGACTTAATTACAGAGAAGTAGAATCGCAGCTGCTTGTTAAAAATCCCCTCCAGCGAAAGTGATATCCAATTTATTCCAAAACATGCATGGTCATAACACATGCACCGCTGATTATTTTTCGATGTACTTTCTGCTCGTCTCACTTCTTTTCAAATATGGATACCACAAGTATATGGACAAGTATAGGATAAAATAACAACAACTGTGTATGTACGCAATAAATGACAGCGACGGGTCGATCGACACTGAAACTGACAAGTGCTGTCGAGAAACCCGAGGAGAGAAGTCCCGAAGCCGGCGTTGTGTATGTTTCGGGCATGTTCTTGGCTTACCTTCACTCTACAGACGCTAGAATACTTTACCCTTCTAAGCACAGATCTACCTTCGTGAAAGATTAATAGAGTGTGTCATATTTACAGAATACTCAGAGTCATAACATATTTCTGCGAAGTGGACGTCTCACTTTCTGAACCTCTCCGCCATTTTGTTGAAATATGTGACGCATGCGTACATGGATTGTTCAATTCTCGCTATTATCTCGTACCAAAAAAGGTCTCTTACATCGCACATAGAGGGCACTAGTCACCGTAACTGAAAATTCAATATCATACACATTTCACTCGTATATTTTTCGTAATTTAACAATGAAAGTTTATCGTATATGTAAGACATATTAAAGCTTATGTTGGTGGGAATTATTATTATTATAATGTCGGATGAGGGGGGGGGGGGGGAGTCACGTGGACCAAAAATACCCCTTTCAAGTAGTCTGGGTGATCTCTAGCTAAGTTGAGGTGTATATGCAAGACATATTAAAGCTTATGTTGGTGGGAATTATTATTATTATAATGTTGGATGAGGGGGGGGGGGGGAGTCACGTGGACCAAAAATACCCCTTTCAAGTAGTCTGGGTGGTCTCTAGCTAAGTTGAGGTGTAAATTGTAACGATACCGTATAGGAACTAGACTACTTTCAACCGAACCCTCGAGTCTCCCATTTGGTTGCCTATGGGTCACAGGAAAATATAGCACATATACATAATATACATAGTATTTTTTAAAATTAAAATAAATTTTAAAAAGTTAAACAATATGATTTGTTAAAACTAGCAAACTCAATATATACAAAAACAAATATACAAAAATATACGTAAAACAGACTTACACTGTCTGAGAATACAAAATACCACATACCACTTTTTTGACAAACAATTTATTATTCACTACGAACATGTACAAACAACCAACATTAAACAAACGTTTTCAAACGATGGCGCCAACTTGTTAAATTTTACATAAAATATTCATCACCGAGTAAATAATGTGAGATCGCTGTGAAAAATTGTTAGGTAATCACGTACGCAAAAATGTACGGTAGCTGTAATTTTGGTAAAGTGTGTAGTACTTGTAGTCATTCAAGTCATTCAAGGGGTCCTTCATACATACATACGTACGTACGTACATACATACATACATACATACATACATACATACATACATACGTACGTACGTACGTACGTACATACATACATACATACATACATACATACATACATACATATCCTTAGGAAGAAATATTAGAGCCTATTGTTATCCATAGAACAATCAACTGAAATGATCTTCCTTCATGATAATGCAAATTATGCGAAAGTATGGGTGTATTATAAATTACTGCAGTGATTATTTATTACATATTACATCAAGATTGCAATTTGGCTATTACAAACTACTTTAAAACGTACCAAAATTACCGACTATCCTATTCTTATATTACATTGTAGATTGAAATATAACATTACACATTGTCTATCTCCATAGATGGTTAAATATTTTTTTTATATATATAGCTTGCACTTCATAATTAAAAGCTATCAAAACACTGTAAAATTAATATAAATAAAAAATACGGTGATCATATCATAACTATTATTGTTTCAATCAGTAAGTGATCTTTATATCGGCATTATTGAGGGATCGCAAGCAGAAAACACTTTTCCTATTTGTAGTGGTATTATCTCTTTTGTATATTGGCGAACGTATGTATATTTCTCCATTAAGTTGTACGATTTACTGATCTCTACAGCTGCTATATTAGGAGATGGGCTATACAGTGAAATAGTTGTACCATGTGGTAATATTCTGAGCACGTGGTCTAACAAACACTTTGCAACAATTGCAGAATCAGCATATAAAGGCATGATATTGAAACCTTTGTGCATCGGCCAGGCTACAGTATAGCCTACGATAGTAGAATTTCTCATCTCATCACGTTTTACAGCAGCAAATGCCAAAACACTGTAATTTTTACACCACAATTTGAGAAAATGTGGTCGCTCGAAATTACAAATTTGTTCATCATATTTGACCAGGCTATCAAAGGGTATAGCATCAACGGGCAGAATATCAAATTCTTTGGGTGAATGTTCATTCACCCCGTTTACACTTGAGTGATCAATCTTTCCTTTCATTACTTTAACCTCAGAATCAATATGGGTACATCCAAACACCTGTGAGTATCTCCTTGCTAGTTGCCTACTACCAGCAACGCTGCCTATGTTTCTCTCGCCGGCGTATGGTAAATATTTCTTTAACATCATCTGTTGTATCCCCTGATTTTCATGGCCTTCTTTGGTGATTGAAATCCCAATAAAGGCTAGATTATCTGTAATGATGTTCACCAGCAATGTACCTGGATAAGTAATCAAATAATAATATTTCCTACATTTTAGGATTTGGAAAATGTAAACTTTCCTTTACAAAAACAATGTGAAACAAATTAATTGTATACTCTTATTTGTCTGTTAAGGCGTGCAGATAGGTTAATGTATTCTACCTTCGTAACACTAGTATCAAATTGAATTTTATTTACTTATTTAATAAAATACCAAAGGGAGCAAGTCCCATTTACCGGCTCCTTAAAAAATGAAAACCTCTATAAAAAAGACAAATACAAAACACAAACACAAACACCAAACTAACAAAATGCATATAAAACACATTACAAGGCAAATATATTAAATCACTCTTGCCAGGTGGACTTGAGATGATAATATTTAAAATTGTATTTTATAGATAAATTAAGGTCAATATTCGAAACAATATTCGAATTTTAAGTATATATGCCTCATGCATTCTGACAAGATGTATCATAATTCATATGTAAAATGTCTCCAATTTTCAATTCTCGAAAGTAATATATATATCAAAAGAAATAAACATCAGTGGTAAGATCAAATGTACATTAGGAAGCAGAGATAATAAGGCTTATATATATATACATTTATTGGTACTCAAAAGAACTTGATGATGTGATTAACCCGCATGTTGTTTTGAACTTACCAACAATTTCATTAGCCTTCTCAGCAACATAGATGCCATTTCCAGCACATTGACGCATGACTTTGATGAGATTCTCCGACATATTCCAATCAACAGATATTGTAAAATCACTGACGATCTTCATTTCATCTTTGGTGGCACGTCGAAGTTTGATATTTGGACTAAAATATATTAAGTGAAATGAGGTTGCAAATAAAACCAAGTAATCTGGTATATTAATAGAGCATTTTTAAAGGAAAGTCAAGTCAGGATTAATTTTGCCTAGCCTTTAGGCCACGTGTACTTCTACCGATTACTGCTACGACTATCAGCTGACTCACGATTCCTATGGTAAAAGAGCACAATAGGAAACAGTGAGAATCAACAGGCTTGGTATAAACTGATATGTAAATAAACTGATAAACAAATGGAAGCACCCTTATTTCTTTCTATAGCTATCTATTGAGATATATAGCTAACTCCCTTTGTTTATAACTGTATTAGAAGGCAGGGTTGAAACTGCAAACACAGTTAACATATTGTCTAATTCCTGTGATAATGTGCATCGCTTCCGTCAATGATAAACTACTGAATAAGTTAGGTACGGAAAGATCTTCAAATCGGGTGAGTATCAATAAATACAATAACCTCGTTTAGAAAGCGGTCATTATATTGTTGTATGCATGAAACGGTCTTTGGTGTCACGTCTACTTATGTCCTTGCTATGACCATTATCACAATATCTTAAGTGGTTAATTATATTCCTTACCTAGCAGACGCAAATGGTCTAAACTGACATGGATGTTTAGATTTTTGCAAATGAGAAGCAAAGAATCGAAAACTTGACCCATAAAATCGCTTTGCAGCTCTAACCCCGTTATATGCTGTGTAGTTAATTATGGCTGCCATGTTGTGCTTTGTATAATTTGAATAGGTATGATCTTTGACCGCTTGCCCACGTCAGGTTTTGAACATGTATGTGGCATACTTTCAACAGTTGATTAACTCGAATGGAGATTCAACAACGACGAATCCTCCAACTTTCCTGTAAAACTATCAGGCGAATATAATTCCACTAATATTTTTCTAATCAACTCTGCCCAATCGGAAAATATAAAACCCCCGCTTAGTATTTTAAAATGTGAGCGGTATTCAAAATAGACATCAACCCAACGAATTGTGTGACTGACATAGTTTGATGAACTAAAAATAATGTAGTAATGACAAATTGTGGTTCGTATAATCATATAATACTACTACCAAACGGATACAAATGTACATTCAATAAAACTTACCAACAACATTCTGATTTCGAACAAGCAATGAAATTCATGATTCCTCAAAACCCAACAGACTTGTAGATATTGGTACTAGTGTTGTCACCAACTACCTGTAAGTCATAATTGCTATCTCACAATATTTAATTATATAGCCATTGTAAAAGTCTAGATACCGGATTTCTTGTTTATTTACATGATTATTTATTCACTACAGCTGATCATTTCTTGAAATGTGACGCATGCCACGGTACATAGATTTTTTCAATTCTCGCTATTTTCTCGTCAAAAATCTCTCAAATCGCACATAGACACAAATCAGACACATTTTCAGATCTATTTTTTATTTGTTTTTTTTTTGCGTTTCGCAATAAAACAGAAAGAACAGTGTATTATATCAGTAAGAAAAAGTAAAGCCTGTATTGTTGAGAATAATTAGTAGTCTAAGTGTCATGTTTCCAGAAGTCTCTCTTCTTATTTTTACGGCTGTACGTACTCAACGAAGGCCACGTACTAGTAAACAAACCCTTCCGACGTTCAACAAATTGTAAATAAAAATATAGCGCCAATAGCGTTGTAGCACAACGGTACAGTTCTCAAAATTGTTCACCCACATGCTGAGCCATGCTAGGTGTAGGTGTTCATTTGCTGAATGATTATCCAATTGCCTATCCAACCCTGTTGTTATCTTTGCACTATATGCAATCATTTGGCTATAGCAATGGGCGTGGTCATGTTGCTAGACATATTTGCAGACATTTTTTGAATGTTTTTTTTGTTCACTTTTCTATGAATCCCTAATGTTATCTTTGCAATATACGTGATCATATGGCTGTTGCTATGGATGTGGTCTTGTTGCCAGGTATATTTGCATACATTTTAAAAAAAATGTTTACTCATTTGTCCATTAATCCCCATTGTTATCTTTACGATATACATGATCATTTGGTTGTTGCTATGGGCGTGGTCTTGTTGCTAGGCATATAAGCATACATTTTCTGAATGTTTGTGCACATGTCTAAGAATCCCTGTTATCTTTGTGAAATGCACCACCGTTTGGCTGTTACTATGGGCGTGGTCATGGTTGCTAGGGATATTGGCATACATGTTTTTGAATGTTACCTACCAGATGATGTTGACACATGCACGCTTCAAATTCAATATAATTTGGTATACATATTGATGACAATATAGTGCAGGTGTCATATAAAGTTTGATATTAAATATAGCTTTTAGTTTTAATGAGTCATTTACATAATTAATGATTTTTACCTCCCGTAAGGGTACGGGAGGTATTAAAAGGGGAATGTATGTCTGTGTGTCTGTCTGTCCGTCCGTCCGTCTGTCTGTCTGTCTGTCTGTCTGTGTGTGTGTCTGTGTCATCATTTTCTAAACATCGACTGGCTCAATTGTAATGAAATTTGGAATATATAATCTTTAGGGTAATGGCTAGACCTGATTAGGTTTTGAGCCAGATCTGTTAATGGTTAATTAGAAAAATTTGCATATTAATGAAATCAACTAATTATGCAATATCTTAAGACTGCATACTTCAATTTCAATATAATTTAGTATATTCGTTAAACATAACAACATACATTTGTCCTATGAAATTCGTTGATGTACCGTACACCGTTAATGAATAATTTGCATAATTAATTATTTTTGGTAATTAGGCTATATCTTAAGAATGCATACTTCAAATTCAACATAATTTAGAACATACGTTAACCATAAGAAAGCACATATGTCCTATCAAGTTTGTTGATGTACCTTACAGTGTTAATGAATAACTTGCATAATTAATGATTTTCGGTAATTAGGCTATATCTTAAGAATACATACTTCAATTTCAATATAATTCAGTACACACGTTAACCTTAACAATCGCATATGGTCTGTAAAGCCTGTTGATGTACCTTTCAGTGTTAATGAATAATTTGCATAATTAATGATTCTTGGTAATTAGGCTATATCTTACGACTGCATACTTCAATTTCAATACAATTCGGTAAATACATTAACCATAACAAATTGTGTATGTCCTATGATGTTAGTTGATGTACCTTACAGTGTTAATGAATAGTTTGCAAAATTATGATTTTCGGTAATTAAGCTATATCTTAAGACTGCATACTTCAATTTCAATACAATTTAGTACATACGTTAACCATAACAAAACGGATATGTCCTATAAAACTTTTGATATAGCTTACAGTTTTAATGAAAAATGTGCATAATTAATGATTTTAGGTTACTAGGTTGTATCTTAAAAATGCATGCTTCAAATTTCGTATAATATGATACATATATCAACCATAATAATACGCACCTATCCTATGAAGTTTGTTGCTACAACTTTTACCTTTAATGAGTATTTTGAATAATGAACGATATTTAGTAATTAAGCAGTATCATACACTCTTACATACATTAACCTAAGAAAGCACGCTTGTCCAAAAACAAAGCCTGTTACCATTGTTTTTTTTTTAATTTAATGATTTATTTGCATAATTAGTGATTCCCTCACGGGAGGCATTCAGTTTAAATCTGGTAAGTAATTAGGTTATACATGAAGGTTGCAGGATTCAAGTTCCATATAATTTGCCATTTAGTACGTACATTCATGATACCAGGGTGAACATGTCTCGTAAAGCTTACTGATGTAACACTTAGTTTTAATGAGTCATTTGCATAATTAATGGTTTTCAGTAGTTAGGCTATATCTTAAGAAAGCATTCTTCAAATTCAAAATAATTTGGTAAATACACTGATGGTAACAAAGTACATAGCTTCTAACTAGGTTTGTGATGTAGTTTATAGTTTTGATGACTCATTTACATAATTAATGATTTTCTGTAATTGGGTTATATCTTCAAATGCATACTTCAAATTCAATATAAATTGGTACATACTTCAAACATAACTAATCGTACATGTTCTGAAAAGGTGATGTAGCTTTTAGTTTTAATTACTCATTTGCATAATTAACGATTTTCAGTTATTGGGTTATATCTTACATATGCACTCTTCAAATTCAATAAAATTTCTACATACTTCAAACATAACTAATTTCACATGTTTTCAACAATCATTGTGTGTAAGAACGAATATCTAAAGACTATGTCCTTACGGAAGGCATTCAGTTTAAATCTGGTTGGTAACAGTTTACAGCAGTTAACAGCTTCGAAAAGCTAAGGTTAATGACTCGGATTAAATTTTAACTTTCCTAATCAATGCTCCATTAACAGTTATGCATTGTTATAGCCATATTTCAACAAATTAAAACAAAATGTCAATAACGAAACTTTGTTTAGCTTTCCCAACATTGAAAAAGCTATTTCTACAACACAGGAAAGTTTCTTCCGCGTTTGTATACCACAACTGTTCGCTCCACTAAAATAGAGGTTTATGACGATGCATGTTCATGTTAGGGTCGATTGGGTCCAGATAAGCTGTCAAAGTAGTTTTATTGTAATGTAAATCATTTATATTCGGTCTAGGTGTGTGTGTGTGGGGGGGGGGGGGCAAATAAAACAACAACACCTTAGTTCTTCTTTTTGATTATTTCAATATACTGGTTGTTATGTTATAGCGAAATATTATATAACGGTGATGAAATATATAATAGCGGTTTTGGTCAATGAACGAAATATATGCACAAGCGATAACAGGAACAGGTGCATATATAGATTCCTCAGCGTTATTACGACCATCTCAGTAACAAGTCAACGAATGGTTAATGGGGAAAACATAATGAAATCGCGAAAATTGTTAAGTCTTGCCAAAAATAGTGGACACGGAAACTGATATTAACTTAAATTGACAATAAAAAATGCTCTTCCAATCTGTTATGACTGTACAGTACATATGATGGAAAGAAATCAATAACACACAGACCATTTAGAAAACACATAACTACCTGACCTAGACACTCGCACCTGAAAAAAATATAATAAAATAAAATAAAAAATCTACGTACCACATCTATTCTAAAATTGAGTGTAAATCGGGACAACACAATTTTTATTAGACCCAATTAGCTATTATATACATACTATATATACTAGTAATACAACTAGAAGAATATGTCAAAATGACCGTAAGGGGCGTTACATAAAAAAGTGTACAGCGTTACTAATATAACAACTTGAAAAAAAGTTAAAATGAAACAAACAAATAACACTATCAACAAAACCACACATCTGTTTAACTCATTTGTTCACATTATTTTTGGAAAACATAATGCCCAATTACGACTCACGTAAAAAACACACCAACATTAAAAATAGCTATAGAGGCAAATGAAGTGGACCATTCACAGTCACCCGCTCTCCCTTACCGTTGTAGTAATATCGTGTACAACCACAGACAAGGACGTTGTCTGTGGTGCAATGTTCACAGGTTACAGCATACTAAGGATCCGGGTCACCCGTTGTGTACCTGTACTCATTTATGTTAATTACCTTAACGATGACGCGAGTCTGACGTAAGTGTTCACTTGGTTCAGAGAAAGGTAATTGACCCCGAAGCACGTCAAAGCAACAATACAGTACTGGATGACTTGAGTTTTACAACGTACATCACTCCGATACACCACCCATTCAAACACTATGGCAATGCAACACGCGGTGATCTACGGTATAAACCGATTTTGAGAACAAACCCCTTCATATTTCACTTTGTAGAAAATAAATCACGAAATAACAATGAAATTTACTGTGTAGTTGCGAAGATATCATGTAGGCCTACTTGAACACACACTATAGGGGAGAGTTCAACCCCCCTAAGTGAGTTCAACCCAGACTTTCAAAGATTATTATTCAATGTGCGTTTGTTACGTTGGACGTCGTGCTTCTCAAGGACAAAGTAAACCCAACCTATTGACCCACTCAGAGCATATGCAATAACAAAAAAACAACAACAAAAAACCGCGAACAGCCAAAGACCGAGACCGGCGACCTTTATACACAATTGTCTCTCAGACCGTACTAGCTGTTGCTTCATCAACTCAAAAACTTTACATCAACGTTTATGTAAAATTATATTGCCACGGCAGAAAGGCAGAAAGATTCGTCGTTAATGGCGCTCCAGTTAACCATTAAACTAAAACCTGCGACTTATTACAGGAGCTGTACACAGTGACGACTCTTTGTGTTGTTTGATATCAATCTATATGTTTACACTTTGCCCAAATAATTCTTATATTATTTGTATTATAGTGTCATCTATTTATCTAAAGCTGATATAATTTCATAAGATATAAATTTATTGTTATTTTGCTTTATGTCAGTCAACAATACTGTACTGGTACATAGATGCATAGTACATAGACTTCGATTAGTTGCTAGGAACTATTTCCATGGTCCACACATGAATCATTCCCTTCCAATTTGTTTTCTTGTTTGTTACCTTAACTGAGTATGTCATGCTCTTCTTTGCATTTAAGGTGAAATCAAGTTTAATTCCATTCAATCTCTCACTCTAACGAATAACCAGCTGAGATTAATTTCTGCTTGTACAAATATACTTAATGTTCTCGTTATGAAACAGGGATGTAACAAAATTAGAATTGGGGCGAATGAAAAAGACCGTTTGACAATCAAGTGAACCCCACGCCGCCACCCCCACCCCCCTCCGCCTTTTCCTTTCCGTCCCGGTTTGAAGGTACAGTGAATTTCGCATTATCGTGCAGCTTTTCTGTTTGTCGATACATCCACGCAGAAACCAATAAGAAACTGAACATGCTACACGTTAAGATAACAAGATTGAATGAGTACAGTTTCTTGCTACATTTTGTCTATGTGAAATGAACTACACATGCCTCATCAAATGAACCGTGACAGGAAAGGACATATACATATAGGGTATTTGACAACATTGGAGCACGAATATCTGTATGGAGTTGCAATGCATTTAAATGGTTTATTTAGTTTACACAAACAGCGAAATGTAGCAGAAAATGCGATCTTGCTATTGAAGTGTGGCATAGGCAGTTTCTTGTTGGTTTCTGCGTGGTTGTATCAAACAGAAAAGCAACATGGTATTTTGAAATTGACTGTACATAGCCTAGACTGAAGTCGTGAGATGATTTTCACTGTCGTCTCCCAGAAGAGACAACAGTCCAAATTTAATATGACTTCACTCTAGGCTAGAAGATATAAGGGGTAGACAAACAGTGAATAATTTTCACCGGCTCTTCTTAAATATGCAAAACAGCAATTTATAATTTGGTACGGGCCATGGTATTCTGTGATTAGTCTGTACCATGACTAATATCTGTCAATCACACTGAACCAATTACCCCAGGATGACGTAAGTGGTTACTGAGGTCTTCCTAGGGTCAATGACTTGTTGAACGTGTGTTCACAGCAAAATTAGAACTGTGGCGACTGAAAAGGGTCGTTTAACAATATCATAAGTGAATCCCCTGCTTCTCCTTTCCTATCCGTGCCGGTTTGGAGGAGGTATATAGCTTTGACTGAAGTCGTGAGATCTTGACTGAAATGTTCAATGATCTTCAATAAACCTCGACTTGAGTTCTTACAACTATACCATGTATATTTACAGACGATCTGAGCAAAACATAAAACAAAATCGATGATTCTCTCAACGAGAACCAAATTTCAAATTGCATATATATTGATAAATTTGGAATGTAAGATATAGTCCAGAGACTTGGCTATCTGGTTTTGAAATGCCGTTCACCAGAACAACCTCTTTATTGTCAAGCCATTATCAAGTCAGATAGCCAAGTATCTAGGCTATACTGTCAAGCCAGTATGTCAAGTCAGATAGCCAAGGATCTAGGCTATACTGTCAAGCCAGTTTGTCAAGTCAGATAGCCAAGTCTTTGGGCTATACTGTCAAGCCAGTATGTCAAGTCAGATAGCCAAGGCTCTAGGCTATACTGTCAAGCCAGTATGTCAAGTCAGATAGCCAAGGCTCTTGGCTATACTGTCAAGCCAGTTTGTCAAGTCAGATAGCCAAGTCTTTGGGCTATACTGTCAAGCCAGTATGTCAAGTCAGATAGCCAAGGCTCTAGGCTATACTGTCAAGCCAGTATGTCAAGTCAGATAGCCAAGGCTCTTGGCTATACTGTCAAGCCAGTTTGTCAAGTCAGATAGCCAAGTCTTTGGGCTATACTGTCAAGCCAGTATGTCAAGTCAGATAGCCAAGTCTCTGGGCTATACTGTCAAGCCAGTATGTCAAGTCAGATAGCCAAGGCTCTAGGCTATACTGTCAAGCCAGTATGTCAAGTCAGATAGCCAAGGCTCTAGGCTATACTGTCAAGCCAGTTTGTCAAGTCAGATAGCTAACCAAGTCTCTGGGCTGACCGAGAAACTACTATGAAATCCGTAACGTATAACGGGCTAAGACATTTGCGTGAACACGCTCTAGGCAGGTACAGTCAACGAGTGAGTATGCATGTATGTATGTATGTATGTATGTATGTGTGTGTGCGTGCGTGCGTGCGTGCGTGCGTGCGTGTGTGTGTGTGTGTGTGTGTGTGTGTGTGTGTGTGTGTGTACACATGTATGTGTGTGTGTGCGTGCATATATGTGTGTATGTAATGTTTAAGTATTTCCTTACATAATTTTGACATTGGGTTTTATTGAGAGGGGAAATAGAAGTTGTTTGTACCAGCAGACTGAACTTAAAAAAAAACACTATTTCCAACAAACATCACACTTATCGTATGACCAGTACCTTTCCCCCTTAAATACAAAAAGTTATAATCTATATCCCCGACATATACGATTGAAGGACATTGCAGTGAGGTAAAATTAGAAACGGATATAATTCAACAACTGAGTAAAGGGTATGACACATGTTAGTCTCCATCTTAAATTCTTGGGGTTTTATTTTTTTAATTTTTTTAATTTTTTAATTTTTTTTTAATTTTTGTGCTGGGAAGTACTCCGGCTATTTTTATGCTGACGCACACACATAAATACATAAACACAACCTCATTTTCTACAGAAATCAATTCAGGTTTGGGACTACGTGACAGGGCTACTACACCACCATATCACTTCGCTGTTGAACTGTCATCCAGCAGGCCTGGCAACATATTATATAGCACCTGTGGGCTCGACCCGGTCGATTGTTCGTGTCATTATGCTTATTACCATCCAGGAATAGTATGTCGAAGAACTGCACACACTGCTAGAGCGGCCCTCCCCTTTCCTATAGATCTGAACGTATTTACCCTCTATTGGAGAAGTACTAGCAGTACGCTTCCCACTGATATCAAATACTCTCCCTCAAGTTGTTTTCCCAACAATTCCTTATTAGATAATGGCATTTTGCCTTCAAGCCGGAAAATTGGTACGGTTACGAACAGCGTTTTGCACAGAAATCTTGGTTGCTTGCACCGTTGAGGGGGAAAGTTCACGTATTTGTTTCCTTGTTATAGATAGCACAAGACCATCGTCGATTGCCGCTAGACATGAGTAGGGAAAAGTTCACCTGTATTTGTTACAGGCAGCTTTTATGCTTGGGACAAAGCGTTGCGCTCAATATATGCAGTAAACATCCGTCGTGTCTAAAGACGTACCTATACACACACGACAAAACACTAACCAAAAGCAGTGGAACTAACAAAGCCAAACGTAAACATTACTTTTTGTCAACACTTTTCTTTCAGATTAAACTACAATTGTCCATATATATAACAAAAGGAACCAAAAATATTTTGTCATCATGGCACACGTGACTTGGCACGACTCCCATGTTAATCAGGTAGTTAGAGACGTTTCTTATTGATTATAAATTTGGCATCAGGCATAAGGCTTACTTTACGTCATTGACAGTTTCAAGTAGATATGAAAGAAAAAAAAAACCACACCTTTACCATACCTTTATAAGTGGGGAAGCGTACACTGACGACTTTAAACCAATTTGGGGTGTTCTACAAACAGAGTGTAATTTGACTATTGACTACCTTGCCATTAACGAGTCATCCGTTGGATCTGCCGAAGATATACCAGCATAACTTTCTCGGTAGGCATGTTATAGTTTTTACGTTATCCATATTATAAGAATATATATATATATATATATATATATATATATATATATATATATATATATATATATATATATATATATATATTCTTATTCCTTGACAATCACAATTTTACCAGTCGTCTGATGATCGCTGATGAGGAATCGTGAAACTCTGAGTAACGACTTGTAACATCCTTATTCTTTTGAATTAAGTCTATAATGCTCTGCTACTAATATTGCATCGAGCCATGTTCTCTCCAGTGAGACATTTATACTTAAATGAGTATGTATATATATATATATATATATATATATATATATATATATATATATATATATATATATATATATATATATATATATATATATATATATATATATATATGTTTGTATGTATTACGTTATTATGTTTATTTAGATTTGGTAATATCGATATAATCTCGTGTCTCATTATAATTACATTCTCCACATATATTTTTTTGCAGATATGGCTACTCGAGACGGGAAGTCATTTTTTGATGACAGAGATCTAGTATTGAAGATTTTAAAAGATGGAAAAGAGAATATTCACAGAAGAGATAAACAGAAACAGTCTGACAACAATGTTGCAAATGAAGATGCTACGGCAGTTATTCAGTCCGTGGTCTCCTCTTGGATTGAAATATTTGCTAAGTATAACTTGACTGCTGAAGACTTTCCGAAGAAAACCAAAATGTATAGAGAAATTTTGAGAAGATACGCAGGGGATGAGGAGGTACGTAGGAATTGTTCGACATTAGCCCCATCTATCTACACGTAGGTCGTCCTACCTGAGGCAGTCCCAAGTCCTACCTGAGGTAGGATAGATTTGTGTCTAGACACGTAGGAAGGTTACGGCGTAGATGACACGCGTTCCCTCCTGACTCCGTCCTGACAGTACATAGGACGATGTCAGGAGGGTTTCAGGAAACCTCTCAAAGGTGTCCTAAGTCAGGACAGTTTCAGGACGATTTGTTACCGATTGTTTTAATTACTGCACGGAATAGCATTTATGAAAATCTAGCAATTGGAAATGTTACATATTGTGTATTGTTTCTCTTTGACAGCTTTTAGATATTATTGGTTTAAGTGGATGGAAATATTATCGGAAGACTCCATTATCTGTGGGTGACGATGCCCCCGATATTGGGTTGATATCAGTGGACGACGGGAAAAAACATCTTATTTCTGAATTACACCAAGACAAAAACAAACCTCTAGTAATCCTAGGCTCGTCGAAAAGCTGACCTTTCTTGTCGGTACGTACCACGATTGTTAGAGTCGGTTGGAGCCTGGAAGGTGGGTTTATACTTCCATGATTGGATCTATACCCCTCGTCTCCGTCCACTCTTTCGTCCTTCTCTTTTTTGTTTGCTTCAGGCTAGTTTGTGTTTCCAGTATAAAGCCGGTCCGCTACTAAGGCCAAATAAATAAAATGCGGTTCCAATTACACTCAATTCTAGAATAGTTGGGGTAGATATATTTATTTATTTTATTTTATTATCATATTTGTCTCACCTAGTTCAGGTACTTATATTTTTTAATATGGGCCCTGTGTTATTGGTTTCTTCTCGTCAGATGTACGGTCATTACAGATTGGAAGAACAGTTTTATATTGTCTTTTTAAGCTGATGTCAGTTTCCGCATCCACTATTTCTGGCGAGACTTCGGAATTTTCGCGATTTTATTATTTTTTTCTCAAAAAGGTTTGGGGTTGGCAGTGAAAAACTAGGTGGGGTCGGGTAACCGGAACCAAACAATTATTTTGTTTAGGCCTAAATGTGAGTGACTATTTTCAAATAGGTCATAATTATGTTAAATTGTACACAAATAACAAGATATTGGTGTTGGTAAAATATTTAAACTGTTGGGTAGCACTTTTCTCTCAGCTGTTTCCTTTTCTAATCTCTTATTTTTTTTGTCTACTGGTAAACGATTTTAGAGTTAACACACAAATTAAACTAAAATTTAACCAAATTTTAACATAATCCACTTTTTTTTGTAGACCGTGGTAGTAAACGGTCGACTCGGTGACTTGTACAACAAGTTCAAAGGAGAAATAGAACTAGTTGTCGTATATCTACAAGAAGCCCATCCAAGTAACGGCTTCAAGGTTGATCATCTCAGCAATATCGAACAACACACAAACTTGAAGGAGAAGACGGAAGCAGCGGAAGAACTGATTATGTTGTGTCCTCAGGAAGATATCATTAGTACAAATGTAAAGGATGCAGACAAGGTTGGTATATAATGTTATAAGAACTGAGTTTGACATTGAAAGTTGACGAAATTATCTATATATCTACATATTCTGTACTTTGTCATTTTTCTTCGTATATATGAAATAATTTTTATACATCTCGTTGACGAAGGAAATAATATTGAATGTTTACACGTCCATAGCCGTAGGTGGGAATCATAAAATATACCAGAGTTAGAGACTGTTGACACATTTAAGAAGTAATTGCAATTTTTACGTATTGAACCTTACATCAATCTACTATATACAGTATTGACTATGTTTAGTGAAAATATTCAGCTAATATTCTTGATATTCTTCTTCGTTCACCTACGGAGGCAGAAACTACCTCCATATTGTTCAGCCAAGAGGAATACCAGTAACCTAAGGGGACCTTGAATTGTTATGAATCGACCGACGAGTAGTGACAAAACGCTGAAAAAAGTCTGGAAAACTAACGGAAGTTTCAAATAAACTGTTAGTGTATTTCGAGCACAACAGAACCAATAAGTTTGACGCGAGTTGTGTCATCGAACAACCAACGTATAACTATTACATCCATATTTTGTGTTCGAACGTGTTGAACCAGGCCTGTGTGTGCAGTATAATGACATTTAGCCAACGCTAAAATATACAAACTAATATTTTATACAACGACAGTTTAATAAGGAGTACATCAACTTTGGCTCGTTCAAATAATGTAAAAGTTCCTGCGCGGGGGGGGGGGGGGGGCAACTCCCACAGTCGACTATATACGGGGAGGAAAGAGGTGGTTTTGTGTGCTCATAAGGTATGAGAGAGGATAAGCTTATACTTTTCTATCACGGGAGATTTTGGAAAACCCTGCCAAACTGGACCGGTAGAGTTTTGACTATTCCTATCATTTTCAATTTGATTGAAACCATATCACTGTATTACTTGACACAGAGTTGCTCCCCCCGGGCTCCCCCCTTCCCTCGAAAAAAAATAAAGGCACATGCGCAATGATTTACGTTATTTTTTGATAGTATTTAAGGTACTGTGCATAGATAGGTCTGAGTAGCTCACTCTACAGCGATGTAAATTGTATACAGTGCAATATCCGTCCTCGGTCAAGCGCCCTCTTATCTGTCCTCGTCAGTACGTTAAGATACAACATACTCACATCGTTGCAATACTAGGCCTGCTGGGTAATTCGTTAATTATCATAATAGCATGCGTAGCCACAAGATATCACCCAGGCTTCAAGTATTCAGCACGTAAATTATGGAATGATTTGTCTTATAATATACGAGGTATAGGGTTGAATAAGAGCTTGAAATCCAAAATAAAAATCTATCTTCATTTTTCTGTACAAGGTATCTATTAATTTTTGTCTGTGTGTATCTACGTACACGTACAACGTCGATATTGTATTCTTGTTACTTTTGCTTTTGGACTACATGTACAGTGGGAATAAGTCTTCCGACTTTTACAGTGTCATCCAAGCACAGCATTTTGGTGTTTGTGGGCGATTTTATTGCATTCTTTACTAGATCTTCTAACTGTGCTGAATAAAACGAACCAAACAAACAAACACATCGCGCGTGAGGTATCCTAGGAAATACATACCACGATATATTTAAATTGACCCTTTCTGTTATTTTAATCGTTATAACATTTTCTCCTACGTTTTGACATTTCGTCCCATCCTCGTTCTAGACGTTAGTCTTTACATTCTAGAGATCTCCATGTGATTACCTCTTTATATTTCCATTTTAAGTAGACGAATACGAAACTGTTCTAAGTCTAAAAAGACCTGCTGTCTCTCTGGAATATAGTTTTTACCAAAAAGTGACCACAGATAAAGCAAAGGCATGAAGGTGTACACGGAAATAGAAGTTACCATTGTACCTTTTAGAATGCAAAAAAAAAGATGTTTAGGGTCGGAGTTTAAACTAGGATCGGTCAGGTCATCGGAAACACATTTTATTTGGCTTAATTACCATTTTTTTTCTTTAACCCATCTAGGTTCGATTCGTTGTTGATGATATGGATAACACATTCGCGGGTCACTACGATTCGTTTCCAGACAACAACTTCATCGTCAAAAATGGCAAATTAGTATTGATTGGGAACGATTACACAGACAGCACCGTCACTTCGATATCGTGGATGATCGACACAGTTGATGAATGGTTGACAAAATATTTCACTGGAATCGAGGCCGACACCGGACGTTCTGGCGCCTAGATTGAAGTCTGTATCCGGAAGTTTCATTTCCCGCCAATATATGTGACCAGATTTCGGCGGGAAATCCGGTCAATTTCGATTCTGATTCATAGTTTGCTTGAGACTCTGACAGTGTATACATTTAGAATGATTAATTCATTGGAACTAAAGAGACATGATGATAATTTAAAAAAAAATCAATCCATGGGAGACATTCATTTTATGATAATAATAATAATAATATTTATTTTTATATACCGTAAATCCATAAAATGCTCTAAACGGTTCACAAAGCTAAAAATCGAAAAAACACTTTACACTAAACAACACTTGATACATCTTAAAAGACAATTAATGATGAATCTTTGTCGTCATAATCTTAAGGTAAAATGCGCTTTGTAGATAAATTTCACTGAAAATCAAAGTTCTCAAACTTTCCCATGTGACAGTTTGTTATCAATTTGAAATAATACAATATATTTAGGAGTCCATCGTCCTGTTTTCAAGAAAAAATTAACAATTTTTGTTTTATTTTGCCATAGAGTTAAGGCACATTTCACGTTAAATATAGTGTAACCGTTTACTAAGCTTAATGTTGTGTTCTCTTCGTCGAAAGTTATGTATTATGACGTCATGTTGGGAGAGTCTATTAATTAGAAACAACATGACTGAGACACAGACATAACTTCTTCGAACACCAATATTAAGTTTCGTAAGGGGTTATTATAGTCAGCGAGGAATAAACCAATATAAAAGCATATACATGTATTTGACTTGTGATCAGTCAGTTTTTGTCTGAAATAATTTCTTAAAGTTGTTTTCCGATGTAACTTATTTTAGAGGTATCTATCCTTAATTTTTCTGAAATTGAAAAGTAACTTTGTATAGGTATTTGCCTATTAATCATTATTAAAAAATGTAAGTCAACAAGTGTTTCGTAATTCACTTTCACCTTCTAACATGGGTATGTTACTCTATTCTTCTTCGTTTCTGGAGCCCCCAATATGTTCTTTGCTCAGCCAATTGCAAGGAAAACACGAGTGACCTAAGGTACCTTGTCACTACTTGTCGAAAGACGAGTGGTGATAAAACACTTACGTCACGAGTGTATTCCGGTTGAATGAACAAAATATTGAAAAACAATATAATAAGAATTATACCTCCTCAATCATAATTTATGGAAAAAAATGACAGAACCAATGACGTAGGCGAAGGCTTTCGTGACGTAGAACGACCAGGATATACAATCCACTTTTGTTTGAACGCATTAAACCCGGCTTGCGTGTGGTATAATTACATATTATTCTCCAATATTTTTCTTCTTTCAGCTGAGGAAAATATAAGTGACTAGCTAAGTGGGCCTTGTCGCTACGAGTCGTGAGTCGAATAGTGACAAACCCTTTCGGCTGAATGAAGAAAACTGTTATGGAATAATATACTTATACCTCCTCATGCATATAATTGATGAAAAGTTGAGAAAAGTAATGGCGATTTGGAACGCTTTGAGCACCGCAAAATCAGTGACGTAGGCACGGGTTATCGTGACGTAGAACGACCAGGATATATAAACCATGTCGTCCGTTCAAAGATAAGAACTTGGCTTGCATGTGAATCTTTAAACCAATTGCATAAGTAAACCAGGATGAGAGTGTAATGATGATAAATGCGTCCATTGACATGTCCGAGTTTGTTCCTAAGAAAGCATCGTCTAACAATGATTGACACACCATAAATCAAGATGTAAATTCGTTTACTTATGTTGTGTACGCTTCAGTAAACTTTTTTTAATTTCTTTATTCAAAAAAAACCAAACAATCATATAAGCCAGTTGTGTCTGTCCTGTTGGCGTTATAGTTGATTATTTCATTTCCAGGAAAGTTATTTTAATTTGTAACTGCTGACAGACACAGTTTTTTTTAGGATAGTATCTAGAGCTGTCGACATTTTTCATTCTTTATCATAACTTGAAAATGGCATTTCCTGTAATAAACAAAACTACCATGAGAGAGAGAGAGAGAGAGAGAGAGAGAGAGAGAGAGAGAGAGAGAGAGAGAGAGAGAGAGAGAGAGAGAGAGAGAGAGAGAGAGAGAGAGAGAGAGAGAGAGAGAGAGAGAGAGAGAGAGAGAGAGAGAGAGAGAGAGAGAGAGAGAGAGATTTAAAATCCTGGGAATATCTAACTGAAGTCGGTCTTGTTAGGAATGTATGCCGCCATTGTGACAAACTCTACACTCAACTGTAGACTACGTACGTCTTACTGAAGAGTCTATATGGTACGCTGCCACCAGTTCAAAATCTAACGGCTACCACATGCACATCTCACCACTAAAGTAACATATCAGTGAAATGCAGTCAATTAACTGCCAGTATAGTTGTGGTGTGAGGAGAGGAGCGGGTCTCACAGTAGTAAACGGGGAACAGCATGGCAAGATATTGAGGATAATGAGGCCAAGTGGCCGAGATGTCTGAGGTTGTCAGTTGTGTGTTAGCCTAGTGCTCATCTAGTCTTTAGGAGTTCTGAACTTAGGCTGAGCCAATTACATCCAAACACAGGAATTTATTTAACACAAACACAAACTCACTGTGGTGTTAAAAGTGGAAAAAACGCAGACGCCTTTAAAACTATCAATGTTGTAGGATCTTTAATTACTACAGAAAAAATCCCTGTCTCTACTGGCATTTAAACCCGGGAATGACTAATAATCTTGAGCTCTAACAACTACGCTACAGTGAGGTCGTTTTTCATTGAAATATTTGAACAGGGGAGGGTCATATTTTGGAGAAAAGTGGAAGTGGGGGAGGGTCACATTTAGCTCAATGGCGGATAACATTTTAAGCCACTTCCCTTCCCACCTTGTAATTACCGAAGGCTCCCTTAATAATATCCTTGATACAGTGAGCTAAAAGATGTAACGCCTTTATACCGTTGATGGCGCCATAAGTATTTGGTGGCGTCATTAAGTGGTGTGTTAATTGGTCCATTTGCAATTGCAAGCAACACAACTATGTTTAAATCCTATAATCTATCCTATTTCAGTCATAGGATAGTGTAGTACCTCATACACACACACACACACACACATATATATATATATATATATATATATATATATATATATATATATATATATATGTATATACATACATATGTATGTATATATATATATATAATATATATATATATATATATTTGTGTGTGTGTGTGTGTGTGTGTGTGTGTGTGTGTGTGTGTGTGTGTGTGTGTGTATGAGGTACTACACTATCTTCGGCCGTATTTGGGATTCATCATCAAGTCATGACATTTTACAATGTTCGCGAGGTGTAAATGAAAAATGTGATGAAGGTCTTTGTATTTCATTCATTTCAGTCATCACAGTGAGTTCTCCTTGGCAAGTTGATGCGTATATCATGTTCTATGCAAAGAGCGCGCAAGGAACGATTTTGGGCGTTCGTATAGACGTATCCACAACAACAAGTGAAAAAACTGATGTCAAAATCACCGATTTCGTGCACGTTTTCGGTCAGTATTTCCGTCTTAAATCCACTTTGCTCCCCCCCCCCAAAAAATACTGCGACTCAAGTGATCAGTAAATGTGCTATCATTAGATAAACATTCGAAGAGGGGTGCACCTCGAAGTTTGCGAATTGAGGAAGTTACAAACATTGATGGTTTATCATCCCAGCATGGTATTTTTTTTCTGAGTTCAGGTTTTAACAAGACAAATTCGTAGCCGTATGATTCTTTTATGTATAAGACAACCGTTACAATGATACATTATCTTTGTGACTACGTATTCAGTTTCTCAGAACAAATGACAGAAGATGTGGAAATTAGTAAAATCCCGTGAACAGCTCTGAGGGCTTGGGATAACAGCAAGTTGAATTTTGCACGTACAAACCACCCATACTGTGCACAATGAGGACACTGGGACGCACAAACGTGTGTTCTCACTATATTCAGCCCCTCCCCATCACCTATTTTTGTATAACATGCATATATTAAATTAGGAAATTATATATTATATTATTATAAATTATAAATATACACAAGGATACACACACTTATGTTTAATTAGTATTATTACTGATTAATTAACATTAACATTAATTAACATTAGCAGATTATCTTGATATATTGGTACTGAATTCATTTATATTACTTTCAATGAATTCTGTGAGGAAGATGTGAACTGGATGTCACACTTTTAGATTCTTCTTTACAAAGGTTGTCAAGTTACACGATATATCACTTAAATGGTTAATTATCCAAATGACTCATCAGAAATAAATATTTCATCATCATTCTATATCGGGCATGTGCACTTTGTTATCATAAATGAATGTACCATATTATAGTAACACAAAGTTTGCATTCTTATCGGAAAAAGACATTCAAATTAATCATTACTATTGATAGCGTGTAACATGTGTAACAAGTTGCATCAGATGATGTTGGTTTTTTTTCCGATATCGTGTTCACCGACAGGCAGGCAGTCAGACAGACTGACAGACTTTGTAACATCACATTGCCTTACAAAATGTATAAAGGCAGTATCATAAATGATATCTGCATGTCATTCACATTTGCTACATACAGTAGGGAATACTTATACAGGCGCTATTCCACCACTACAAGCAGAGAACACCTTTCCTATCTGCAATGGTATTGTCTGTTTTGTGTACTGGCGAACAAAGGTATGTTTCTCCACTAAGTTGTAAGATTTACCCATCTCTAGTGCTGTTGTATTAGGAGAGGGAATTTCCAGAGAAATAGTCGCGCCATCTGATAGCATTTTAAGTACGTGGTCTATCAAAGATTTGGCAACAATGGAGGAATCAGCATACAAAGGCATTATTTTAAATTGTTTATATATTGGCCACACTACGATACATCCTAATATAATGGGACTTCCCTTTTCAGTACATTTTACAGCAACGAAGGTGTAAACATTGTCACCAAAACACCAATATTTAAGAAAATGTGGTCTAGCAAAGCTACAAACTTGTTCATCATATTTGACAAGGCTGTCGAATGGGATAGCATTTACTGGTAAGATATCAAACTCTTCGGCCGTACATTTTGTTTTCAAAATTGAGTGGTCAACATTTCCTTCCATTACTTTAACCTCTGAATCAATATGTATGTAATCAAACTTGTTTGAGTATCTACTTGCTAATAGTCTACTTCCAGCAACGAGACATAGGTTTCTCTCGTCAGAGCATGAGGAATATTTCTTAAACATCGTCGTTTGTAGCCCCTTCTTCCGATGTCCTTCTTTGGTAATTGATAATCCAATATGGGCCAGATTCTCTGTAATGTTGTTTACCAGAATGGTACCTATGTAAATAATCATATAATAAGTATTCTCAAAAATGTTCTTCAGTAGCCGTCAAAATGCACAATTTGCTGAAGTAACTTTCGATACGCCGAGTTGAAACTTAGCTGAAAACTGGCAAACCAATTTACCTGTGTTTCCTCGTGATTACGCGTATCTATTTTTGTAAACCAACCTTGTTTACAAAAATGAATGCTTTAAGTGAGTGCAATACATTTATTACACGTGTATTTGTGCAATTATGCAATCACAAATGTAGACTTGAGTTAAGTCTTTTCATTTTCTTTTCACATAGAAAACATAGAGTAATGCCCATTTATCGTTCAAATATCAACTTTCAACTTACCAATGATTTCATTACCTTTCTCAGCAACAAAGATACCATTTCGAGAACTCTGACGCACTGTATCGACCAGGCTCTCTGTAAAGTTCCAACCAACGGCTATCGTTAAATCACTGACGCTCTTCATGTCATCTTTGGTAGCACGTCGAAATTTGATTTCTGTGCTGAAATAGAAAATATTAGGTAAAATTAATGCTAATCTTCTTATTGTACTATAGTTATGGTAACTCCTGCAGAAATGTAAGTAGGACTTAATATTAAGTTTAATACCATAATCGTAGTTTAGAAACACAAGTACATTTATAAATCACTATTTTGCAAATGAATTATTAATATGCATAAATGTTAAAAAGACCGAGAAATGATGCAGTAGCATTTATGAAGACATTACTTACCCTAATCACTTAATTAAATGACCTTCTTTGACATCTTTAGAACAATTAATAGGGTGGATTAATAAAGGTAGTTACATTGGATACACACGTCTGTAAAGCTGTAACCTCCCATAACCTTGCTATACATCTTCCACATGGTAACGACAAGAATTGATTAGAATATGGCAAACACTAAATGGATATTAATTACCCATTTGCATAATTGAGGGTTTTAGTAACTAGGCTATATCTTAAGTATGAACACTTGAAATTCAAAATAACTTGATACATACGTTAAAACATAAGAAATGTCCATAACCCTTGTTGATTTAATTAAGGCGTTAATGCTTAATTTGCATTATTAAGGATTTTCAGTAATTAAGCTATGCTAAAGAATGTACTCTTCAAATTACTCAGCATTGGGGACACACATCAACCATAACAAAGCACATATACCATATACATACCATACATCGTCACATTATGATACAGAAATTAATGAAGCTTGATATACCCTCTGCAATCATTCACTAGGTAAGGTTTCATATGATGTCTCACTGTAAAACACATTTTACACAGAAAGTTGGTAAAATATTTTACTTTTATATTATAGTTACCATTTTACAAAAAATCTACTGTTATGAAAATTACACAAAATCTCAGAAAAATAATGACTGGGAAATGCACACACACACACAAAAAGAAAGGATATTTGAGGTTGGCTATAAATAATTCCACTGTCTTACAGCTTTAATCCTGGAAAATTTTAATGATGAATGATACAAACTAGGGATCTGAAATCATATAAAATCAATTTGAATTTCAATTTTCTAATAAAGTTACCAAAAACACCATCCATAATTGTCAACAAAATTCCAATTGTAGTAGACATAACATCGTCTGATATTTTGATTTAATAGTCTATGGACCTCCTTGCAGGTGGTGCACATATTTGTTAGTCCTGCTTGCATACGGAACAAGTCGCCCCTTCGGTGAGTCGTGTTAGTAATATAGACCCGTGCCCGTCTGCAAACAGAACTACTAGTAACATTTCGTATGCAAGCTGGACTAAATTTAGTCGAGTGTTCAAAGCTCAATGTGACATGGCAAGATACATCATGCAAATCGGAATTATAGACCTACTAATCTCAGGAAAAATAAATATTTCGCTAACCATAACTGAAAAGGGCTTGTCTGGAAATTTTTCAGTCTCAATGACAGAAATGCAGAGCGCTAGCGTCTTCCAAGCAAAAGGTACTGGGTCATCTACCGTCTCCTGAATAACTGTCCCTCGCCTTTGAGCTGCTAGATAAACCATTATTAGGTAGAAGACATCGCACAATACTATAATTAACTTTTTATTATTCGTTTTTGAAAATTCACTATGTTTGACAACCCAGCCGTCCCACAATCGCAATTAGTACAATAACATACATTTACTTACAGTTATACATTTTATTTGTCTCATTTCTCACTTAGGGGCCAGCATATAATACTAGTTCATGATACAATTTACCGAGTGACAGCATTACAAGCATACGGTGTACACGTAACTTGACTAATGTTGTGCCTAACATGATATTGGTTACACTATGGATGTGCACCACCGCGGCACCGATTGTCCATACAAAATACAGGTAAAGATTTACGACCCTGCTGCATACTGTCTCATATTTACATTTACTAAAACTACACAGACAATTATTCACGGTTAGGAATTTATTTTCTCTCGAAAACCATAGTTTATTACATCACGTAATTCACCGATTTTTGGGGATATTGTACTTTGTATAGAACATACCTGCAGAAGAGTTACGAACCTGCTATCCCATGGTTGTTATACATGGGGACATGACATTTTCGAAGATTCTATATGACTGCAAGGACTACGTTCGAATCCTATCGCTGTCAAGGAATTTACTACGTGCCTAAGCACCCAGTATATCATTCGATTCAGATCCACACGTACTACCAATTATTTGTTCATGGACTTGAAAAACGTAGAGACAGATAGCTTTAAAATGTGACAAAAATCCCAAAATTTGTGAATTTTCAGGAAAATTAGTCTAATGATGACGATAAATGCACACATACAAATGTGCAAACGTAGTTTGTTTTCATTCCAGCTGATTGTCACTTGTAGTGACTTTTCCGACGACATCATAAGTTCATGAATTAAGAGAGACAATTAAGAAGACAGATTGGTAATGGCTATTGTTCGAGGTGTTAATCTGGGGATTAACAGCTCGATCCTTGCCTTGGGTACGCTACAAGGGTCTCTAGCACTTTGAACGTTACACCGAACGCTACCGAAGTCCCTCTTTGGGTACTATAGGTGATTTGTTGTTTAAACAGCACTGTATCATCGCTAATGGTCAAAGGTCCAATAGCATTATTTTCAACCGGAAGCCGACAATTTCGGAAACAGCTTGAAAATCGAGTTATTACCTTGTAAATCTTGCTTGTTTGGGACAGTCAAAATTATGAATATATAATGAGCATATTTGATTTAATTACCACATGCATTACCACATCGGCAATTTTGACGTGGCAATTTTGCCACCAATATTGATCATGCAAAATCAAAACTCTATAAATGAACCACAGAATACTTTCCCTTTCAAAATGAGGTAATTTTAGAATGAGTATTATAGTTTTGTATTGACGACTGATGGTCAAAAATCGTCCCTTACAGTGACAGCATGCACTTTCAGGCTCGGCAACTTCATTTGGGGGTACAATACATAGAATTAAGACTATACCACATATCACATTGCTTGTTTGACGTCAATGGTGTCTTTTGAAAAGTGGCAGTTTACTTAAAGTCTTGTGGACTGATTTCCAATATGGCGTCGTTAAGAATGTTCATTAACATTAATTATTTTTAATTACAAAAAAAAATCATCAAAAATAGAAAAGAAGATGTGCTGACTTGAAATTAACAAATCTGAGTAAGCTACCATCTGCACATCGACACACCAGATATCAAAGCAATCTGACAAGTAGTATTTGAGGAGATGATGAAAATATCATTTTTGAAAAGAAATCGTAAAAAAATTGAAAATGGCACAGATCAGCTTGGCATGAACAAATCTGAATAGCCTCCCCCAAAGGAATATGCACACCAAATATCAAAGTATTCTGACTGTCACTTTCTGACTGCCAAGTTAGATGCAACAGGACATCGGTGGATAGCAGCTCTAGCAGCCTATGAGTTCACCCTCCAATATCGTAGTGGACGTTCAAACATCGATGCTGATGTACTTTCCTGCAGACCCAATGAGGTGGGACAGATGATCATGAATCACATACTATGGAAGAGAGAACACAGCTAGTCCGAGAGCGGATTAGTGGGACAATACAACAGGAAGATACAGTCATGACAAGAGAAACAATAGATGCAGTTACATAGAGCCATGGCATTACTAACCCACAAGACAGCAATGAGTGTCGCACCACACGATCTTGTTGTCACACAATCAGTGAAAGCAAGCCAGTGGATGAAGAACATCACATTGGAAGCTCACAAGCACTAATAAACTCCTTAACAACATCAACAGCAGCCATCCCACAACAGTATGGGGAACCAAGTTATTCTGGGACAAATATGGCCAATGAGATTAAACCTAAAGATTGGTTTACATTACAAAGAGAAGACAAGGCAATCACAAAAGTAATAGAATACCTTGAGCACAAAATAAGACAAAAATCACTCATGATGAACCAGAGGAGGTTAAGCTACTATTACGACAGAGGCGAAGATTGTGTCTGGTGGTCCAAATACTCTACCGCCAAGTGAAAGAAGTTCATAAATGGAGAACAAATCAGCTTGTCCTACCAAAAGAGTACCGATGCCAAACACTCAAATCACTCCATGATGACATGGGCCACATGGATGTGGACAGAACCTTTGAACTAACTAGAGCAAGATTCTATTGGCCAAGAATGCAAAAGAACATTGACGAGAAGTGTCAGATATGTTCAAGATGTGTACAACATAAGTAATATCCCATAACGTGCTGCACCAATGGTGAACATCAGCTCCACAAGCCCAATGGAGTTGGTTTGCATTGATTTCTTGTCAATAGAACCAGATCAAAGCAACATGCAGAATGTCTTGGTAGTTACAGATCACTACACAAGGTATGCTCAAGCTTACCCTACAAAAGACCAGGAATCAAAGACAGTTGCCAAAGTACTATGGGAGAAATTCTTCATACACTATTGACTGCCAGCGAGAATTCACAGCGACCAAGGACGGTGCTTTGAGAGCAGACTTATAAAAGAAATACTAAAAGTAGCAGGGATACGGAAGTCAAGGACGACACCATACCACCCACAAGGTGACCCTCAGCCAGAGAGATTCAACCGCACATCACTTAACCTACTTGGCACACTTGACAGCCAACAGAAGAAGCACTGGAGTCAATACATCAGCTTCCTTGTGCATGCTTACAATTGCACCAAGAATGATTCAACCCAGTTTTCCCCATACTTCCTTATGTTTGGAAGAGAGGCTAGGTTGCGGATAGACTTGTGTTTTGGCATCAGTCCTGATGGAAGTGATCAACAAGATCATCTGCAGTATGTAAGGGACTTAAAGAAAAGGCTACAAAATGCATACAGACTAGCTGAAAAAGAAGCATCCAAGAATGCAGCTGTCAACAAGAGAAGATATGATAGCAAAGTACGTGTGAATGAACTGTTAATGGGTGATAGAGTTCTCGTTCCCAATGTTGGCCTGCTAGGTAAACACAAACGAGCAAACAGGTGGAGCCTATAATGCATATCATAAAGAAAAGGCTGAACGACAAATTGCCAGTATATGTGGTAGAGCCTGAGAATGGTGAAGGTATGGTATGCACACTACACAGGAACATGCTCCTTCCTGTTTGATATTTGTCTGCGTTAGACCAAGAACCAGAACCAGAGACAAGCCCACAGAGACCAATGACCAATAACTCTGAAGAAGAACCTGATGGCACTCCATCTAACAACACAAGGAATACCACGGATGACAGCAAAACGTCATTTCAACAACAACACCTTTACAGAAGACAACCAACAACACTAAAACGAATGAAGTTAATGAAGTGAAGACCTCACCCGAAAGTGGTCGACCCAAAAGACAGTATGCGGGCAAGCCAGCTGTGAAACTGACTTATGACCACATGGGTGTACCCAATAATAGACAGATAAAAACCTTCACTCACCTAGTCCCTGAGACTACCAGAATTGTACAACCAGGAAGTACACTATTCCTAGTATGCACTAATTACTATATTGAAACATGTATCGAGTGGAAGTATTATACAGAACTGCAGTTAGTATTGTCACATGAGGTCATGTCATTTTTGAACGGGGAATGTGTAACTTTATATTTAAATTATTGAAGTTGGTCACACTATTTTGTTTGGATAGCATTCTGAATTAATTTCTGCTATAACTTAAAGATTACTTACACCAGGAGGTTTGTTTGTAAGTATCTGAGGGGAGTGTGTAACACATGATAATAGTTTTTTTTCTGAATATACCACAGAGAGTGTAAGTTTTTGTAACAAATTTAAATTAATGAATCAAGGCAATGATGACCTTAAGATAACCCGTATCTGTCATTATCCTAACACATATGTTGTATCGGAATTTGCCTAGGCCAAGGGGCAGACTCGTGGCATCAGCAAATTTGCCTGTATTAAGATTGAATATAACATATAATCAAGTCATGTGACAAAGGTTCCCACCAGTATTAAGTATGACATCACAGATAGGAATCCCATTCGGATTTCCATTATCACATTGCACTATAATTCTATGCTACCTCACTTTGACTCGAGAGCTAGCAGCAGAACATCGTGGTCTAAGCTTGTGCTATTTGGAGACAGCTTGGTTGGTCCTTTGCTTCGATTGATTAAACTTTCGGGCACGTTGATGCCACAGTCTTGTTCTACAAACTTTAAGTACAGAATGATTTACACAGTTTGATTAGCATTATTTAAGTTTGTGTTATTGACCTTTATTGGTAACCAACTCGGAAACATTCACTACAAAACACTTTGTTTGGAGTCAATCTATCTCATAAAGTATCTGACTTTAAATTAATGTAAACTCATTATAATATGATTGCCTAGAGAATCATAAGTTTGTGATTCTGTTAATTTCTTTCTTTCAAGCATTACTCCAATTCTACATGTGATTTGTATCTTGAGATACACCATATGCTTTAAATGTAGAGTTATTTGTTATGACGACATTAGTTAGCATTTTATTCTTTATTTCCTTTGCTCCGATTGATTAGCCTTTCAGACCTTGAAAGTTGAACTCGAGAGAGTCGACTAACATTACAATCATTTGAGAAAACCAATGGACGGAGACTGACAAGCGACATCTGGAAAAACCAGTGGCCAAGCCTGTCATCGCGACCTTGTGTTTGGAATCATCTACTGAACTTTTGTGCGATATAGCTAAATATAACGTGAACTGAGTTTAACTATATGCCGGCTTAGTTTTATCTCAATGCAGTCAATTTGGAGCGCCTTAGTACATGTAATTGTCAAATGTTTGTATAGGAATTAAAGTACGAAAAGAGAGTTGATATCTGCCAAATGGTTTTTGTGTGTGAGTCATTTTAAGTAAATCCTATTGAACCCGGCTCGGGTAGTGTTGAATAAGTTCAATGCCAAACTTTCAATTCAGTTAAACTCCCGGGGTGATATAGATAATAACAATAGCCTCATTTCAATAGAATTGTGTTTAGTGTACCTTACGCGTAATCTAAATAGACAGATATCAGTTCAGTAGTCGTGATCGTAATCAGTAGACGTGATTTCAACTTTGAAACGGTGTATGGGTGTGGCATTATGTCAGCAGTCCCATCTCTCTGGTTATTAAATATTTATTGTAAACTGCCATGGACATTCCTTACCTGAGTCATGATCAATGGTCTCTAGGTTAGTTTTTGTACAAAACGGGGAGTAAAATATCGAATGATTGACCTCAAAAAGGGATTTACATACCTCATTGTGCCGGCTGTTATGTGGTCGACTAAAGCTGCCATGTTGTCTGTTTCATTGTGCTGACAACCGATCACGGGTCACCTATGTCCGGTAGCGGTACCTTCTTGGAAGTCGGGCGTTTAAATGTGTGTGACCTGACAAGAAATAATGCAGTAACGAGCGGTATCAGTTCCCGTCATATCATCGGGACAGACAGTATATATGGAGCATAATCCACGTCAAAAGTCGAACTCGTCAATTGACAAGTCAGGTCCGTCAAATGACAAGTCAGATTGGTCAAATGACAAGTCAGGAACGTCAAGTGACAAGTCAGGTCCGTCAAGTGACAAGTCAGGTCCGTCAAATGACAAGTCAGAACCGTCAAGTGATAAGTCAGGTGCGTCAAGTGATAAGTCAGGTGCGTCAAATGACAAGTCAGGAACGTCAAATGATAAGTCAATGTCTTCAATTACAGCTTGTAATAAATAGAAGTGCAGGAATGATAGTCGAATGATAGGTCAAACTCTTGACGATGAATCAATCTGTACTACTACATGTACCAAACTGGTGTACATAGTTGAAGTTCTTGGTACCCCTTAGTACGGTTGATCACCAACCCAACTACGTCACGACGCGTCATGCCGTACGTCATATTTCGTCATGCAAGGTTTCTTCAGATTCTACTTAGTAAGCTAGGGATGACAATGGTGATCGAACTAAAGCTTCCTGAGCGCATGTTAAAACAGAGGAAGTAGTTGCACACAACGAATAATAAACTTTTAAATGGGCGATAGAGTTGTGTTTTTGTTTTGTTTATTTGTGTGCTGTTCTATTTGGCTGATGATGTGATAAACTAACCATAGCGATATGAAGTCGGATCTTTTATGTCTTTCAAATTTGACAAGGGCGATCCTTTGTTGCTAAACACATAAAATGAATAACACTCTGGGTTATATTCAGAGTCGATATATTCATGATATATGGTGGAAGAAAACAAGAACTACATTTTATCACACAAATAAACCAAATGCATCCACATTCAATTTTCGTTTGTTTGTTTGTCTATCTATCTATCTATCTATCTATCTATCTATCTATCTATCTATCTATCTATCTATCTATCTATCTATCTATCTATCTATCTATCTATCTATCTATCTATCTATCTATCTATCTATCTATCTGTCTGTCTGTCTGTCTGTCTGTCTGTCTGTCTGTCTGTCTGTCTGTCTGTCTGTCTGTCTGTCTGTCTGTCTGTCTGTCTGTCTGTCTGTCTGTCTGGCTGTCTGTCTATATATATATATATATATATATATATATATATATATATATATATATATATATATATATATATATATATATAACTCGGTGAGTATCAATCTGCTAAGACAGTGCTCTATACCGCAGTGGCAGAGCGTAATAGTTTTGCCAAAACTATATATATATATATATATATATATATATATATATGTATATATATATATATATATATATATATATATATATATATATTCATTTTTATTTAATTTCTCCATGTTAAATAAAGTATTGAAAATACAACTGCAGAGAGTTGTTGTTATCTTTCACATTACATCATTTAACGTTTTCCCAAAGCTGACAGTTCATATGGCCCCATAAAGTGTTTAACTTATTAATGAGCCATATTAGCCTTCTCAAAAACAAGCCAAGTTTGAATGAATCATCAACCAGAATATTGTATCAATAGAACAGATAAGCCAATCATTGGGGAACATGTTTGTATGGTAATATCACAACTAAACTTTGTGGTACCTACATTGGATGTCATTGTTACATGAGATAAATTGCACTAATCCTAGTATGTGTTACACGGACTTAGTCAGGATCAACCTAGTAAATAGTCCAATCTAGAAGTAGACAAAAAGAAGAGATTAAATTTTGTGTTACAAACCACCAAATATGTATAGGAGCTTGGTAATATTCTTTCTCGGAGACGATTTATGAAGTGAGTTGCGAACTTATTTTTAGCAGAATTTCAATTTTCCTCAAATACTTGACCAATATCAACATATGAAAGAAAAACTAAAGTTTGTAGTACTCCATTAATGTTTGTGGTACGAGTTCTACATTACCCCTTTCTCCATCATCACGGCATCTATCACTATCATAGAGTTTATTTTTGCTCTACAAAAGCTTTAACAGGTGAAAGGGAAAGAACAAAATAACACAGACAAAACATTCTTTCAATACTTTGGGCAAGTAAATGTGTTGATACTTTGGGTCGCAAAAGTTAGTATTGATCATTAACGTTCTAGAGAAACATTAACATTGACTCTATGATGAAATTTTCAGCTAGCACAACCAAAATGACCATATAGAATAATAGAATGCTTATCTGCTGTGCGACATTGATAGCAGCATACTAGCATCACATCAACTTCTGAAAGGTCCCAATTCGTTCACACAGCCCAATGTTCTTGCGAGAAACCTATTGTACCTGATTTCGCAAATTTTAGCATAATGGAAAGGTATATGGCAAATGTACAGCCAAAATAATGTTGATTTGGTGTTTCACTCATGGGAAAGAAAGACATTTCAGATCTAGACCAGCAATAACAGAGAGACAACAAACAACCCAGCAGGAGCCTTTGCCCAATCACATTGAACATTGATAAGCATTGCTATTCTTCTAAAGTGCAGTAAAACAGGATTATATATATATATATATATATATATATATATATATATATATATATATATATATATATATATATATATATATATATATATAATACTATAGACAGCTACATACACAACCACACACACACACACACACACACACACACACACACAACTACAGTGAGAGTGTGTGTGTCTTACATTAGTAATTATGGTTCGGTTTCAGCTTAGCATAACCTATAGAACAATAGAATAATGTTTATCTACTGTGACATAGATAGCAGCATATTTACGTTAACTTCAAGAGTACAAATTCATACAAATAAGCTTATGCTACGTACTTCCTCATACCGATATCAAAATTGATTTAATTTATCAAAATAGGACTTTTTACAAAGAAAAAGAGACTAAACGACTAAATCTACATGCAAGTAATATTCATTTTGAAGCACAGGTTTAGTTGGAAAGCGTAAATACATTGCGTAGAATGAAACTTGCCTTCCTAAAGCCTTTTCTGTAAATTCTGAAGTCATTTAGAATTCAATATGAAGGACAATTAACACTATGGAAAATACACAATTCAGTAGTAGAAACTCAAGTGGTCAAAACTGTATTCACAGTTGATACAATAAGTACACAATGCTTATATAGGCATTATTGCTGGATTGCAAGCAGAGAACACCTTTCCTATCTGCAATGGTATTATCTGTTTTGTATACTGGCGAAAATAGGTATGTTTCTCCACTAAGTTGTAAGATTTGCTCATCTCTAGTGCTGTTGTATTAGGAGAGGGAATATCAAGTGAAATATTTGCGCCGTCTGGTAGCATTTTAAGTACGTGGTCTAACAAAGACTTGGCAACAATGGCAGAATCAGCATATAAAGGCATAATATTAAATTGTTCATACATTGGCCAGACTACTATGTATCCTAATATAGTAGGACTTCCATTTTCAAAGTGTTTTATAGCAGCAAATGTGCAAGCATTGCCACCAAAACACCAATATTTGAGAAAATGTGATCTAGGAAAATGACAAACTTGTTCATCATATTTGACAAGGCTCTCTAACTGAACTGCATATACTTGTAAGATATCAAACTCTTCCTCCATATTCCTTCTTTTTAAACTTGAGAGGTCAACATTGCCTTCCATTGCTTTAATCTCCGTATCTATATGCATATAACCGTATTTGTTTGAATATCTTCTTGCTAGGAGTCTACTGCCACCAATGCCGCATATGTTTCTATCGCCATCGAACGGTATATACTTCTTAAACATCATCTCTTGTAGCCCCTTCTTTTCATGTCCTTCTTTGGTAATTGATAATCCAGTATGGGTTAGATTTTCTGTTATGTTGTTTACAAGTAAAGTACCTATGTAAATAATCAAATGATTCAAGAAATATACAAGAAGTATTCTGTGCTTGAGTAGCCTTGATAATGACAATTTGCTATATTAGCCTTCATGACGTTGAGTTTCAACATTTCTGAAAAGATGTAATATATACCAAATATGAAAAGCAAGCTTTACTACAAATCTATCTACTGATGCTACCTCCTGGTCCAGGAGATAATTAGCAACAACATAAAGTGCTACCATTCTCCCTTGGTGACACTAGTTTCAAACAGTTCTATCCATATCATGCATGGCCAGAAGATATTCATGTAATTGTACATTTGTTTACTAAAATATCTTATTTGGTGAGTAGGGAAATATAGTTAAATTTGAAGGAGGTTAGTACCCCTGATATAGCCTATATATGTTTGAACTCAGTGATCAACCTACGAATGTTTCCCCTTTGTTGAATACAAGTAGTCAGTTGCACTCCTGGAAAAGGGCTTCTATTTATATGTATTTATCAGGTCACAAACATTATACATTTTCATTTTCGTTTTTTAAAGTAGATGTTTTATATAAAATTACTTTTGAAAAGGTATGAAACAATATAGATCAAGTCTCTTTTTATGATGCAAATAGTTGCAAAGATTTAGAAGAAACGATATATTATTGTACTTAAATTATTTTGTTAGTAATCAGCGTAGAAGAAATCAATATTATTAAGTAAAGTCCAAACTGTGTATACATAAGCCATGTCCTTGTATTGAAATGTCACCAGGTATACACAAATAGTTAGTTTACATGATTACATGTATTTAGAAGTGATAACGTGTGTTTACAAACTTTGTTTATAAATTACTTTGCACGTGCTTTCACAATTTTTAACATATTCCTTTTTATCTAGCCAATTATTATGCAATTACAAACATAGCCCCGAGTTATGTCGTTTCATTTTTTTCATGTTTTAAAATCGATTCACTGGTTTAAAATCCAAAATCAACATCTAATTATCATCCTCTAGAGAAACTTGAGCTTACCAATGATTTCTTTAGCTTTTTCAGCAACAAAGATACCATTTCTAGAACACTGATGCATAGTATCGACCAGGCTCTCTGTTAAATTCCAACCAACAGCGATCGTTAAATCACTGACGACCTTCATGTCATCTTTGTTAGCACGTCGAAATTTGATTTCTGTGCTGGAATATAAAATATTAAGAAAACAATTATGCTATTTCTAGTGTACCATGATTATAGTAACTATTGCAGACATATAGTATGACTAGATGTACATTACGTAACAGCAGACAGTGTGGCTCGTGTTCAAGTTGCTCTCAAACACTTAGGCAGTTTTCGTGTCAAGAGATAGTTTCCAGTTGTAAATGGCGACTTCAAATGTTTCAAGGAGTTCTAAAGTCAGGACCCGCGGTGGACGTGGTATTGTTAGTGGGAGGGGAAGCAGTAGTTTTGGTCAAGAAATTCAATGCAGTAATCAGTTCATGGTTCTCGCGTGTCAAGATGGCGAAAGTGACGTGGACAATGTGGATATTGGAGAGAGTGATTTGTTAAGCTCGAAGCGAGCTCCTGAGAAGCGCAAACGGATGAATACTGGTGGAGGTAGCGATTCTGGGACACAGCAGGAACCAGTAACAACGACACGCTATATTTAATTCTGGAAAAGCTTGAAACCATTGAATTGAAGACAAGTAGTACGGACAGAAAGGTGAATAAATTACTTGAATTACCCCAACGTTTAAGTAAAGTCGAATCGTGTTTACAATCTTATGCGGATCGCCTTAAACTACTTGAATATCGATCAATAGACATTGAAGCCCGCAATCGAAGAAAGAATTTGATATTTAGAGGCCTCAATGAATCACGTGAAGAAGACTGTTTTACCCTGATATGCACATTTCTCAATGATAAGTTACGTATTAGAGAAGACATGTATATAGAGAGAGCACACCGTCTAGGTGTGAAAAGCAATAGGTTCTCGGGTCCAAGACCAATTATTGTGGCTTTCAGAGACTACTATGATACAGAAATCATCATGAAGAATGCCTACATGCTGAAAGGAACGAATATTGGCATTAATAGGGATTATCCTTCAGAAATAGTCGATGCTCGTAAATCCATATGGGCTATGTTCAAGGAAGCAAGAAATAACAAGGCCAATAGGGTGTCAATCAGGTACCCGGCGAAGCTGGTGGTGAATGGTAAGGTTGTCCATGATTGCTTTCCGGACTGGAACAAAGTGCTTGGTGGTAGACGTGCTCAAGTAGCACAAAAGGGTAATGAAGTCGGAAATGTTAATGTACATACTCCAAGACCAGTCCCAGAAAATGTGCAAACTGCTTTCATTGCCAGTCACCCAAGCATGAGTGTATCACCACGCGATAATTTCTCCCCTACTGTGGAAGACCTAGTTGAGTCAGCATCGGTAGTGTCGACCGTATCGTGCAGTTCAGGTGAAGAACCATCACAGTCGTTACTAATGGGAGATCAGCAACAAGATCGGGAGATACATATGCTGTCGCCGAGTAATCAGCCTAGTGCAGTGTCACCACAGAGTGGTACATCCACTCAGGGAGTGATATCATATGCTGCTGACATTTCGAGTCATGATACAAATCAAAGTCAATTGGACACAGAGGTCGTCAGAGACGCAACTTAGGGGGACGAGAAGGTACCATTAAGGATTGCATTGTTGAACGTACAACGACTTGTGAGCAAACGGACAATCAAATTGGAATCTAACGAGGTAAAGGAGATATTTGAATCACATGATATAATATTATTCACGGAGAGTTGGACTTCCGAATTGTCAGTATTAACAGTAGAGGGTTTTGATTATAAAGTATTAAATAGAACTATTAAAAAACCTGGAACCAAACGTGATTCTGGAGGGTTGGTAATGTATTTTAAGTCCACTTTGTTTAGTACAATCAATGTTGTTAAAACAGATGCTGATGATGTTATATGGGTTCGTCTTGGTGATAATGTTACCGATAATAACAATGTCACTATACAGTATTGTTCTTACGTTTATGTTACATTTTACCGTCTGGTTCAACTAGAGAACCATATGTTCAAATGTCTGTTTATGATAGACTCCTTCAGACTATGGCGGAACTTTCTGCTAAATTTTCTAATTGCTCATACATTATTTGCGGAGATTTGAATGCAAGAACAGGTGAAAAGCCGGATTTTGTTTTCGACGACAGCCAATCACATGTACCGTTACCCGATGACTATGTAATTGACGATTGCACACCCCGTGTATCACAAGATAAAAATGTAAACAGCAATGGCACATTATTGTTAGATTTTTGTAAGCAAAGTTCACTCAGAATGTTGAATGGTCGTTGTGGTAGTGATTACGGAGTGGGTAAATTTACTTGTTATACGTACAATGGACAGAGTACTGTCGACTATGTTTTGGCTAGTAAAGACATTTTCGACCGTATACAGTCTTTTAGTGTTGGTGACCCTAACATTATCTCAGATCACTGTCTTATTTCATTCTCTATTGTTATGTCAGGTGTTTTTGTAGCGCAAAACACACCTCATGTTGGTTTTACAGAGGATGTAAATTGTGTTGATTATGTGTACAGATGGTGTTCGCAGTTGGCAGCTGATTACAAATGTAGAATCAATTCGAACGAATCAGAGCAGGTTTTACAGAACGTACTTACCAATTTGTCTAGTTGTCAAGGTGACAATGAAATCATTAATACACAGTTAAATGTTTTGGTTAATCATATTGAAAGCTGTGCGTGCCAGATGCGTAATAATATCAGAACAAGGAGTGAGTCTAGCACCCACACTGATTACAAGGATAATAATTTACCTTGGCTTGACGAGGAGTGTGCCGCTAAGAGGAGAGAGTTTTATAGACATTTGAATATTTTTAGAGGTGAGAAATGTATTGTAAACAGACAAAATATGATAACTTCTCGTTCAAATTATAGAACCACACTGCGAAATGCTCGGTTTAAGTACAATGAGGAACAAACATATAAATTACTCTCTCTACGTACGAAAAATGCTAAAGCGTATTGGAAGCTGTTACGTAGCGCTGTGTGTAAAAATGATGTCAATATTTGTATGACTGATTTTGCAGATTTTTTCAGAGATGTAAATAATCCAGATGATATTTTTTACAGCATGGACGATGATATTGCTTTTAGATTTGACCGTTTTGTTAGAGAAGAAACACAGGCTATGTTTGGTGAACTTGATACTATGATTACGTTAGAGGAACTTATGTATGCTATAAATCAGCTTGGTAACGGTAAAAGTGCAGGACCAGATAAGATCCTGAATGAATTCTTAGTTCATGGCACTCCGACTTTATTTTCTGTGTTACATACTTTATTTAACATTATTTTTGATAAAGGATACTTTCCTGAACTATGGTCTTTAGGAGATATAATACCATTACATAAGAAGGGTAGTGTACATGATGTGGGAAATTATCGTGGAATTACTTTACTTAGCACCATTGGCAAATTATTTAAATAACAGACTATCGAGTTGGGCCGAAAATTATTCAGTTTATATTGAGGCACAGGCGGGGTTCAGAAATGGTATGGGAACAATTGATAATAACTTCGTACTACATGGTCTAATAACCCACATCTTAATAGTGGAAGGAAACTTTATTGTGGTTTTATTGATTTTACAAAGGCGTTTGATTATGTGGTAAGAGACAATCTTTGGTATAAATTAATAAAGCTTGGAGTTCGCGGTAAGATGCTTAAGATCATCATGTCCATGTATGAAGCTGCAAAATCTCGAGTTAAATTTAATAATACGTTTAGTAGGGAGTTCAGTATACATACAGGTGTTCGGCAAGGAGAATGTCTTTCGCCTTTTATGTTTTCTATGTTTGTAAACGATACTGAAGATGAGTTTGTACTAAACGGCAGTGAAGGTATTGATGTTGATTCCTTTAAGATGTTAATGCTACTCTATGCAGATGATATCGTTATTTTTTCTGAATCTGAGAAAGGTTTACAGAAAGCCTTTGATATTTTGTTTAATTACTATCCTGGCAAATATTCCACATCTTTAAAAGACGATATAATCTCAAATTAGCATAGGGTGAAAATATTTAAGAAAAGTTTAATACCATTATGACAGTATAAAGGTTGGTGCATCTGATCGTTGGTTGAATGCATGAGTGACCTTTGGGGGTATGGGGAGTCATTGGGGCTTTCCCCCTGGCAGAGCTGGAGTTTTGTTGTTTCTATTAAGGTAAATTGTAGATTATTCATAGCCTTTGAGGTAATATTTCCAAGCTTTGAAAAGCTAACGTAAATGTAAGTTTTAAATGAGTTTCACATGTCACATAAAAATGGGCCAGTAACATTGGTAAAGGGGCATTAATATTGCATGTATAGTCATAGTCCCTACACGTGTAGAGTCTATGGTATAGTAAAGTCATCGGTATGTTAGAGAACTTCAGGTGGTCATACCTTAGACTAGTGTATAATATAAACTGGAATGTAATGAGATGTATTGATTTGTACTATCGATAACATGTAGTGTCCGAAATAGAAAGTGTATCAATCCCTACTGACAAGTTCATACTGAAGAGTGGGACAATTTAGATTAACTTCTTTTATAAACTATGTATGAAGATTACCATTACGAAACCTTTAAGTTCACTGTTGCCCCAAAGTGCAATATAAGTGAAGCATTGATTGTAAAATAGCCAAACATCTACACGACATTTTCTGTAACTAGTGTGGTAGTTAGGTAATACATGTATATGTATATGTATATGTATAGGTATGTTTGAACTACTAAGTAATATTAAAGAATTCATGTAAGAAAGAGGGACAAGAACAGATATTTACATGTACCACATTTCAGACAAGGCTATATAATTATATGCCATTGTAGAAAAGGATCTTTTTCTTTCCTCACAATCCAAAACACAATGACATCCCCCCATCTACACTTTTCAAAACAGCATGACCCCTCCCCTACTGCCAATTTCAAAACAGGGTGGCCCCAGGCCGAAGAAACTGACCGGTCCCTAAACATTTTGCAACTATTGACACCAGTGTCACAGAGCAAAAATCATTAAAAGCGGTAACTCCGTATTTTTGGAATGGGGACAATGATAGAGGTTCTCGATGAACGAGGTACGTAGTGAAAATTGAACAGAAATTGAAATAGTTGTGTGAATATTGGAGAGAATTGTTGAGCACTCAGTTTCATCCCCCCTACTCCATCCGGTTCTGGAGCTTTGTGTTAAGTCGAAGAAAATACTTGATTACATCATGTTAATTATCCTCAATCGATGATAGCGTAAGACACTCACAGAGTTGTCCTTGATACCTTGTTCTCTGTTAAAGTCCGTTACATCAAAATGTGCATATAACTTGTTGAGGTTGTTTGCAAACTTAACTGGGTCATCTGTAATTGTACACTGTCGTTTCCTTTCATTCCATTATACTATTCAAACGTTGCCAAGCATCCCTGACATTTTCGTTACTTAGCTTCTCTTCAACATTTTTAATGCGATTCTAGCTAATTCAGCTTTACTGTGAAATTCTATGATCATCAGTTTTATTTTATGTTGCAGAAATACAGATCTCTTTTCGTGTAACCATATTTTGAGACCCTTCGTTAATTTCTGATTTACTAAACATTTATCGGAAACAGTGATATATATTCCTTACCTGGCAGATGCAAATGATCTCAACTGATCAATGAGAATAGGTTTTTGGAATTGTGGAGTAAAGTAACGAAAGGTTGACTCAGAAAACCGATGTACAAATCTCATTCCTCGGGTTGTCGTATGTTTAACTAAAGCTGCCATGTTGTCTGGTTCATTGAACTAAATTGTTGGCAGGGGTCATCCAGGGTCGCTCTCATTATCTCATATATCAGACAGGGTTGTAAATGTATGGCCTGACAAGAAGTAAAGGAATGACCAGTAAGCTTGGTTGGGGTTCAAGAGAAAGTGATTTGTTCTTGTCATTGCTTGCTGTATGTCTTACAGTTTAGAGGCCCACTTCGGGCAACATTGGGAGCAATCACATTTGGTACTTACCCTCCACTACTTCATATGCACAGTTCTAATTATCTGATGTCGATGCTGATTTAGCTTTATTTTATTTTAAAAATCATTTACGTAATTAACATTTTTGGTAATAAGATAATATGGTGAGAATGCATGCATCAACTTTCATATGATTAATAGCTTCACAATTCCTTGTTTAATGTAAAGAAGACCTTCAGTATCATGGCTCACTTATCATTTAGAACCACATAATACGGTGTGAGTAACTTTGGGAAGTACAAATGTACAGTGAAATTTTTAATATTTTTGTCCATATAAAAAAACACATTACCCGAAGATTTTTTCGTAACTAACACTAACATTCTTAATTTAGAGACATTCTTTATGTATTTATGGACCATCTAGGTGCACAGTTCTAGTTGTGTTTTCAATGCAATTACGTTGTAAATATTTTACGCTTAAAATAAATAAATAAATAAATGAACACAGAAATAAATACTTTGGAGTGATGGTTGAGACATGCGGGTTATCGCGAAAATTATGAAGCATGAACATAGGTTTATCATCAAATTTCAAATGTATCTTTGTAATGTTTCGTACGGTTTACATTAGGGATTTTATTTATCCAATTGGAGGCGCTGTACTGTAACATCAGTTGAGAGCGGAAATAGTAACCCACTTTGTATTTATATTTTGTTAAATGCTAGCACTTCGAGCTGCATGACTGTATGAATTTCGGAGCAAGCATTTCCATCTTACTAAAAATTTAGCCATATATCAACGTATGAAAGGAAACTAAATTTTGCAGTATGACATGAATGGAGAAATGACCAATTGCATCATCGTTCACCTATAGGTTTCTGACTTCTACCCTAAACCCCCCCCCCCATCGTTCACCTATAGGTTTCTGACTTCTACCCTAAACCCCCCCCCCCATCGTTCACCTATAAGTTTCTGACTTCTACCCTAACCCCCCCCCATCGTTCACCTATAGGTTTCTGACTTCTACCCTAAACCCCCCCCCATCGTTCACCTATAAGTTTCTGACTTCTACCCTAACCCCCCCCCCCCTAAACATCATCACCGCTATCACCATATATAAAGGAAACATTTGAAGAAATTGATCATGCAAATCCACACATCAAAACTGGATCTCATCCCAAGATACACAAGTTTTGGGTGATTAAATCAAACTGTCAATGAAATACATTGTTGTGCAATTAAAACTGATAGTTTCTCCAATATAAATGGAAATTTATTTGAATATTTGTAAAAATATCACGAGACTTTGCTATATATGGCGATTTTAGAACAAATATGCTTAGAACCCACATTTTTACCAGGCGAAATTGACAGCTAATTTTTTAAATGAATGAGTTGTAGATATGTGGTATCTTGTCGTTTTTTTCTTCCGTAAGTAAGGAAGAGATGTATTTAGTGGGTGGAAGTCTGCGTGTGTCTGTCTGTCTGTGTCATCGTTGTCTCCATAACGGCTTGCTTAATTCAAACGAAATTTTGAAGACGTATTTCGTAGGGGAATGGCAAAATTTGATTGGGTTTTGGTAAAAATCCTGTGAATATTAATGAGCAGTTTACGTAATTAATGGTTTTCGGTAATTAGGCTATACATGTATCTCAAAAATGCAAGCTTTAAATTCACTATAACGTGATACATACATTTGCGATATCAAAGCGTACCTGTCCTGAAAATATTACTAATGTAGCTTTTAGTTTTAGTAAGTTATTGGCATATTTTTGGTAGGCCACAAAAAGAAAAAAATAGTTTCTTGCCAGGAAATGTTGTCTAAAGAGGTGCGACTTTATCACTATTTTCTAAAAAACGACTGGCTCAACTCAAACAAAATGTATTGCTTGTGTTCTGTAGGGTAGTGACAAGAACTAATTAGGTTTCGGTAAACATCCCATGAATATTAATGAGCAATTTATATAATTAATGGTTTTCGGTAATTAGGCTATATCTCAAGAATGCACTCTTCAAATTCAATATAATTTGATGCATACATTTGCGATACCAAAGCGCACCTGTCCTCAAAACATTACTAATGTAGCTTTTAGTTTTATTAAGTTATTGGCATATTTTTTGTAGGCCACTAAAAAGGAAAAAAAAATAGTTTCTCGTCAGGAAATGTTGTCTAAAGTGTTGCGACGATGCAATTATTTTTTTTTTACATTCTCAACAAATGTTAATCAATCTACTTATCATTGCAGTTACTGTTCTTTTTATTTAGTACTTTTACTTTACAGCAAGTGTGTATGTGGGGCATATCATCACGGGCTAGTTCATGATTAGTTTTGCAGTTGTCTTCATTGAAGTTGCAATTAATGTAGGGAGAGTTACGTTTGTGTTTTCCCTTTCATCTGCAGACTGAATTGGCTTATGGAACTGACGAAAAAATAACGCGGGAAGGGGGTACTTAAGTGATGGGCGCTGACCGGAAAAAGTTTTTTTTGGGCCTTTGGAACTCTTTCAATGATGAGTGCTATGCTACAACGTTCTATAAAGCTTCACATAAAATGCTGTGGTTGGCCAGGAGATCACTAATAGCAATGGGCAAATAACAATCAATGAGAAAAAATAACTTATTGCATATGTTCTGTTGTATTCCAACAATTGTCTGTAGGAACGACAATCTCAAAACTTTGCCCTTACGGAAGGCATTCAGTTTAAATCTGGTTAAGGTTGCTAACGTTTAAAATACGCGGGCTAGCTATTTGATTAGCTAATTTAAATATTCACTTAACCGTCGCGAGTCGCGTTCAAGACTAATTTGCATAATTACTGAGTTTCTGTAATTAGGCAATATCTTAAGACTGCATACTTCAGTTTCAATATAATTTACTACATATATGAAACATAACAAAGTCCATACGCCCTATAAAGTTTGTTGATGCACCTTATAGTGTTGACGACTAATTTGCATAATAATTATTTTCAATAATTAGGATGTATCTTAAGAATGCATACTTGAATTTCAATATCATTTAGTACATAATGTTAACCATAACAAAGCGAGTATGTCCTATAAAATCTGCTGCTATAGCTTACAGTTTTAATGAAAACTTTGCATAATTAACGATTTTAGGTAACGAGGTTGTATCCTAAAAATTCAAGCTTTAAATTTCATATAATATTATAATATGGTACATATATCAACCATAATAATACGCACTTGTTCTATGAACTTTGTTGATACAATTTTACCTTAATGAATAATTTGCATAATTAGTGATTCCCTTATGGGAGGCATTCAGTTTAAATCTGGTTATGTGTTTGTTACAGGAAGCAGACTGCAACTCCAATACAACAATTTAATATTCATATTATGGGAAATATATCATGTAATTTAAGTGTGTCTGATAATATCCACATATCCTGAATAGGTAGATTTCAGTTCACTAGTCCTTGGTACAAGCGTGATTTGAATTTTGGAAACTGCTACTTAACCAAGTTATTAGGAGGGACGAAATGTTGATTTTCCTCATGCTTCCTCTGTTAACTATTAAAACTGGGATGGATATTTCTTACCTGATAGAGGCTAGAATAGATTGTTGGAAATGAGGAACAAAGTATCGAAAGATTGATCTATAAAATACAATTTCCAAATGTCATTTCACAGGCTGTGGTGTGGTTGAGTAGAGCTGCCATGTTGTGTGGTTCACTGAGCGAATTGCTACCTCGGATCGCATGTACTATCATGTAAATGAGATGTGGTTATAAGAGGTTGAAATGTGTGATGTGAGAAGTAATAACGGAATAAGCCATGAGTGGTGGCAGGGGTTGAGGAGAACATAATTTGCTGTCTACCTAAAAGTTTAGAAGTCCACTTGTTGATATATACATTATTCTGATTTGCAAAATGGCTGGGTTAACTTTGTTGTTTTCATAGTTAATATTTATGGTAATATGGTAAGAATGGAAGGTTCAAATTTCATATGATAGTAGGTACGTGTTTTATACAATAAAGTAAGAACACCCTTCCATACGATGGCCACAATTCATTGATCTGCCAAGGCCGCCCTCGCGTCATTAATGCCGCAAACAAATCTCGGACGAGGCATCAGAATATCTTGAGTAAAGTCCTTTGGCGCGTTTTCATAATTCACCAGCCACAATCGACTTTCGATCATTGGTAGCATAACTTGTAAGGTGTAGGCCAAAACAACTGACTCAGTACGGGACAGTGTTGCATCACACGAGATAGAGTGACAACTCACAGTTCAAGATTTATAACATGAATTGTTAACTTGAAAACTCATAAAAAAGACCAACTTTTGATCAAAATTAACAATAATTGAAAAATTACAGACAGAGTAGGTGATACGCGAAATGAACATCTATCATCATTGACGTGTTTAGTCTACTGTCGCGACTGTGACCTTTACTGACTAGTGGAAAACTCTGAAATTGTTTCGGGAAAGAAGAAGAGCACAGCTATGGACCTCGTCAAAGGGTATATTTGTCCACAACCCTGGTACATGGTTGTGAAAAATATGCCTGTGGTATGGATGTGGAATACCGCCTCTGTGCCACGACTGTTTTGCACATCCCAGTACCATAGCTGTGTACTGCACATTCTTGTCTGTGTGCACATGTAGCACACACTGAATATGCACATCCATGTATAGTAACAGTTATGGTGGAATAATACCCTGTCGGCAACCCTTTTGTTCATGTCCATAAGCATTGCTCTCACAGCCGGTACGTGGCTGTGGGAGATACCGCTGTTACAGCAATGTTGACATAGTTGGTGCATGGCTATGGGAAATACCTACGTTACATCTATACTAACATAGCTGATGAATGGCTGTGGGAAAAAGCTTGTACTGTGTTATAAAACCCATGCTGCATTGCTATTTTTATCATCCATGCTACATTGATGTTTTTACACATCTGTCAAACTTAGGTACGTAACACCTAGTATGTTGACCATCGCTGTTATATGAATATTGTACAAGTACATAGCTTTTACGTACAGTCCCCAAGGCTCCACTGAGCTCCTGTCACAGCTATATACACAGCCCTGTTCTCGGTATGTGAATGTTACAGGGGTGTTCAACATTTTCTATAAAGATGGCTTTGAGCACGGAACTCCTAGCTTATCCAAGGAGTGCAAACTTTTTAAAAATATTAACCGTAACATATATCCATAACACAAAGAGGGATACTTTTGATTATTTCGCTATTATCTTTATTGACATTTAAGAAACATCATTCATTATATTCAAAAGCTTTTGCAGAATGTTGCTGACCCTCATGCCATAGCTGAACTTGAATGGGATGTACACAAATACGGTTATACTACGTATTTCCTCACCTCATATAAATGGATTATCAAATAGGGACTGGTCACAAAACGACTGAATCTACATGCAAATATAAACTAGTATTTATTTTGAACATAAGATTTAGTTGGAAAGCGTAGACATTGTGTAGAATGACACACACACACACACACACACACACACACGTCTCTCTCATGCTTTCTAGTTGGTACAATGGCTTGCCTCCCTAAAGAGTAAATTCTGAACTCATTTACAATTCATTATGAAGGACAATTGACACTATGGAAATACAAAATGTTGTATAAACTCAAGTGGTGATGAGTGCATTCACAGTTGTTACTTTTTAAACATTACTCATACAGGCATTAGAGTACCATTACAAGTAGAGAACACCTTTCCTATCTGCAATGGCATTATCTGTTTTGTGTACTGGCGAACGTAGATATGTTTCTCCACTAAATTGTAATATTTACTCATCACTAGTGCTGCTGCATTAGGAGAGGGAATAGCCAGGGAAATTTTTTTACCGTCTGGTAGCATTTTAAGCACATGGTCTAACAAAGACTTGGCAACAATGGCAGAATTGGCGTATAAAGGCATAATATTAAATTCTTTATACCTTGGCCAGACTACGATATATCCTAATATTATAGGACTTCCCTTTTCACTGCGTTTTACAGCAACGAAGGTGTAAACATCATCAGCCAAACACCAATATTTGAGAAAATGCGGTCTAGCGAAACTGCAAACTTGTTCATCATATTTGACAAGGCTGTTGAACTGAACTGCATTTATTGGTAAGACATCAAACTCTTTCACCGTATTTCTTCTTTGTAAGCTTGAGAAGCCATTACTTCAATCTCGGAATCGATATGAATGAATCCGTATTTGTTTGAGTTTCTTCTTGCTATGAGTCTACTGCCACCAATGCCGCATATGTTTCTATCGCCATCGAACGGTACATACTTCTTAAACATCATCTCTTGTAGCCCCTTCTTTTTATGTCCCTCTTTGGTAATTGATAATCCGACATGGGTTAGATTCTCTGTTATGTTGTTTACAAGTAAAGTACCTATATAAATAATCAAATGATTCAAGAAATATGCAAGAAGTATTCTAAAACATGTGCCTTAGTAGCCTTGATAATGACAATTTGCTATCTTAACATTCGTCACGCCGAGTGTCAACATTCTTGAAAACATGTAATATATGCCATATATAAAAAGTTAGCTTTAATACAAATCTAACTACTGATGCTACCTCCTCGTCCAGAAGATAAGTAGTAACAACATAAAAAACTACCATTCCTTCTTGGTGACACTAGTTTAAAACAGTGCTGTCCATATCGTGCATTGCCAGAAGATATTGAACATTTGTTTAATAAAATATTTTATTTGGTGAGGACTGTAAATGTCATTAAATTTCAAGGAGGTTAATACCACTGATATAGCCTATATATGTTTGAACTCACTTGTCATATGAAACGTCACCGGGTATACATGAATAGTTAGTTTACCTGTGTTTCTATGTGGTTACAAGTACTGAACTCTGTTTACAAATTTTGTTTACAAATCACTCTGCAGGTGCTCCCACACATTTTAGCACATTCTTATTTTATTCAAAAGGCTAGCTAGCTAATTATCATGTAATATAATTACAAACATAACCCTGGGTATCATATTTGTTGTCACTTACGATATTTATAGTACAGTCGATTTAAAACCCAAAATCAATACCAATGTATCATCCAAATATCAACTTTCAACTTACCAATGATTTCATTAGCTTTTTCAGCAACAAAGATACCATTTCGAGAACACTTACGCATTGTATCGACCACCCTCACTGTGTAGTTACTACCAACCACTATCGTTAAATCACTGATGCTCGTCATGTCATCTTTGGTAGCACGTCGAAATATGATTTCTGTGCTGAAATATAAATGATTAAGAAAACAATTATGCTAGTCTTAGTATAACATAGTTAGTGTAACCACTGCAGACATATAAGTATTCAAAATACTCATTAAAGGTAAAAGTTGTAGGAACAAACTTCACAAGAGAGGTGCGTATTATTATGGTTGATATATGTATCATCTTATACGAAATTTGAAGCTTGCATTTTAAAGATACAACCTAGTTACCTAAAATAATTAATTATGCAAATCTTTCATTAAAACTGACAAAGCTATATCAAATATTTTATAGGACATATCCGCTTTGTTATGGTTAACGTATGTACTAAATTATATTGAAATTCAAGTATGCAGTCTTAAGATATAGCCTAATTACCGAAAATATTTAATTATACAAATTATTTACTAAATCTTCAAACAAAATCAACAACCTTTATAGGAGATATTCACTCTGTTATGTTTAACGTATGTACTAAATTGTATTGAAATTGAAGTATGCAGTCGTAAGATATAGCCTAATTACCAAGAATCATTAATTATGCAAATTATTCATTAACACTGAAAGGGACATCAACAAACTTGATAGGACATACGTGTTTTCTCATGGTTAGCGTATGTACTAAATTATGTTGAATATGAAGGATGTATTCTTAAGATATAGCCTAATTACCAAAAATAATTAATTATGCAAATTATTCGTTAACGCTGTAAGGTACATCACCAAATTTTATAGGACAAATGTATGTTGTTGTGTTAACGAATATACTAAATTATATTGAAATTGAAGTATGCAGTCTTAAGATATTGCTTAATTAGTTGATTTCATTGATATGCAAATTTCTCTAATTAAACATTAACAAATCTGGCTCAAAACCGGTCTAGCCATTACCCTAAAGATTATATATTCCAAATTTCATTACAATTGAGCCAGCCGATGTTTAGAAAATGATGACACAGACAGACAGACACACAGACAGACATTCCCCATGTAATACCTCCCGTACCCTTACGGGAGGTAATTATGAAGCATGAACATACGTTTATCATCAAATTTCAATTGAAAATGGGGTCAACACTATATCAAAATTGAAACAATTTAGAATCCATCCCGTTCAACCAGAAACAACTATAACTTTGAATATGTATGTTGTTCAAAAACATTCTTTTATAATTTCCAAAGGACTAGACCGTGAAAAATGACATACGGTAAAGTTTAGAGAAATATCAAGAACTTTGATTTTCAGGTAAATTTAATTGAAATTCGAGTTTTCACAATCTTACAGGAACGTCGGAACAGAATGTCTCATTAATGTTATTAATGCGGTGTGTAGTCCAATTAGCGACAACAGAAACATTCTAAATCCGAGACAATATTTTAAAAAAAAATTTTCGAGGGGAAATTAAGGTGTGTCATACGGCTAATGATGACCTCCAAAGAAAAAATGGTGAGACAAGTTAGCAAGATTCTAAATTCAAAGTGGCCGGTTTTTGAAATTAACAGAGAGAGACTACTACCTAAAAACTGATTTAAAAAAAATCCAAATGCGTCATATTTTGAAAACTTATCAAACCCTTGGTCCCTTGATTGCTATACCTTCGCTTGTTCTGATAGGCAAAATTGAATCATTGCTAAAAAATATGGAATCTGCGTAGCGGAAAGGAGCTTATTGTTGAATAGGTGAATAGGGAAAGAAAAGATAACACCGAAAACACATTCTTTCAAAGTTGTGTTGTGCACAAGTAAATTTCTCGTTTATATTCTGGTTTGCAAAAAGTTAGAATTCATCATTAACGTTGTAGTGAAACATAAACATTGGTTCGATGGTAAATGTTTAGCTGATCATAAAATTAGAACAATATAGAATGTTTATCTACTGAAACATTGCTGGTAGAATATTTATATCGACTTTAAGGGTCCCAATACATACAATACATACATACATACATACATACATACATACATACATACATACATACACGACAGTCATCAGAGTATGACACAGACAAAGCTAGAGACTGCCAACAAGCCAGCCAGAATTAGAAAAGGAGCTACACACATGGGGAGACGAACAGACAGAGAGACAAACAGTCAGTCAGTCAGTCAGTCATCCAGTCAGTCAGTCAGTCAGTCAGACAGACAGACAGACAGACAGACAGACAGACAGGCATAGACACAGACACAGACACAGACACAGACAGAGCAGAGGATGACAGAGAAAGCTAGAAACTGAGAGGCAGCCGAAGTCGACGATTTTGAGATGTCAAATGTTTCTCGTGGTATTTGAGCACATGTCCTCACATAATCAAGCCACATGTTTAAACTGTTTGTTACAGAGAGTGAGCAGCAACTCCTAAATAACTTTGTGGAGTGAGGTGTCAAATGTCCCTTGTGGTATTTGAGTACATGACCTCACGTAATTAAGTCATGCATTGTTATGTGTTTGTTACAGGAAGCGGGTAGCAACTCCCATGCAGCAATTTAATATTCATATTATGGAAAATATATTAAGTAATTTAAGTGTGTCTGATAATATGGTCATATCCCGAATAGGTAGATTTCAGTTCAATAGTCTTTGGTGCAGGCGTGATTTGAATTTTGGAAACTGCTACTCAATCATGTTATTAGGCAGGATGAAATGTTGACGAAATGTCTTGTCGGTTATTAAAAACTGAGATAAATGTTTCTTACCTGACAGATGCGAATAGTCGCAACTGATCTACTAGAATAGATTGTTGGAAACGAGGCACAAAGTATCGAAATATTGATCCATAAAATCGATTTCCAAATGTGATTTTGCGGGCTGTCATGTGGTTGAGTAGAGCTGCCATGTTGTGTGGTTCACTGAGCGAATTACTACCTAGGATCGTATGTACTATGATGATCATATAAATGAGACGAGGGTATAAGAGGTTGAAATGTGTGACGTGAGAATAATTAATGGCACAAGCCGTAAGACGTGGCGGCAGGGGTTGTACATGTAGAGAACATAATATGCTGTGTATCTCAAGTTAAGAAGGGCCATTGAGAGCTGTGCCAATTAGTAACTCCCCTCCGCCAGTTAACGTTGATATACATTAGCATAATGGCTGTGTTACCTTTGTTATTTGCATATTTCCTATGATAATAGCCTAGGTATGTGTTTTATGCAATAAAGTAAGAACACCCTTCCATACCATGGCCGCAACTCATTGATCTTCCAAAGGCCGCCCTCGCGTCATTAATGCTGCAAAAAAAATCTCGGACAAGGCATCAGAATATCTCTAGTAGAGTCCTTTGGCGCGTTTTAATAATTCACCAGCCAAAATCGACTTTCGATCGTTAGCATCATACGAGATACAGTGACAACGCATAGTACTATTCATAACTGTATGAAATGTTAATATGAAAACGCATGAAAAATCCCAACTTTGATTAAATTTAACAACAATTAAAAGTAGGTGAGACGCGAAATGAACATCATTGACGTGTTTCGTCTACTGTCTCGACTGTGACCTTACTCACTAGTGGGAAAAACTGAACTTGTTTCGGGAAATCGGTACACCTATCTGCCACACAAGCTTTATTTATAAAATTTTACAAAATGTGGTATGACTTTCATTTGTTGATGGGCTGGAAACAAAATGAGAATAGATTTTGTATTTGATTCGATAAAGCCGTGTCGTAAACCCTTGAAATCGTATAGTAACATCAAGAGCATGATGTTGACAGTGACACGTGTGAACGGCTGGCGACCATAGACAGACAGCCCAGACAGAGCCATTGCATTTGCACCAGAACAGACATGGACGGGATCCTGTTGCATTATGTTGACAATGAAATGAGAACGAACGTTACAGCTGGTGACTATACTATTGACAGCCATTTCATGTGAGCATGGTCAGACATGGGGAACTAACTTTCTTTGCAAATCAGAAAGTGATTAGAATAAAATAGTTATGCAAAACTATAAAAAAAATCTCAAATTTTTATACTTAAGGTATTGATTGATTACAGAAAATCCTTAATTATGCAAAACAATAATCTAGCTTTTGATCAATGTATGCACCAATTTATCCATTGTATTCTCAAATAATTAATTATACAAATGACTGATTATAATTTAAAAACTACACCAGTGTACTATATCAATACATGTATCACATTATATGAAATTATGAAGTATGCATTCTTAAAATATAGCATAGTTTCTGAAAATTCGTAATTATGCAAATTATGAATACGAAACACTACAAGAAAGATTTACATCAACAATCATTTGACAACATGTGCGCATTGTTAGATTGATGTATGCACCAAACTATATTGAATTTGAAGCGCATTCCTAAGATAAAGACTAATTACTGAAAATTATTAATTACGCAAATGACTAAATTTAAAACTAGTAGCTACATCAACAAACATTTCAGAACATGTGCAATTAGTTATGTTTGAAGTATGTTCCAAATTATATTGAATGTGAAGTGAGCCCTTTTAAGATATAGGGTAATTATTGAAAACGAAAAAGCTGTATTTGATATGTGGACCCTGGTATCATGAATGTATGTATCACATTACATAGAACTAATTAAAGCTTGCACTCTTCTCATATAGCCTAATTACTGAAAACTATTAATTATGCAAAGTACTCATTAAAACTAGCAAGCTTTCAGGATATGTGTGCATTGGTATATTTAAAATATGTATTTAATTTGAAAAAAAGCATTCTTAAGATATAGCCTAATTACTGAAAACAATCAATTATGCAAATGAGTCATTACAATAACATTATAGGGCACATGCACTTTTTTATCACACTTAGAAAAGTTACAATATATTGCTCTTTAAGTACTCAACTACAATACAGGGAACCTTGTACATCCTAGCACTAGGACGTCCTACATGTAGTGCTAGGAAGAAGAGCACAGCTATAGACCAGCTATGTGCCTCGTTAAAGGGTATAATTTTCCACAGCTCTGTACATGGTTGTCAAAAAATATGCCTCTTGCATGGATGTCGAATACCGCCTCTGTGCCACAATGTTTTGCACATCCCAATACCATAGCTGTGTGCTGCACACCTGCAACACAGTTATCATGCATGTCCAAGTAACAGCTACGGTGGAATGATACCCTGTAGCAACCCCTTTGTTCCTAACCGAATGGCATTGCTCACACTGTCGGTACATGGTTGTAGGAAATACCACTATTACAGCAATGTTGACATAGCTTGTGCATAGTTATGGGAAATACCTACGTTAACATAGTTGGTAAATGGCGGTGGGAAAAAGCGTGTGTACATGAATGTAAAAAAAACCCTATTGCTATTTTTAACATCCATGCTACATTGATGTTGGCATACCGGTTGCATATCTGTCAAACCTAGGCATGTTACACCAAGTCTGTTGGCCAGAGCTGTTACATGGATATTGTACATGTATATAACTGGTACAGCCCCCGTGGCTCCACTGAGCCTTTGGTACAGCTATTTGCACAATCTTGTTCTAGGTATGTAAATGTTACAGGGTTGTGCAAGGTTCGCTGTAAAGATGGCCCTGAGCACGAACCCCTAGCTTACCCAAGGAGTGCAAACTTTCTTTAATATTAATCATAACATATATCCAAAACACAAAGAGAGAAACTTTCATTTATTTCTGAAATATCTTTTATTAACATTTAAGAAACATAATTCATTCTGTTCAAAAGTTTTTTTTTCAGAAAGTTGCTGAGCCATATGACATAGCTGAACTTCATTGGGATGTGCGGTTATGTTACCTATTTCCTCAAACCTATAAATTAATCATCAAAGTAGGACTGTTAAGTGTTCACAAAGGTTAAATAAGAGACTAAACAACTGAATCTTCATGCAAGTATAATAGTATCATAAAGTAGTATTTATTTTTAAGTTAAAGTTTAGTTGGAAAGTATAGACATTGCGTAGAATGACATGCACGTCTCTCTTATGCTTTGTAGTTGGTACCATGGCTTGCCTCCCTAAAGTGTAAATTCTGAACCCATTTAGAATTCAGTATATATGAATAACAATTAACTATATGGTAAATAGAAAAAATTAATGTAGTATAAACTCAAGTGGTTAAGACTGTATTCACAGTTGATACAATTAGGAAACAATACTTATACAGGCATTATGCTAGGATTACAAGCAGAGAAGACCTTTCCTATCTGCAGTGGTATTATCTGTTTTGTGTACTGGCGAACGTAGATATGTTTCTCCGCTAAGTTGTAATATTTACTCATCTCTAGTGCTGCTGTATTAGGAGATGGAATATCCAGTGAAATCTTTGACCCGTCTGGTAGCATTGTAAGCACGTGGTCTAACAAGGACTTGGCAACAATCGCAGAATTGGCATATAAAGGCGCAATGTTAAATTGTTTATACATTGGCCAGACTACGATATATCCTAATATTATAGGACTTCCCTTTTCACTAAGTTTTATAGCAACGAAAGTGTAAACATTGTCAGCCAAACACCAATATTTGAGAAAGCGTGGTCGAGGGAAATTACAAACTTGTTCATCATATTTGACAAGACTGTCGAACTGAACTGTATTTATTGGTAAGACATCAAACTCTTCTGTCGTATTCCTTCTTTTGAAACTTGAGTGGTCAACATTTCCTTCCATTACTTTAATCTCGGAATCAATATGTATGTAAAGATGATTGTTTGAATATCTTCTTGCTAGGCGTCTACTGGTACCAATGCCGCATACGTTTCTCTCGCCAGCATATGGCAAACAAATTTTAAACATCATTTCTTGTAGCCCTTTCTTTTCATGTCCCTCTTTGGTGATTGATAAACCAGTATGGGATAGATCCCCCGTTATGTTGTTTACAAGAAAAGTGCCTGTGTAATTAATCAAACAATTCAAGAAATATACTAAAAGTAATCTAAAACATATGTCTCAGTAGGCTTGATAATGAAAATTTGCTATCTTAGCCTTCGTGACATCGGGTTTCAAGATTGCTGAAAACATGCAATATATAACACATGTGAAAAGGAAGCTTCTGGTCCAGGAAATAATGCGCAACAGCATAAAAAGCCACCATTCTCCCTTGACAACACTAGTTTGAAACATTGTTGTCCATATCATGCATGCCAGAAGATATTGTACGTTTGATTAGTAAAATATTTTATTTGGTGAGTACTGGCTTGAAAATTTCAAGGAGGTTAATACCACTGATCTAGCTTTCTGCGAATGTTTCTTCTTTGTTGATATAGTACTCCAGAAAAAATGATGTTTTTATGTATATTCATTAGGGCACTAACATTATATATATTCAGAGTGTTGTAAAGTGGCCGCATAGATTGGGAATAGGTGTGTATCATGGATGCTTTAATAATAATAAAATAACTTCAATTTTGTAAGTGTATGAAACAACAGTCAGTTTTTGTGATGCAAATAGTTGCACAGATTTAGAAGAAACGGTTTGTTATTATCAAGTCCAAACTGTGCCTATACTTGTTATGTCTATGTAGTAAAGTCGATTTATTGATTTTAAATCCAAAATGAATACCTGTTTATCATCCTATACAAACTTCAACTTACCAATGATTTCATTAGCTTTTTCAGCAACAAAGATTCCATTTTTAGAACACTGACACATTGAATCGACCAGCTTCTCTGTGAAATTCCAACCAACAGTGTCAGTGATCGTTAAATCACTGACGCTTTTCATGTCGTCTTTGGTAGCAAGTCGAAATTTGATGTCTGTGCTGAAATACAAAATGGTAAGAAAACAATTATGCTAGTACTAGTTAGGGTAAGACCAAAACAATAACTTTCTGGTCAGGATAGTGATTCTAATAAGGTGCGACGATGCGATTTGTTTTTATTGTCAACAAACCTGTCACTCAGTTCACTATTTATAGCAGATACTGTCCTTTTTATTTAGTACTTTGGAGCAATTGTGTATGTGGGGCAGCTGTCATTTGCTTTTTCATGATTGGCTCTGCAGTTGTCTTCACTGAAGTAGGGAGGGTTATTTTCCCAACGGATCTACAGGCTGCATGGGCTGGACAAACACACATCGGTACTTGGAGAAGGAGGCGGTCTCCATCAGTGATGCCTTGGCCGCCTGCAGCTCAATTAACAGATTTTCCTGCTTTGTTATCCTAGTAGCTTCTTTGACACAGAGTAGAAATTTAAGTTATGGCTAGTATTAACATCTAAATTCGCATACATATTAATAAACATTGATGAAACACCCATCCAAGGGACTTGTACATAAGAACCAGCATTGTCTAAATAACTTGTTATCACATTAAAAAGTGTTAAAGTTGCAACACCCCTGCCAACTGTAATAAATCTATTTGATTTGCAACATCTCCGATTAATTGGTTACATACCATTCGTTCTAAACACTTTGCAGCAATTGACGTCAGTGCAACAGTGCGAAAGTCATTACAAACACTAGATCTGGCTTTTATGGGGGACAAACGGGGACAGTGATAGAGGTTCTCCATGAACGAGGTACAAGTGAAAATTAAACAAATTGAAATAGTTATGTGAATATTGAAGAAAGTTGTTGAGCATATAGTTTCAGTAACTCCCCCCTCACTCAATCCGGTTCGGGAGCTTTGTGTTAAGTCGAAGAAAACACTTGGTTACATCATGTTCATTATCCCCAATCAATGACGGCTTCAGACACTCACAGAGTTGTTTGAGTTCGTGTACGATACATCAAAACGTGCATAGAAGTTGTTGAGATCGTTTGCAAACTTAACTGGGTCATCTGTAATTGCACACTGTAAGTTGTTGTTCTTTCATTGATACTATTCAAACCTTGCCAAGCATCCCTGACATTCCCGTTACTTAGTTTCTTTTCGACATTGTTTTTGAATGCGATTCTAGCCAATTTATAGCTTTCCTGTGAAATTCTATGTTCATCAGTTTTACTTTTCATTAGTCATGTTGCAGAAATGCGGATGTCTTCTCGTTTAATCATATTTGAGATCCTACGTTATCCAACGTTTGTTGTTAGGATAGACAATCCTTCTTTTGCTATTATGATATTGTCAAATAAATGAGCATTCAGAGAGAGAGAGAGAGAGAGAGAGAGAGAGAGAGAGAGAGAGAGAGAGAGAGAGAGAGAGAGAGAGAGAGAGAGAGAGAGAGAGAGAGAGAGAGAGAGAGAGAGAGAGAGAGAGAGAGAGAGAGAGAGCAGGGCCGTAGCCTGACCAAATTGCCAGGGGGGGGGGCAGAACTTTGTCTTGGTGCAATCATGCATTTAAAATTTAGAAAAGTGCTAATTTACATAAATTTGCATGTTAACGGGTAACCTTACCCATCACATTGGGTAAGTAGGTCGATTTCATTTTTTTACAATGCTTGACAAGGATAAAACAAACCATATATAATGACAGCAAAATATTTCTGGTCGAATTTAGATAGAACTTATTCAGTCATCTTGATACTATCTCATGCAATTTGTCTGCATAGCTACAGTTAGGAAATGTACACAATTTACGGTTAAACAAATGGTGTAGTTCCTCGCACCATCTCTTCTCAAAAAAATGTTAAGCCCCGCCAATTGAAACTCAAGCATTATTTTAGCCACCCCTTCTCAGGCTTCTGTCACCTACACTACAGTGGAGATATAAAATCATATGGTACAATGATGCATTGGAAGGAGACAACTCCAAAGGTGAAAATAAGGCAGTGTAGGAGGCCATTTAGAGGCATAAAATATCAAACCATAGACATAATCAAATACCAGAATTGAAACAATTATGCTATGTATTACATATTATCTGGAAGTGTATTTTGTAGTGGCAAAGCCGAAAGATATTATGCGGATGTGCACATGGTAAATGACTTCTCCTGAAGTTTAATTTCATTCAAAAAAAACAAACAATAAAGAGCAAAACATTTCAAGACTTTCAGACTTTTGATGGCCCAATGGTCGTAAACTTTTGTTCAATTCTTTTCGTGCACATAGGATACTTAATCTCAAGTCATGCTTGTATGCAACATCAGAGCCAAGTAAACCACTGTATAAGATATTATATAATTTGGAATAGACTCAAATGTATATTGTTACATGTACTATTCAGAAAATATAAAGAAATATCCTTAATTTTGAAAAAAAAATGCGAAGCCCGCATGAGGATATATTGCCCATCACCAGAAAAACATATATGGGTAGGTTGAACAGCTTTTTCATTTTTTCTGGTCTAATGTCGTATCTTTCAATGTAGTTGCCGAACAGATGTCACATTCAAAGTAAAAAATGGATTGTGCTTTCTCAAATAAGTAACTCAACAAAATAATCATTTTCTTTACCCAACTCCCCAAACTGTTATGGCCTCGTTTATGTTGGAACCCAAGGTGAACTCTCCTTGTCATTATCATTATAATGGAAATTGAAGTTTGGATTTTGATGTCGAAGGTACAGCTCTGTTTACAAATTCAGGGCCATTCTTTCATAGCAAATATTCGCTTCAAAATGAATTGCGGAATAACGCTAGTGTCAGTGTGCAATGAGATAATTACATCAAACAAAATTTTAACCAAAGACAACGTCGAACACAATTTTTGAAATAAATATCTTCAAATAGTGGACCTTAAACTGCGTACCTAGTTTAATAGTTTTTCAGGGCCATCAAATATTCCAAAAAGAGATCTACCGTTTTATCAGCATGAGATGTTTTAATATAAGGAACAAGATATAAATGAGATCGGGCGCATCTTCGGAGTCACGAGTCACTGCATGCAGCATAGCAGGCAACCTCACGTTGAACGACCTTTTCCGTCTTTTTTTTTTGAGCTTCACTCGAACAAGATGTAGATGAGATCGAGCGCATCTTCGGAGTCACGAGTCACTGCATGCAGCAGGCAACCTCACGTTGAACGACTTTTTCCGTCTTTTTTTTGAGTTTCACTCACTGACATTATAATTGCGACTTGCTATCTTCAAATGAAGGAGACTTTCAAGACTACTGTTACTCGCAGAAAATGCACAGTGCATGTGCGCACTTCTTTTGTGCTTTCCCGCGCAAAAAATATTTTAATTTGCTCAAAATGTTACAATTTTTAACTGAACATATTTTAATTCAAAGTTAAGCAAGCGTACAATAGCGATATAAGATATATATTAGCCATGAGTCAGTATACAATCACTTTAGTGAACTATCCATTGAAATCGGGCATGCTAGGAATCATCACGTAAATAACGATTTTAATAGCATCGCTATGTATTCAAAAAGTAGGGTTTTTTTCTTTCTTTTTTCCAAAATCTCAGGAGGGGGGGGGGCAGCTGCCAACAAAGGTAAGGGACCGGTCAGTTTCTTCGGCCGGGGGTGGATTTGTAGGGGGTCACTCTGTATTTGAAAATGGCAGGGGGGTCATGCTGTTTTGAAAATTATGGATGGGGGGGAGGGGGTCATTGTGTTTTGGATTGTGATGGAAGAAAAAAGTCCTTACAATGGCATATAGCCTTGTCTAAAATGGGGTGCATGTAAATATTTGTTCTTGTCCCTGTCCCTGTTTCTTACATAAATTCTTAAATATTACTTATCAGTTCAAACATAACTATTCATATACATATACATGTATTATCTAGCTACCACACTACTTACAGAACATGTCATGTAAATGCTTGGCTATTTCACAATCAATACTTCACTTAATACTTTACTTAACTTTGGGGCAAAGTGAACTTGAAGGTTTCGTAATAATACTCTGCATAGATCTAAATTGTTCTACTCGTCAGTATGAACTTGTCTGAAGGGATTAATACACTTTCTATTTTGGACGCTACATATTACTGACACTACAAATCACCACATCTCATCAGATTCCAGTTTCTATTATACACTAGGTATGACCACCTAAAGTTCTCTAACATATATACCGGTGACTTTACTATACATGCGATATTAATGCCCCAATACCAATGTTACGGGGCCATTGTTATGTGACATTGGAAACTCATTTAAAACTTACATTTACGTTAGCTTTTCGAAGCTTGGGAATATTACCTCAAAGGCTATGAATAACCTAAACATTAAAAACTGCAGATCTGCCAGGTGGGAAACCTTCCTAAACCCCAGAGGTCACTCATGCATTTAACCAACAATCAGATGCACAAACAACCTTTTTTACTGTCATAAAATTACTAAACTTTTCTTAAATATTTTCACCCTATTCTAATTTGAGATTATAGTGTCTTTTAAAGATGTGACATGTTTCCCACGATAGTCTAAAATTGCCTTAAACGCCAAATCTCCCCTACCAATGATACTACCACTAGATGTGCTGACCTTTACTACATATATATGATGATGTCATTTAACTTTTTAAGAACATAGCCCTTCCCCCTACCTCTTACTGTCAAGATGCTATCAAACTATATTTCAAAAATATTTCAACCCTATGTAGTTGCTTTTTACATGTTGGTGCTGTCTTGTAAAGCTTGGAAATTATTTTCTGAAAATGTCTGAATAGTCTCAAAATTGACTTTTCAGAGATACAAACACCTAGGGCTTCTAGGGGGAGACCCGCTAGGACCCCCATACGAGATGTACATATTCCCTTCTCAAGCTTTCCCATACCTTTCACTGTTAAGTTGCTATTAAACTCCCTTTGGAATATATTTACCCTGTGTAGTCAATAATTATAACTATGTTAGTGCTAACCCGAAATCTTATAAAGTAGAGTCAAGCAGTCAACACTGAGTCACTATCAAAAAATACCTGTCATGTTAATATTATACATGCGGGGGGGGGGGGGGTCATCAAGTTTTAGCATTCAGTGATAGGGGGGTCAGCCTGTTTTTGGTTTTCCAGATAGGGGGTCAGTGACTTTTTTTCGGCCCGATTTACCCCCCCCCCCCAGGCTCGAGAATTGACCGGTCCCTAACGTCAAAGCGAGCTATAGCTGCATGGGGAATTTGGCATCAATCATAAGATCACACATTCATTGAACCCCCGAAGACAGAAACGAATAAAGCCTGTAACTGCCGGAACATGAACAATTTTCCCTAGGAGGAAAATACCTATTTAATAACATCGTGAACAGTGCTAATGTTAAGACGGATGATAGCAGCAAACAATCCATTGGTTTAACGGATAACGCTTTTAATACCCGTCATGCAAACCACAAACAACCCATCACTAATAAACTAGATTCCATAGCTGTACTGAGGTGTCAAAGAATGTCTGAAGTTCAAAGGGTAAAGGCCAAGAGTATAAGCATTGACTGGTCAGTCATCACACATGTAGCTTCATATTCGAATGTAACGAAGCGGTGTGACCTCTGCCTGGCAGAAAGCTATATATCATATACGCTGACAAATCGATTTTATCAAATAAACGCTCCGAATTAGTATCAAATTGCCGATATCAAAATAGATATGTATTGAACAACTTCCACTGTGACACCCATATCAGGTGAAAAGTAATTTTAGAACTTTGAAATTGGAACTTCATACAACTATACCGTTAGTCGTGTGATGATCGCAACAGCGTGAAACACTGTGTAACGGCTTCTGTGTATCTTACTTGATACTGTGTTATTTATACCCCTCTACATACATATGTATTGAGCACTGTTTACGCTAGAGTTTATATATATATATATATATATATATATATATATATATATATATATATATATATATATATATATATATATATATATATATATATATATATATATATATATGAAGTGGTAAGATTTATCCGTAGCACAGTGCTCGATACGTCTGCACGCAGAGCGGAGTATATGTTGAGGGTAGAAGAAATCAGCATCTCCTGACGAGTGATTTCCTCACGAAACAGGCTTGTAGAGACGAAAAACCCTATTTGATTTTCTTCTACCCTCAACATATATATACATATATATATATATATATATATATATATATATATATATATATATATATATATATATATATATATATATATATATATATATATATGTGTGTGTGTGTGTGTGTGTGTGTGTGTGTGTGTGTGTGTGTGTGTGTGTGTGTGTCTACGTGTGATAAACAGTAAAATGTTCCTGGCCAAGGAACATTATGCCCCGGTACTACTAATCCTTGGTACGGACGTGATTTGGGTTTTTAGAAAGGACTACCATGTCAACAGGCAGGACAATATATTCATTTTCATATATATATATATATATATATATATATATATATATATATATATATATATATATATATATATATATATATATATATATATATATATATGAAGTAAGTGGTAAGATTTATCCGTAGCACAGTGCTCGATACGTCTGCACGCAGAGCGGAGTATATGTTGAGGGTAGAAGAAATCAGCATCTCCTGACGAGTGATTTCCTCACGAAACAGGCTTGTAGAGACGAAAAACCCTATTTGATTTTCTTCTACCCTCAACATATATATACATATATATATATATATATATATATATATATATATATATATGTGTGTGTGTGTGTGTGTGTGTGTGTGTGTGTGTGTGTGTATTCATTTTCCTAAAGTCTCGTCGGTCACTAAACATTTTATCGTAAACTGCAATGAATATTCCTTACCTGGCAGAGGCACATAATCTCAACTGATCTATGAGATTAGATTTTTGGAATCGGGGAGTAAAGTAACGAAAGGTTGATCCAGAAAACTGATGTACAAATCTCATTCCTCGGGTTGTCGTGTACTTAGCTAAAGCTGCCATGTTGCCTAGCTTCATTGAACTGAATTGGTGGCAAGGGTCATCCAGGATCACTTTCAGTATCGTATGTCAGACATGTGTAAAAACATGGAATCACATTATAGACTTTCAAATACTACCAGAAACTCAACACCATATCTCACATTAGAAGTAAATTTGTATCAGCTAGAATTATCAACATCTCAGTAGTAAATACAAAAACTGTGATCACTGAAGGAGTGAAGATTTTCCGTTGAAATTTGGTTAGAAATGTGAAAATTAAGTTTAGCAATCGCATTCAATCACTTGAATAGTAATATGCATGCAAATGATACTCTCATGTACATCAGAAATAGGATAGTAGCATATGAAAATATGGGCACGAAAAGGATATATATATATATATATATATATATATATATATATATATATATATATATATATATATATATATATATATATATATATATATATATATATATATATATATATATATATATATATAACATTTGTCCGTTATGAAAATAAGTTGATGTAGTTCAAGAAGAAGACGAATAGGAACATAAGTTATTCTCTTCAACATTCAACCACCACATGTAAAAGTGTGGACTGGTAAGTCATAAGATTGATCTGGATATGACGTAAAAATCGACAGCAGCAAATAATGTTTGCTATGCACATTCTGAAAAGTTGATTTTTCACTGATACTTCTGGACATTCTGTTTTGAATAGTCAATCATGTACGTTGCATCATGTATAGCCAAAAAAATGAAACCTATTGGCAATATTAATTTAATGAAACAATATTAAAAGCTACATTAACAATAGAGATAAAAGCTCCTTCAAAAATCAAATTTCCAATCATAAACTAATATCTTGTAATCTAAAATATCAAATTGTAATTGAAATATGCTAAATCAGGATATCTACTATGAATTGTATTTGCTTCCATAGATTTATCAGTACATTATAAAAACTAATGCATGTTAAATGATTTACTAGAAATATCCAGAATATATAAAGGATTATTTTTATTTAAATAAAAAGTTTTAAAATTTCTCCAAAATGTAACATACACATAAAATATACTTCAAACCTTGGGCACTATGTTAATTTATTGTAAGTAATAAAAAACGCCCCAGTTATATGGCATCAACATCGAAGGTAGCCAATAATTTTCGCTGAACACATTATATTACATGAAATTCGACTTTTTCACAATCTTACAGGCCTTTCTGAATAGGACGACTAGCTAGTTTATATTCATTACCGAACATTGCATCACGTACAAGAAAATATTTGGAAACCTATATGTAATTCACACACACATAAAAAACATATTAAAAGTTAAATAAAAGTGATGACTATTTTTACTGATTTTTACATTTTCTAAAAAACGGCAGGATTACTTCGAACGAAATTTGGTGGACGTGTTCAGTAATGTAATGGGCAAGAACTGATTACGCTTTGGTAAACATCCCATGAATATTAATGAGCAATTTGCATAATTTTCGGTAATGTACGTCACCCATCACACATGTCGCACACGTGTGCCGAAGAAATTAAAGGCTACCCTCAGTGGTCATTAGCTGGTTAGTCGTGCAAGTGTCGAGGTTATCAGCACATCGCATATCATTCGTGCCAACCTTGTCAGTGATATTCAAAGCATTGGGTAAGTAATGGTACAGCTTTGCATGTTAACATGTTTTGATGATGACTTTTATTTCAACTAAAATGTTACATGGAGACTATTACATTAGAACGCTAAAAATAACTGGCCATTTTCGGCACTCACTGGGGCCGGAGAGAACTTCAAATATATATACCTTGCCATTTGAGGCATGCCACTTTGATCTCTCAAATTAAAATATATTTGCAATAGACTACTTTTAATTTATTACAATAGGAAGCGTTGCCATACGGTTGCAGTATAAATGTCATATAAAATCAAAGTTCATTATTTTCCAAGCTGGGTTGATCAAAAATTTAATAAGCTGAGTGAGAATATGTGACTCTCAAAATACATTTCAATAGCTATATTTTAAGGATGCACACTTCAAATTCAATACTAAACAACACACCTTTTTGATTTACTTTAATTTGATTTATTTCCACCAAAACAAGAAATTAAAAACAATGCAAAAAGTAAGTATCACTGATAAGAAAATGTTCTTCTACATGGTGTGACAACCAAAGAAATACTTCACTTTGAACCAATCTACACCATGGTCCTGACAAATATGTGAAGTAACTAAATACAAATGGCACATATAAATGATAAATAAATAATAAATACACATACTTATTTACGTTTGTCTAACACATATTACAAATAAACAATTCTAAACAAAGAAAAACATTATAGCACAAAGAACCACAAAGCTAAAACAAATGAAATAATGACAACACACAACAATATTTACATCATGATCTTTATAGCAATGGGTAACTAACAATCAGTGAGGAAAAATATCTAATTGCACATGTTCTGTTGTATTCCATCAAATCTCTGTAAGAATATCAAAACTTTGCCCTTACGGAAGGCATTCAGTTTAAATCTGGTATCAAACTGTCAAATATTCAAATTGCAGTAGTACAAACTCAAGTGACTATGTCTGCATTCACAGTTGATGATATCACTACTAGTAGTGTATGTACTAACACGAATGGACTCAAATATTCATATTATATGCAAATTATGTAATGGCGTTTACACAATAATGAATCTTTGAGTCTATCAAAAGTACTGTAAAAATACAGTCTGGATACTAGTCGTTGGGTTTGAATCCAATATGGTACATTTCGGTGCTTTTTACGTCATTCTAACAGGTGGGGGATTACTCATTTGTGTGCCAACAACTGTTGGTTCATGATTCGGCATTTCGCTAGACGGCGTGAAGATATCTTCAGATTCAAACCCAATGGCTAGTCACTAGACTATGTGAAATATAACACGTACCTTAATTGTGTTGTTTTATTAGAAGTACTTCACATTCAAAGAAATAGGAGTATTTCTGATATATAGATCTGACATACCTTGTAAACTCTACACTTTATGAGTACCCCTTGTTCAATGTCTATATTTGTAAATATCTGTCATTAGTGACTCTTGTCTGTATACTGATATTTGAATGTTTGTCCGGATAAACCACAGTATAATGTATAATTCAAAATGACCATTCATCAACTGTGTACATCAACTGGTTAAATAACTAAATGAAATAGTGTTACGTCAGCTAGTATATATATGTTGTGAACAAAATATATTTATAGTTATATAAATACCATTTATTCACATTTTGTTTAAAGAATATAACACACCCCTTATATTGTTCAAAGGTTACAATATACTGTACCTACTACAAAGACAATGTTATATATTTGCATACAACAATAGCTTGTTGTATCATTGTGTATGGGTTGTGATTGGTTAGCCAATGTTTTGTTTGTTTGTTTGTTTGTTTGTTCAATTCTTATGACTACTTCATGGAAGGCTTGACATATAGATACCTTATTTGGTATTACAGAAAGCTAACGTGAGCATCAGCATGTAGTCTGTCACAGTCTGACATAAAGTGATATTAATATGTATGCAACAACTGTATATCACATGTATTTGACAGCATTGGTCAATAAGTACTTTGTCACTGTAAAACATGTCAGTTATGAGTGACAAAACATCTGTTACTAAGATCTCCTTTTCAGTGTTGAATCTGTCACTCTAGATTTATTAAGCACTTCATATTCACAACCATAAAATATCACAGAAATATGATATCAATATTTAAGCAATAGGTGTTGGCAGAGGCAATTTTTAAAAATAAGTTAAACAATGAAATTAACACTAGTTAAATTTTATAATAAATTGTAAAGTATTATTGCACCGTAGATATTTGCAGTGATGGCAAATTTGTGTCTGTCGTTTAAAGTCAAATTTATCCTCTAGATGTACAATGATGGAAATCACTTAAGTGGAATTTTCCTACATTCCATGCTATGACCAACCTACTTTACAGCTGGCAGGGTGACATTTATATTCATGCAATTCACCAACATTACAGATTATTTAAACTACAAAAGTCTGGTTAGACAAAATCTTAGTCATCTTAATGTCGTCGTTAAATTACTTTAAGACAGTCATCTGTCTCAAGAGATTTAATCTATTGCCTTGGTTGCCTAGGAACACGGATGATTCAGGTCTGCCTTGAATACTAAAATAAAAGATTGCATCATGTTGTCAAAAAAATGAATATGTAAAATCAGCATGTGAATACAACAGAATTTATGCGTAACCTACAAAGTTAACATTTTAATGAGTAGATATTTCAGTGGTAAAGATTGTCCTTTCAATAAATTGGCCCCTACAGTTAGAAATTTTATGTTTACATTTTTGACACGATAACTAACCTTTCTGGGAATTTACACCCACAAATGATAAACTCAAACACAGATAACATTATCTTGTGAGAAAATGTGTCCTATAAGAACAAAATGTATGCACCTACAGATTAGATATTTTATGTCTAGATATTACGAAGGCCGTAATTTAGTTTTCTAGTTAAAAAGTGTGCCCTCAATGTGGTTGAAAAAGAGATTTGAATGCTGACTGAGGTATCTTTCTCCATACAAGGGTCAGAGGTCAAGTGAAAAATAAATGGATATTGATAACTTTCGTGGCACAGTGAAATGACAGAATCATCTCTCATTCATAATTTTCACAGTTTTTCCATATCACCAATTTCTGGAAACGTTTCATAATTTTATAATATTATCCTGAATTGAATCATATTGAATCATTTGATACTAAATTTGTATTTTGTCTTTCAACAGATATCTAATTTATTTGGAAACAAGAGATCTACCATCATAGGTCTTTGTATCGGCGCCTATGCGTCATCTGTGAGATATGTACAGTTCAAAGTATGTATACCTAATATCTGATTCCCTTCAAACTAATGAATTGCTACATCATCGAAATTTCATACACCTATTTGCTTTTCCTTTCATTTGTCTAAAGCATAATTGTATGATGCCTGAAAATTATGTTAATTTGTTTTTCTTTCGCACCTATGTTTTCTGATGAAATTTCTTTATTTCATTTTTTTTCGCAGGATGGATCTACAGTTACAATTGAATGCTAACCGTGGACCCACTTTCCTTCAGTCAATTTTCAGTCCAATCTTCTTGTGGAGTTTGGTCGTGTTGTGTATAACTCAACTTCGTCTTCTCTTCTTCATTGGCTCTCTCAGTCAGATGTTAACAGGTGTTAGCGATGGTGATTCTGAAGCTGGTAAGTAGTTTAGTATATCCAGTACCAAATACGCATTGAACATAGTACTTGTGTAGGATAATATTTGCAGTACCAAATACATCTCTATCATCATCATCATCATCATCATCATCATCATCATCATCATCATCATCATCATCATCTTATTTATTTATTTATTTATTTATTTGTTTACAATCCAAGGGATTATTAAAAATGTACAATAAATGCCAAAAATTACAAATATAACAAAAAATAAGCTAACTAAATGATCAATTATTGGTCTACATCTGCCTATTCAATAGCCAGTGATTTGCTTCTGTAATGTGATAGCCCACATTTTGTCTATGGGATATAAGGATTTCAAAGAGCCAAAAAGACTCATGGAAATGAAAAAAATAAATGTGTGTAATGCTCCTTGTCTGAGCTTGTGGAGTTCTAGTAAAGATTATGATTCTAACAAAAAATCTGCTGTTTGATAGTAATTAACAAAAATTTCACAAAATAATTCTACAAAATTTGACATTTTCTTACAGTTGATTTGTATGCGTCCATCTTTGGAATCTTGCAAAGGTTATGTTTGGTTACTTGTCCTCTGATTGGTGTCATCATGGATTGGAAGACAGGTCAGAAAAAACCTAAAGACGAAGTTGAAGAAGGCAAAGAAGCGCAGGAAGAGTAACATTTGAATATTACATAACAGAATGTATGCAGTTCACAAAATCTAATCAACTTGATTTCTTCTTTTCTAATGGAGATCAATGTTGGTTTATTGGCACCTTCTTTCCTCAACCATGGCTTGCCATTCTACCTGTTCCGGTACAGTAAAACAGTAGCGAAAGAAATCAAGGAAAAGGAGGCACTGAAAAAATCCGAGTCGGAATCACTCTTCATTACCTCACGACCCAGCAGAGTTGCACTCCTCATTGAGAAACATGAACCTGCAGCAGTTTGAGCATCATGTTCAACTGTCATGGTTCAAACCACCTGGTGTTGTACTTAATTTATGAACGATCACTGGTGTTATGAATATTAGTGGCATTGTACACCTGGTGTGCACTGTGAACACTTTGGGACTCGGACTGTATACACATGGTACAACAGTCTAGTAGAGAGATGTGAACCTCTTGTCACCCCTCTTGTGCCTATGTCATAGGTTTCTACTTATGTTCTGTGGGCGATAGATGGCATCATCATAGAAGCACGGGGTTTACAGGGTTAATCTCGCTCGTCCAATGACATCATTTAACAAAGTAACAGCACCATCAATGTTGTCATTAGCAATGTTATTGCATACTCTGTGCAGCTCGTCTAATGACACCATTTAACAAAGTAACAGCACCATCAATGGTGTCATTAGCAATGTTATTTTCAAACTGAGTAAACAAATTAAGTGACATTTTGTCTTGCAGTTTCACCTCGAATACAGCAGATGACTGTTCTTTCCAATAAAAACGTTGCCATGGTGATATATAAGAATGTAAAGTGTAACCACAGGGACACAGACTTAGTTTTGTTTACGAAAACAAACAAACAAACAAACGAAGAAAACAAATAAATAAATAAATAAATAAATAAATAAATAAATAAATAAAAGAAAGAAAGAAAGAATGAAAAAATAAATACTGACGAACATCAACAATAGAGTATTCACCAAACAGTATCAAGTGAGTGTATGTTTTCCCTACTTTGCATATACTAGAGGAAAACATATACTAATTCTTGATACTGTGAAACATTCATTATTGTTGATACTGATTTGCGATTACTGTATTGTTGATGTTTGTCAGTATTTATCTATTTATTTATTCATTCATGTGTTTTTGTTTGTTTTCGTAAACAGAATTAACAGCCTGTGCACTGTGTTCCCTCCTGGTGCATGGTGCAACCCCTTCCTCTAAAATGTGGCAGTCTCGTCCGTCGGGAGAAGCCCGCCCGCAACAGCCAAAACCACAGGATAAGGTCCGATCAGAACACTATAACTACAGCACGTCTTGTATATTTACTGAGCCTCTCCTGGTCCTGACTACGACCACTTTCGAGTAATCTGGTGTGAAAGTTGAGACTCATAGCCGTTTATCTACATCTGGACGAATATATTATCTGGATTGTACATAAACATGTTAACAGCAATTACCTGGGTAAGACTACTTTCGTTATTATGGAAAAACACAAAACTGGCGCTGCAAGTGCAAGCGATTTTTTTCCACGTTGTCATTTGGACACTCGGACTACTCTCGTAATCGAGACTGTGACGGGCGAAAATTCATTTAACTTGTGAGTTTTTTTTATCCTAGACAAAGTTTTTGCGTCCGTCGAAGATGGGTTAGCTATAGGTAGTTGTGTTTAGTTTTACGTGCACTGTTTGGATTTGTGGTTAAGTGTAACACACCCACTGCACTGGTTGTGAAATATTCCACTGAAAAATTCTGTAATTTTGATTTTGGTAGCGTGGTTGCTAGACGACCGAATTCTACCGGAATTTCGTGCATATTACAGTTAGTGTTGGCCCAAAGAATTTCTAATTAACTCCCTGCTTGTTTCGATCCAAAAGTCCCCGTCCAAACTAGTAGGTTTTGAAGAAAACATATTACACGGACTTCACTGAGCAGGTCATTGCAGGTGCCTTCGCCCATCTGTAAATTTCCCGCCCGTGTGGCGTGCACAAAAGGCCACTTCACAGGTTGAGTACAGAAGTAGTCGATCTTTGCTACCTACTCCAACTCGCCCAATGCACTCTGTTGAAACTTTATGTATTGATATTTTCTGCAGTTGCAGCAAAATTCAAGTAATTTTGACTGCAAATTCAGAAGGTTTGCTTTGTTCAGGGCAAAACATTCTTTGAATAAATTAGCACAACGCTGAATAAAGTAAATAAGTGTAACACTCCCACTGCACTGGGTGTGAAGTATTCCACTGAAAAATTCTGTAATTTTGATTTTGGTAGCGTGCTTGCTAGACGACCGAATTCTACCGGAATTTCGTGCAAATTACAATTAGTGTTGGCCCAAAGAATTTCTAATCAACTCCCCGCTTGTTTCGAACCAAAACTCCCCGTCCAAACTAGTAGGTTTTGAAGAAAAAAATTTACACAGACTTCACTGAGCAGGTCATTGCAGGTGCGTTCACCCATCTTTTAAATTTCCCGCCCGTGTGGACTGCACAAAAAACCACTTCACAGGTTTAGTACAGAAGTTGTCGATCTTTGCTACCTACTCCAACTCGCCCAATGCACCCTGTTGAAATTTTATTTATTGATATTTTCTGCAGTTGCAGCAAAATTCAAGTAATTTTGACTGCAAATTCAGAAGGTTTGCTTTGTTCAGGGCAAAACATTCTTTGAATAAATTAGCACAGCGCTGAATAAATTTAATACGCGGTCACCTGTTGTAGCTTTCAATATCATTTTTTCTTATTCGCTTGCCCCAAATTCTTTATTATCCCAACTTTACCTATTAAAATAATTTTTATATATAAGAAGTTATCATTGATTACTTAATGTTCCATTTTTAATGTTAATGTTTCATTTTTTTGTCCTTTCAGGTAAAAGGATACGAATGAATGAACGAAAATCAATCAAGAAATTTCAAACATCTTTCACAACATTAACAGCAACCTGAAAGCAAATGAAGATTTAAGACAACCAAGATAAGTTCTGCTAATTGTTACATTTAGAATTTTCAAACATTAAAGCTTTGCTCTAGTCAGATTACACATACACAAAATATATTTAAGCTCACTAGATGTTAGAATTATCTGATTGATATGTACATGTAATGTTTATCAACTGGAGTTATGTCTTGACCATGACCTTCTGTTCAGGTCAGATACTAGTAACTTTTAGCTTTAAATATGGCAGTTGACAGCTCTTACATAGTAAAGTGTTTTTAGAATTCTCTTACATTAATTTGCTAAAAAGCACACGCAATGCTAATGAAACACAAGCAAATATTACCAGCCTGCCAAATCTATAAAAACCAAAAAAGACAATACACAATGTTTAAATTTCATATTTGGAAATTGTTGATATGCATATGGGATTATTATTCAGGTCAGTTTGCATTGTGTTGCACCTGGATGGGTGCATGCAATAAAGAATGAAAGAAATTTCAACAAATGGGCAGATTTACCTATCCTCTGTCTATTGCATTTTGACCGATACCTTTTACCTCGCCCTGCAAAATCGAATTCCATTAAGAACAAATGAGCATGCAATTGGCCAGAAAGACAGTAAAAAATGCAAATTTCACCAGTCATGTAGCATATTATTTTGAGTTTGTCAGATGAAAGTGAATGGCATGAACATAGAGACAGATATACATTGGATGTAGGGCATTATTAGGGCAATACTTTGAAAGTTGCCTTTGAAGACATCAGAATAAGAAGACATATATGACCAACTCTTTCACATTGAATCATGCACATCACTTCAAAAAACCTCCCACAACTTCACCCGCATGGTCAAACCCTCAGTTTTTATGGCACAACCTGAATGACAACATATATTATTTAATGCATCAGATATTGATCACATTGGGTAAACATTTTTTGATGTAAGTGTACAGAAGAACCAAACATCACAAAGTCCAGTAAGAAAATGTAATGCATTCTGTTTTATCAATAAGTTCTGACAAACCCACAGGTTATATATAAACACATCACCCTCTGGTTTGTACTGTTGGTTGGTGATGAGTTGGTTACTTTGTTAGTCAGATTTGTCATTTGGTTGGTTGGTGGTTGGTTGGTTGGTCGGTCGGTCGGTCGGTCGGTCGGTCGGTTGGTTGGTTAGTTGGTTGGTTAGTTAGTTGTCTGCATTAGTTGGTTTGTCTGTTGGTTTAAGTTATAGTTGTTTGGGAAGTTGGTTGATCCTTTGAATGTGTTGGTTAGTTTTTCAAGTTCATTATTTGTTGGTTGGTTTGCTTGTCAAGTTTAATTATTTGTAGGCTGGTTTTGCGGGTCACAAATATTGCACTGATGCACTGAATTGGATTAGAGGGTGCTGTGACTATGTACACCATGGATTAGTCAAAAATCATTGATAACACAGAATGTACAGTTACATTTTCCTTTTTGGCCTCTGTGATGTGTGATTCTTCTGTTCATTTCTACCAACTTCAATGAAAAAAATATTTATTCAAACCCATCAAAATCTGATGCCTTTAAATATCCAGATATATTGTCAGGCAGGCCAGGCCATACAAATTGAGGGGGTAACCATACTGGTGAAGTTATAGAAGTGTTAATGAATTGATGTGCCTGATTCAGTGTGAAAGAGTTTGTCACATTGCCATCTCATTCTGATGTCATCAATGCCAACTGTCAATGTATTGAAACAATATTGTCATATTTCCTATATACATCTGTCTCAATGTTCATGGCATGAACTTTCATCTGACACTCCCAAGATAACATGCTCCATGATCGGTGAAATTCATATTTATTTCACTATCTTTTTTTGTCAATTTCATGTTTATTGTTTGTCAATGCAATTAGATTTTACATCGAAAGGTGAAAAGTACTGGTCACAATGCAAAGGATGGAGTATGGATATATCAGCAACATTTGTAGCCATTTCTTTGTTCATTTAGCAATGCAGCCTTCCATGTGTTGCCCCATGTGAACTGAAAGGAGTATTTCATTAACTGCTTCCTGTTGTCCAGCCACAGTTAATGATCAATCTCAAAGTATTGATCATAACATGCGTACTGCTCTGCAGACTTGTTTTTTATTCACAAACCACTGTGACGTTTTTTGTTCACAATTTGCAAAATGCTGTCTGCAAGGTGAGTAGCTTTCACTCTTTGTCCAGCTTTGCGAAGTGTTCATTTTGTGTCAATTGCCTGCTGGGCAGCATGATATTTGGAAGATATTGGATGATCAATCGGTGATTATACACAAGATTTATTATGTTCATCAGTTATAAATTAATGCAGAATGATAATCTGCAGATAATCAGTGTATTGATTAGAATCAATTTATTGTTTTTGCATGTACATTATGTATTTTACCTATATTTCTCTCTCTTTCTACTCAGACAACACAACAAAATCAAAATGTACAATAGATGCCTGTGAGGATTCAAATATGTTACAAACTATATGAAAAGGTATTTAGAGCTGATTGTTGTTTTACTTATTTTCTGATAGATCTCTTTCTTACTTTCAAAACCTGTGCTAGTCTTTGTCTAGTTTTATGTGATTGACACACATTGTTTCTATTAGAAACACCTGTTATGCAATCTATCACAGTTGGTTTTGATTTGATTTTGAGATAGTATTGTTTACAGATTAAAAAACAATTAAAATGAGCTGTCAAATAACCAACCAGTCCTAAAATTAAAAATGCAATCGAAACACAAGGTCGCCATTACTTTTTTGTCATGCATCCTCAATCATGGCACACAGCTGCCAAAATTGGTGTCCACTGCCCTTCTCCGAACATATCCATACTCAAGTTATCAACACATTAATTTAGAATAATGCACATGGCTTGTTACATGCATGTCTTAATTTTTGCATTCATTGATATATAGGTGGTTATTATTTTTGAATCATAGGCATCAACATCCATCTGACCAGAGCACCTCAAGTATGAACTACATGTATGCCCAATATTAGCTACAGTTGCTGCAGAAATACAATCATAGACTTGGGTTCATCACCAAGAACAAGTCGCAGGGAAAAAGTCAAACCTACAATGTACCATTATATCACCAAGAGTTCTTGTCGCAATCCACCACAAGATGTAAATATTGTGCAGGAAGAGGAAGAAATCAAGACTACCAGTAACATCACCAAGAACACTCTTCGCAATCCGCCACAGTGTTAATGTTGTACAGGAAGAGGAAGAAGTCTACCAGTTACTTTCAGGGTTGGTCAGCTTGGCTTGGTAATAATTAAGTTTTAAATGTCTCCAAGTCATTTGGAAGACTATGTAGCCTTTGCACCAACAATGACATGTATTAAGTGAGTGACATAGGGGTAGTCTTTGTAAGAACCAACAGCTGTAAAATGAACAACTTATATTTCATAATTATTGTTCATATTTCATGTGAAGCATGTATTGATAATTTGTCTACATATCCATACTCACTTCAGGATTGTTTATTAAAAATCAAATACAGGATCATCAACAATTACTAAAGTCAGTCATTGAAAGGATTATTATATAAACTGTTTCCAGTAAGTTCCCTCAAGTATAGCTGCCCCGTCCCCTCTCAAATAACATGTATTTGACAAACAAACAAAAAAGAGTGAAAATAATTACAGCCACTGAGGTTTCAATATTTGAAATTTCTTTTTAAAAGCCATACTGGCTTGGAGATTTTGTGGGTTATCTGGTATATGGCACAGTAGGTGTTAAGGAATCATCGATTGTAAATTCTGAGAAATTTTATAATTTCACTGTTACTTAATTAGTGCCATCGTGTTATAGTCTAAAACTACTTTTAAAAACATATGCCTTCTCACTCATTTAATTATGGAGAATATCTGCTGAGCATTTGCATATAAAATGTGAATGGCTAGTCATAATTGAGAATTTGAATATTATTATCATTTCATTACAATTGAAGAATAGCTAACCCATACAAATTTTCATTGCATTTATTTGGTAGACTCTGTTGCCCAGTCCCTTTGTGTATGCTTCAGTCACCTCTAGTCTAGGCACCTCACCCTATACTAACTATTAACCATTAACCAAACTAATAAATTTAACTATAACCCTAACCATATCTGTAAAGACTAACAAAAACCATCTTTGGGTGATTGTTAAGCTTACGCAAAGAAAAATAAGCAACTTGGTCTACCATATTAAATATAATGATGATTTTTGGGATTAATTATTGTTGATATACATTTTGTATCATCGTGTTATTTTAATTGTACTCCAAGATTTGATATAGATTAGAATCCCTATGGGTACCAGAATAATTATACCACCTTTATTGGGGGGGGGGGGGGGGGTAGCTATACCTATTTTATTTGGGGTAGCTATACAATGAATAAGCGTAAAAAATAATTGTATGATTCTGATTACATTAAATTTTAGAATAGTTGGGTAGGTAGATTTTTAGTTTTTTTAAAGTATTTTTTTCCATATGTGAGTTGGTCTAGTTCAGGTAGTTATGTTTTCCATTGTTTTCCATATGGTCTCTGTTGTTGATTACTTCTCATCAGATGTACAGCCATTACAGATTGGAAGAACAGTTTTATACTGTCTTTTTAAGTTGATGTCAGTTTCCTCATCCACTATTTGTTGCGAGATTTCGTGATTTTATTTTCTCGAATACCGAAAAAAATGTTTTAGGGTCGGCATGAAAAACTAGGTGGGGTCGGGTAACCGGAACCAAACAACTTTTTTATTAGGTCTCGGGGGGGGGGGGGGGGACAGCTATACTTGACTTTTCTGAGGAAACGCCTGTACTACATTCAGAAATATACTTTTATGTGGAGACAACTACACTTTACTTTCATTGAGGAACAACTATACTAATTTTATGAGGATCAGTTATACTTTACTTTGGGGGATTACTTTACTTTTAGACGGTTATCACTACTTTATGGGGAAACAGCTGTACTTTACTGTAATAAGGGAATAGCAATAGTTTACTATTATGATTGAACGGCTATACTATATTTACAGGGGGGTCAGTTATACTTTACTTTGATTGGAACAGATATTGCTATTGGGGAAACAGCTATGCTTTAATTTTATTGGGAGAACAGCTATACTTTAATTCTATAAGGGAATAGATTTACTACTGTTATGGGGGCAGTTATACTTAAGTTTATGAGGGGGACAACGTCACTTTCTTTTATAGAGAACAACTGTTATGGCAGGTGTAGTTATACTTTATTTTTACAGGTGGAACAGCTATACTTAGTGATACTTTAGTCTTATAGGGAACAGTTACACTACTTTCACTGGGAACAGATACATTTCACTTTGATTAGCGAACAGTTACACTTTTAAACTTTACTTTGTTTTGGGAACAGTTACTCTTTACATTGATTGGGGAACAGTTACACTTTGATGGGGGCGGGGGGGGGTTGAACTTTATTTTCATAGGGGAACAGGTACATTTTACTTTGTTTTGGGAACAGTTACACTTTTAAACTTTACTTTATTTTAGGAACAGTTGCTTTGAGTGATGGTTTAGTCTTGTGGTGAACAGTTACACTTTACTTTCTTTGGAGATCTGTTACACATTGCTTTGATTTCGGAAAAGTTGCACTATACATTGATTGGGGAACAGTTACACTTTTCTTTGGGGAACATTTACTTTGAGTGGGAAACAGTTGCACTTGATTTTGACTGGAGAACAGCTACAATTCACTTTGTCTTAGGAACTGTTACTTTGACTGATGTTTAGTCTTGTGGGGAACAGTTATACTACTTTCATTGGGAACAGTTACACTTTACTTTGATTGAGGAACAGTTACACTTTAGTTTGATTGGGGAACAGTTGCACCTTACTTTGATTGGGGAAGAGTTACACTTTACTTTGATTGGGGAACAGTCATACTTGGCTTTGATTGGGGAACAGTTACACTTTAGTTTGATTGGGGAACAGTTACACTTTACTTTGATTGGGGAACAGATATCCTTCATTTTTATTGGGTAACAGTTACACTTTAGTTTGATTGGGGAACAGTTACACTTTACTTTGTTTGGCGAACAGTTACACTTTACTTTGATTGGAGAACAGTTACACTTTACTTTTGATTGGGGAACAGTTACACTTTACTTTGATTGGGTAACAGTTACACTTTAGTTTGATTGGGGAACAGTTACACTTTACTTTTGATTGGGGAACAGTTACACTTTACTTTTGATTGGGGAACAGTTACACTTTACTTTGATTGGGTAACAGTTACACTTTAGTTTGATTGGGGAACAGTTACACTTTACTTTGATTGGGGAACAGTTATCCTTCATTTTGATTGGGTAACAGTTACACTTTAGTTTGATTGGGGAACAGTTACACTTTAGTTTGATTGGGGAACAGTTACACTTTAGTTTGATTGGGGAACAGTTACAGTTTACACTGATTGGGGAACAGTTACACTTTACTTTGATTTGGGAACACTTTCACTTTACTTTGATTGGGGAACAGTTACACTTTTCGTTGGGGAACATTTACTTTGAGTGGGAAACAGTTGCACTTTATTTTGACTGGAGAACAGCTACAATTCACTTTGGCTTAGGAACTGTTACTTTGACTGATGTTTAGTCTTGTGAGGAACAGTTACACTTTAGTTTGATTGGGGAACAGTTGCACCTTACTTTGATTGGGGAAGAGTTACACTTTACTTTGATTGGGGAACAGTCATACTTGGCTTTGATTGGGGAACAGTTACACTTTAGTTTGATTGGGGAACAGTTACACTTTAGTTTGATTGGGGAACAGATATCCTTCATTTTTATTGGGTAACAGTTACACTTTAGTTTGATTGGGGAACAGTTACACTTTACTTTGTTTGGCGAACAGTTACACTTTACTTTGATTGGAGAACAGTTACACTTTACTTTTGATTGGGGAACAGTTACACTTTACTTTGATTGGGTAACAGTTACACTTTAGTTTGATTGGGGAACAGTTACACTTTACTTTTGATTGGGGAACAGTTATACTACTTTCATTGGGAACAGTTACACTTTACTTTGATTGAGGAACAGTTACACTTTAGTTTGATTGGGGAACAGTTCCACCTTACTTTGATTGGGGAAGAGTTGCACTTTACTTTGATTGGTGAACAGTCATACTTGGCTTTGATTGGGGAACAGTTACACTTTACTTTGATTTGGGAACACTTTCACTTTAGTTTGATTGGGGAACAGTTTCACTTTACTTTGATAGGGAAACAGTTACACTTTACTTTGATTGGGTAACAGTTACACTTTAGTTTGATAGGGGAACAGTTATCCTTCATTTTGATTGGGTGACAGTTACACTTTAGTTTGATTGGGGAACAGTAACACTTTAGTTTGATTGGGGAACAGTTACACTTTAGTTTGATTGGGGAACAGTTGCACTTTACATTGATTGGGGAACAGTTACACTTTACTTTGATTTGGGAACAGTTTCACTTTACTTTGATTGGGGAACAGTTACACTTTACTTTGATTGGGGAACAGTTGCACTTTACTTTGATTGGGGAACAGTTATCCTTCATTTTGATTGGGGAACAGTTCTTTACTTTGATTGGGGAACAGTTACACTTTAGTTTGATTTGGGAACAGTTATGCTTTACTTTGATTCGGTAACAGTTACACGTTACTTTGATTGGGGAACAGTTACACTGTACTTTGCTTGGGAAACAGTTACACTTTAATAGTTTGATTGGGGAACAGTTACACTTTAATAGTTTGATTGGGGAACAGTAACACTTTATGTTAATAAGGGAAATATGTCATTTTTTTATATTTTTCTCCATTACATTGTTCATAATTGTTCCTGATGATGTACTTTGAATGAGCACTATATAATACCTTTGAATAAATGTTAATTTTGTGTCAAACAAACCAAAGTGGTTTTAGCAGTGTATTACTACACTATACTGGCTACCACGGTAACTTAGCAACATTTGAGTAGGTCATACCTCGTGATTTTTTGTACAAATAACAACTGCTTGTGAAATAAAACAACTGTTCGTGATTTTCCCATTTATTTTATGTTGTAAACATTTTAGTCTGGTTTCCATTGCAACTCATTTTTTGTAATGATTTTTCTGAATGTTGTTAGAGGATACTCGACTATATGTAACAGTTTGTATATATTGCCATTTTGTAATGTCATGCATATTCATCTTAAGGAGGGGCTTGTAAAACTAAAACTAAAATGTGTGAATGACAAAGTCTACACACTCATCAAACACAATTACCATAAACTGATAAGACATAGTAATAACATAAATGTGTCTGTCAACACCTGCATGTAGAGATTGAATATATTAAAGTATATATATGCATACATGGCACAACCCACCACTCAATGTAATCTCAATGGAATGTCCGGTCTGAAAATGACATTTGCTAGACTGTTCGGGCAAGCTCTCACTGCGAACTTCGTTCGCTTATAGTATCGAAAGAAAGTCCGAACGTCTACCAGCAAGACTACTTGAATCACTCCTTCAGGAGGGTGGGCAAGGGCAAATTTCACGCTTCGTTCGTTTAGGCGGGGAGCGAGACTGGCGTCAATGCGATTGCTGAACTTCATTTCCGCACTTCTATCCACATTTTGAAAGCGTTCACGCCTTCAATTATACCAGGTTCTGTATTTACTACTGAGATGCTGATAAGTTGATTAAAATACACTCTCATGTAGTAGATTGCTAATCCTAGAATAAACTCAAGGGCTAATTGGCCAATAAACACATCGTGTGCTTCCATTATTTGAATCAGTACACTGTACAAAAAGTCCACTTTAACAGGGGGGGGGGGGGGTAAAGTACCTAAATAACATGGGCAAAGTACCATGTGTGTTCATATTTATCCTCATATGTCCACGTTCACATTACCACATTAACATCGCCTTTGACAGGGGTGGTAAACTTGGGACAGTACCACTTTTGACAATATATTTGACCCGCATGTTAAAGATAGAACAATGTGATTATTTCCCTTCCTTTTTCAGGGGGTAAAATACATCATATACAAACCATATACATCATATATAATAAACATTGTTAAATGTGGTAATTTCACAGGCTGTATATAGGGCCAAGTTTATCATCATTTACCTGGGGTGGTAAAAGCTGGCCAAACATTGGCATACAGCTATATACTTCCTATGGTATAAATGCTGTGAAATTTGATATTACAGGGTGTATATATGGCCAAGTTTATCTTTATTTACCTGGGGTGGTAAAAGCAGGCCAAACATTAACATACAGCTATATACTTCCTATGGTATAAATGCTGTGAAATTTGATATTACAGGGTGTATATATGGCCAAGTTTATCATCATTTACCTGGGGTGGTAAAAGTTGGCCAAACATTGGCATACCGCTATATACTTCCTATGGTATAAATGCTGTGAAATTTGATATTATTACAGGGTGTATATATGGCCAAGTTTATCTTTATTTACCTGGGGTGGTAAAAGCAGGCCAAGCATTGGCATACAGCTATATACTTCCAATGGTATAAATGCTGTGAAATTTGATAATATTACAGGGTGTATATATGGCCAAGTTTATCTTTATTTACCTGGGGTGGTAAAAGCTGGCCAAACATTGGCATACAGCTATATACTTCCTATGGTATAAATGAGAAAAATGTCAATAAACAAACCGACAGCTAATTATTGATTTTATTGCATAAATAAAAGAATGGCATAATACACAAAATACAAATTTCAGCACAAAATACAAATTTCAGCACAACAAGTCATTGAGAATGACATAGTCCCCGCTATGATTGGGTTTTAAGGAATTATCACTACTCTGATCAAGCAACAACACTTGTGAACCTAAATCAAACAGACTTAGATATGTTGTGTCTGCTTGTTGGACATGGAACATGCCTACAACAATAAAGGATTATGGTATGGGAGATCACATCACGATGAAAATGGATATGCACATGTATGTCATAGAACACTGTCCTAATACCAACTTTGAATGTGATCTGTTCAAGCATGTCTGAGTAATGGCTTTGGACACAGAAAAATCGCAAACAAAATGACGGCCAGGCAACCATATTGGATCGTATTACAACAATGAATATGCACATGTATGTCATACCACACTGTCCTAATACCAACTTTGAATGAGATCTGTTCAAGCATGTCTGAGTTATGGCTTTGGACATAGAAACAAAATGGCTGCCAGGCAGCCATATTGGATCGTATCACGACAAAAATGGATATGCACATGTATGTCATAGAACACTGTCCTAATAGCAATACCAACTTTGAAAGAGATCTATTTAAGCATGTCTGAGTTATGGCTTTGGACATTGAAACAAAATGGCTGCCAGGCAGCCATATTGGATAGTATCACGACAAAAATAGATATGCACATGTATGTCATAGAACACTGTCCTAATAGTAATACCAACTTTGAATGAGATCTGTTCAAGCATGTCTGAGTTATGGCTTTGAACATGGAAAATTCATCAATTCATCAATTCTGGCTTCACAGCCCAGGATGGTGCGCCTTCAGGGACACCCCTAAGGGAGGGTGCCCCTTCACTGCGTTTGTGCACCAATCTCCCTCCCATTTTTTTCAGTTTCTTTTCGTGTCTCTTGTCCAACATGCTGAACATTGTTACAACTCTGTCTGCGCGCCACGGCAATGGTCTAATTCTTAGTTTCTTTGCTATTCTCTGTGGATTTATGTCATCTTCAGATCCCGAATCAGATGATGAGGCTGAGGCAGAATCAGTTTCCTCGATGGAAATATAACTCGTAGCTAAAGCTGGAGTAAACAATTCTTTCTCTGCTGAAGTAATGCTGGTGCTGTTTTTCATGCCAGTTCTTCTCCTGGTCAATTTCTGCAAAGAGGAGAAGAAAAAGTCATACAGTTTGTATTTAATCTGATAATGATATGCCAACTTTCCGTATACAACATCTCTGATGTTTGCTAAGATGAAAAATTTGCTACCTTACTAAGACAAAACCAGAAAGGATACACAAATCTATTTGAGGAATAGAAGCTATTGCAAATGCCCCTGAAAGTTAGTTATATCTCAAAAGAAGACGCACTATCTAACTAACTAACAATCAGACAGGACAAAATATGCTGGATGACCAAAGGGTCAACACAACCTATATTGAAAGCAAATTTGTATTCAATGGGTACATGAAAGACAAATTTGAAGATTGTTTAAAAAAAGTTACCTGTTGATTTCGTTGTCTTCTTGCTTGTTTTTTTCGATGTGTTTCAACTTTTCCTGCCTCTTCTCTCTTCCTTTCTTTTCTCTTTGAAAAAAAATATGTTCTGGTAGCAACTGTTAAGAAAAAACAAAAACATGTATGCATCACTATTTGATTAACTGATGGACACTTTGGTGAATACTATGTGTAAGCACACTCATGCCAACATGGGAAGAAATGTATGTGAAACCTGTATTATTCTCATCAAACCTTCAACATCAGTTGCCAAAATGGTGCCTTTGTTCATGATTGCGTGATGACTAGCAAAGTATTTCCATTAAAGGATTTTTTTTATAGAAATAATCTAATGGTATTGAGACTGATATACTTACACACTATTGCTTCATCTTCCTCATCTGGGTGTTGGTTGTTTACAGATTTCACAATTTCCTTGTTAAGTAGCTCATTCATCTCATTTCCATAGCTATTGAAAGGAGGAATATTGTGTCAGTGGAAGATACAGGTAAACAGGCTTTCAATACATTTTAATATCGTCATAATCTAAGTTTTATGCATGAGATGGCAGGGGACTGTTGTTTTTCAAACATTACGGCTGCAAATGTTGAAGCTTTTTGAAATCATTCACATCATTTTTAATACTAATAGGCCATGTTGCCCAATGTGAATCTGACAAAGAAAGTGGCAAGACATTAACTATTCCCCTTTTCATTATTAGTATTGAATTGACCCTTTGTGCTGAATAATAATTTAGAAAATGGTCATAATTACCACATCTACACCATGTCCACAAAGACATAGTACTGTATAATGAACCTGTCAACAAATCCCTCAGCATCTCCCTATTACACTAGCCTTGTCATGCCAGATAAACACATTGATAAACAAATTGCATGTACACATGATTGATATCAAGATCAGTGACAAGCATCAGTTCCAGGAGCAGAGGACGAGATATACAATGAAACTGCATACTCAAAATTCTAAGAATCGTTGAATCTTATTTGCTGTACTTGCTTTTTTCACAAAATTGTCAAAAGATGTCTGAACTTGGACATTACACTGTTGATTTGATATGTAAGATAATGAGTAAATAGACATACAGTCCTGAAAACGTGACAATGGGTGGGGGGGGGGTCAATGCGACTGTGCAGAGTGTTTCAGCAGTTAGATAGCGTCACTACGAGCTTGCCCATATCATAGACCCTCCACCAACATGATACGCAACTGCGGTAAACATCAGTGGATCTTTATTGTACGATGTGTGTTTGCATACATTAAGCTAAATAAACATTTCCTGTCTGTTTCCGAGTTTTTTTTTTTTTTTTTTTTTTTTTTTTTTTTTTTTTTAATTTAAATTTTTATTACTGAAAGGATACAAAAAAACACAAGACAAAGGAAAGACAAAGAAGGAAAAAGCCAAAAAACTGCAACAAAAGAAACGAGAAGAACCTAGCCCAGTATTGCAATATACATTACATTTAGATGCAATCAAGGTAGATGAACAGATAAAATAAAGTTGACAAGAAGATATATTACAAATATTCCTCAAGGCTATCAATTATCTTTTTTGTCTTTGGTTCGTAGGCATAACACTCTAGCAGCTTCTTATAGTTCTTGAATTTTTCAGCAAGGACAGTGATCATTGGTTCAACTTTGTTCACTTTGCAACTAAAAATATATCTCTTAGTCAATACACAGATAATATTCCAACTGTAGACATTTGGGTTTGTGCTAATAATACCTAACAATATTTCTTTTTCTGAAAAAGTCGTATTGCAAAGATTAAATACAAAGTTCCAGACCCGTTTAACAATTTGGCAATCATAAAATAAATGTCTCAAAGTTTCAGTTTCTAAGTTACAGAAGGTACATCTCTCATGATCAAGGAGTTTTCGAAGGAAAAGAAATCTATTTGTACAAATTATGCGATTGAGCATTTTGTATTGAAAAGATTGAAGCGATACATCATCTGTAATTTTTTTAATCAATGCAAAGTAATCCCAAAATTCATCATTAGATATATCAAATATCTCACACCACTTCTCCATACCTTTCTGGGGCTTTGTCTTATTTTTTACATTATTATCTAAAAAAGTTGTGTATATAGTTTTACAAATCTTGTCTGTAGTAAAAGTATTATGTTGAAAAGTGTTTTGAGATTCAGAGGATAGTGTAATTTACCTTTTCCATGCTATTGGAATTGTATCAATAATGCCATGGAATGTCAAAAAATCAACAGGTAATCCATATTTTGTACAGAAATTAGTGAAAGATAAAAACTTGCCTTCTTCATCTAACAGGTCACTAATTTGATTAACTCCTTTGTTTGCCCATGATCTATAGTATACAACATTACCATTAATTTTAATATAAGGGTTTAGCCATAAGACTTGATTCAAGTAATCGGCGGTATTTTTTGGAAAATAAGAGACCTCAGACCAGTTTTCTAGAACCTCTCGCCAAAAGACATTGTCCTTAAATTTGCGAGCGGTTACAATTTTAATCTGGTGACTATTATAAAATCTCAAATAACTAGTATCCAAGCCTAACATGGAAGTGAAAAGACATTTCCATGAACTCTTATTCTTAGGATTAAAAACTTTTTGAAGCCAGGAATGCTTTAAGGCCTTCTGATATGTTAACAGGTGCACCACGTTTAAGCCACCATCTATTACCTTCAGACAAAGTCTATTTCTATTGATTTTATCACTGCCACCGTTCCAGATAAATTTGTAAAACAACGAGTTTAATGTAGAGATTTGTACACTTGTTAGATTTGGCAACACATATAGGCAGTGAGTAAGTTTTGGCAATGCCATTGTTTTAATGACGGTAATTTTCCCAAATAGGGTCAAAGGACGCTTGGACCAGGTTATTAATAGTCTCTCAATTTCTGAAATTTTAGGATTGTAGTTCAACTTGGATATATCATTTAAATCCACATCAAAAGTACAGCCAAGCACCTCGAAAGGGTGATCAATCCATTGTAATTTTTTATCTGGCAGCATAACCTTCTTACTATGACTAGAAGCCCCTATCCAAATTATTTTTGTCTTCTCGCTGTTAACCCTCAGGCCAGAGACATTGGTGAACCTGTCAAGAATATCTAGCACCCTGGCAAGGCTTTTCTCTGTCCCATCAAGAAAAAGGAAAGCGTCGTCTGCATACTGACCAAGGAGAACATCAATATTATATAAATTGATACCGCGGACATCAGGGTCGTTTTTAAAGGCAATGGCCAACAACTCTGCAATAATAATGAATAAATAGGGTGACAGGGGATCCCCTTGTCTTACTCCTCTGCTTAAATTGAGAGAAGTAGCCATTGTTTAAGATACAACTACTGGATTCACTATAAAAAGTAGCAACCCACTTCCTTATCCCTTCCCCAAAATTAAAGAACTTCAGAGCATTATCAATAGTTGCCCATTCAATCGAATCAAAAGCCTTTTCGAAATCTATCAGTACAAGCATACCGTGAATATTCTGAACTTTAGTTTGGTTTAACACATCATAAACAAGACGAGTGTTTTCTCCGATAAAGCGCGCCTTTGATAAAACCTTTTTGGTCCGAACTTATAATATCATCCAGCACACTTTTGATACGTGCGGCAATTGATGAAGCAGCGAGCTTATAATCTGTATTTAATAAAGTGATTGGTCTCCAATTCTTGATATTAAGCCTGTTTTTTCCTGGCTTTGGAATACAGGTAATTACCCCTCTACGTTGAGAAATAGAAAAATTTCCATTTCGAAAAGACTCGTTTATACATCTAACAATTAAACGACCAATATTACTCCAGAATAGTTTATAGAATTCAGGGGGAAACCCATCACAACCAGGGGTTTTACCGTTTTCCATGTTTTTTAGTGCATTACTGCATTCGTCATAAGAGATTACACCGTCTAAAATTGAACTCTGGTCATCCGACAGCTTATTGATATCATTACTATTAAAATCCCTCATAAACGATGAAACTGATTCCGTAGTGCCACGACTGGTATAGAGATTCTTATAGAAATTTGTAGCTTCTGCAAGAATATTTTCTTGCTCTGTTAAAACTAAACCATTATTATCAGTCAACTTTTCCATCGTTTTGTTAACATATCGACGTTTTTCTAAATTGCAAAAGTATTTCGTTGGTTTTTCACCATGTTGAACCCATCGGGCTTTAGAACGAAGGAGTACTCCCTTCATATGATGTTCACGTAAAGATTCTAATTCTAGTTTTTTCGTTTCAAGTTCACCAATGTTTTCCTGATTTTGCTGGCATTGTACCTCGAGGATATCAATTTCTTTTTCTAACTCAGCTGTTCTTTTATTGCGTTTCCTTTTTTGTCTAGCAGTATACTGAATAGTGGCACCGCGGATTTTCAATTTCATTGTTTCCCATAACAACTGGTCGCTGATAGAAAACTCAGTAAAATCGACCTCTGCACTGTCGACATTACCATTGATAGAATACTCATTTAAAGTTTCATGAATAATAGTCTTTACCATAACAACATAATCTTTATCTGTAATAAGACTGGTATTCCATTTCCAGAACCCTTTGCCTCTATCTGTTTTAAAAAGATTAAGGTTGAGAATAACCAAGGAGTGGTCTGTGCGGTAACCAGATTTGATACCACAATTGGTAGTCCTAGCTTCTAGATCGGGAGTGATGAGAAAATAGTCAAGACGTCCCTGTTTTAGGGGACGTTTCTGACGCCAGGTGTAACAACGCTTCTCAGGGTTCAGCGAGCGCCAGATGTGCACTAAATAATATTCATTAGTTAACCCGTCAATTGACCGTTTTGCATTTGGATTGTTTGCATTCATGTACCCCATTGTGTCCAACTGATAATCACGTACAACGTTCCAGTCACCGCCACACAGGACGGATTCATTACCCATATCATCAATAAAATTACGCAAATGATTTACAAAATCGGGATTGTCCACATTTGGGGCATAAATATTAGCTAAAGTACACTTATTTTCACCAATAGACATATCGACTACAATTACTCTACCATCAGAATCCCTGGAGGTTCTGTGAATGTTGTATTCAAAGGAATTATTAAATAGTATGGCGACTCCTCCTTTCTGACCAGAGACAGAATTTATCTCGCAATGTCTGTTTCCGAGTTGTTTACAGTCAGTGAATGTTGCTAGCTATCCGACATGTTTTTGACTAAATTTTCCGACCATTTCGAAGTTTACAACTGGTTGAAGACCCCAACAAGATATATAGTATTTTAGGTAAATGCATACATAGTCGTGTCGTGTATTTTGTTGTTCTATGGCATGCGTATCCTGTTGGTGGAGGGTCTATGCCCATACCAAACATTTGAAAATCGAGCGACAACTAGGATAGTTATGAAGATTTTTAACTTCCATTACATGAGTTAATTTCACCTCCCGACTGTTTTCTTCGCGACAATCTGACAAATTTGGTGAAGCTCCATCCGATGTCGAGGCGAGTACTTTAAAACCAGCTAGTTCTAACACTTCAACAGCCTCCCATACCAGTTTAAACAGGAAATCAGAATTTATGGAATTGGTTGGGAAATGAGCAAGGGGGTAACTTAAGCGGATTGTAATACCCCTTACCATGAAGACAAGCATATACTTTGCAATCTGTGGCTCAATTCCCTTTCCTTTCATTTGTCTTTCAAAATCAGACAAGTGGTGGTTAAATTTGCCAATGTTTATAAACCCTACCAGTTCTCCAGAACTCTTATCGTACACTAAGTCAGCCTTTATCTTTACTTCATCGTGAAGTAAAACAACATATTTCTGATGCTCTTCAAGGTCATCGTAATTTACCTCCCTGTACAGCTGTTCAATTACATCACCACTGAAACCTGCTCCAGTTTTTTTCCAGTGAGTGTAGTCTAACAGTGTCCGTTCATTTGGCAGTTGTACTACACCGGAATCTTTCATTGCCCGATATGCTGCAGATGACCGTAGCTTAATGTTCAAACACCACTTGATGAACATTGAGTGCCATCTCATCCCATGTTTGTCAGAACAGTTGATGGCTTTCATTTGTTGCTGCCAAAATAATCTTTGGAAACTCCCTTTTTCACATTCTGTCATCACAGTGCCCTCACGCTCTGCTGCTAGACTCTTCAAACTGCATGCACTTTCATCATCCAGCATAACACCATCCTCTTTAATACTATTAACTAGTTTCTGGCAAAGTCTTGATTTACTAATATCAATTCTGCGTTTCGCTTTGATAATGTTTTGTGTTCGCTGATACAGTTCTTGATTTGTTAGGTAACACAAGGGTGCTCTGCTGCTGTGTTCTGTTTTTTATATGTTCTCTGGAACAGCTTTTCTCTTTGAATCACGACTTAGCAGACTGAACAGAGTTTCGGAACACCCAGCACGCATTGCATCTTTCTTTGTCTCCATCAAGTATAAATAGGCACTGCCTTGATCTCAATGTTGACTGGAAATGTTCAATTCTTCTGGTCACTAAATCAACATCATGTCGGTAACCAATGACATCACCCATTCTGCCTATACTCAAAAAGACACCATTTCTGATATTTGCGACTTCATTGAATTTTTCTTCAGGATTTCCAATACAAAGTGTGCAGTTGTGAATAGTGTCAATAAGTTTAAGTACTATAGACACACCTGTGATTATATATGGAAAGTCAGCCAGTGCCTTGCTGTTACTACAGTCATTACCATATATGTTGACATTCCATTGCAAAGATGACGAATTTACTACTTGTTTTGCAACTATAGTGCTACATTTGGAATCTGTGACTGTGTATAATATCTTAGTGCAGACGTCATCTGATTGTATAACCCAACCTGGAGGAAGGATACATCTCCTTACACCATCCCTGATGACTTGATATGGTAGTTGGTAGGGAATATTTGTTCCTGGATTGGGATAGGGGTGCAGCAGTGGTGGTTGGGGTAATACACCCACAGGGTTATGTATTAATGCAGTGTTTTTTTCTACTGATTGTGTGGTGTGTTGTGGGAGGTTTGATGCTGTATCTGGAAGTGGAAGAGGAGGTTGGTTGCAGATTGCATGTATACTTGGTAGAGAAAAGGGCAACACAGAAGGTACAACATGTTCTGTGGTCACTTGATGAGATGATGGTTCACTGACTAGGGCTGGACTTGATGAATTCTGTTCTTCAACATAGATGTCAAATTGTCCCTCTTTAGTGCTGGTCTTGTTCTGTGATGGAGGAGACTTAGAATGGCATACTTGCTGTTTTGATTCCCTTTGCTGTTTAGCTGCAGCTGCTTTTTTTCTCACTACATTTTTTCTACGATATCCCATACCAAGTTTGTAAGGCATTGTGGATGTCTACAAAGAGTGGAATCTGCATACAAAATTAAGAATATAGAATTTATCATTATAGCTCAGAATAAATGTATTCAATAAATCACAACTATCTACTGGTATTAAATTGTGGAAAGATCACCCAGTACTCATATGGTAAAAACCAACTACTCTGAATGTATTCAAAAAATGGGAAAGACAGTGATATGACAAAAAGTATACACAGGAGGTATTGATAGCTGAACAAAGTTATTTCAATAACAGTATTTAATATAAACTTGAAACAATAAGAATTGTACCATGAATTGCTAAGCATTTTTTTTAATCTTTGATCCATAAGTCATGGATGGATGCATACAAGTATTATAAAAAAAACAACTTTAATTAAGTTTAAATAATGGGGTTACAGAGCCAAAAGAAATGTTCATACAGAAAAGAACAAAAACAAACGACAACATTGAATATAAAGAATAATGTCATTAATGAATACTAATATCATGCATCAGGTTGTCAATGAACTGACTTATACATAACTTTTGCTCAACAACATCTACAATATAATCATTGCTGTCTTTGAAATTGAAATGTTATTAAAAGCTTTCAATTTTTGAAATATTATTTCATTACAGGGATGAAGAAACCTCCATAGTTGAACAGGATGGGGGGGGGGGGTATCGACCTTCCCAGTGAGTGGACTGACTGCATTCACAATGTCATACGCCATATTGAAACGAAACACCAAATACGCGTACCTTCCTTCCCACTATACCGTTTCCATGCCAAATATTGCATCGTTCGGTCGTAGATGCGCTATATCATGAAGCCATACAAAATATTGTAAATGTTACCATGCAATTATGGTGAAAAATGTGTAATTTTCAGATCCAGACAAGCAGACAGATGGTGGCCGACTACATGCGACAATCGCGATAAAGACCGGAAGTTTGGTACCAAACTACAAACTACAGCTGTTTATCGCGCGACTGTTGAATGAGACATTTTTTATATCACTGGTCTCTTGAATTTACAGATTCAAGTACAATTTTTGTGAAGCACTTAGTGAATCAAAATTATATGTCTATGAATTTCGTACATTACTAAAATGCGGTGCATTTTTAGGCAATTCTAATAGCCCTACGCACCACATCAGCAGACGTACTACGCCCAAGAACACAAAATAGACGTACTGCTCAACTCAAAGAAGAAAAAATGGGTTATAAATAAACTAAAAGAGCACAGTCAGAAAAAGTAATATGGGCATTGCAATCTCTCGAGTCAAATTTGGAGTATTTCTCATTTTCTCCGTTGGTTCGGTCATGGTTCAACTGAGAATGGTGTAAAGTTTCAATTCCACATAGACAATCGACTAGCAACACAGTCGCTTGTAAACTGTTATTCCTTTCCTAAATGGTTTTATTCTTGTCTATGACGGTCCTAATACAGAACAATGACGTTATTATAGGGATTGGCGATATTCTTATAAAATCGGTAGCAATGTCATTTCCACAGTCACACACACAACACGTGTGACTGTGGAAATGACATCGCTACCGATTTTATAAGAATATCGCCAATCCCTATAATAACGTCATTATGATGTTTACGTTTATTTTCGACGTAGTTACGAAAGCATGCCACATGCTAATCATTGAAAAACAGCCTAGATCACTAAAACGTGATACAAAGCATCAATAAATACACTCAATATTTCAGGAATCATTTTTGACTGAGAGAAATCGGGTAACAATCATGACGAATAAAAACTCTACGTAAAGCGTACGGCAACGATAGCAAACAATAGTCAGCTGACGCAATCAATTCTTCTTTTCATGTCATACAACAACAAAATATACACGACAAAGACGATGTATGCACTTACCTAAAATACTATATATCTTGTTGGGTCTTCAACCAGTTGAAAACTTCGAAATGGTCGGAACATTTAGTGAAAACTACGCAAATAGCGAGCAACAGTCAGTGAGTCACAGTGAGTGTAAACAACTCTGATAGCGGACAGATGTTAGTTTATCTTAATTTATGCAAACACACATTGTACTATAAACATTCAAACATCCTATGATGTTTGCCGCAGTTGCGTATCCTGTTGGTGTAGGGTCTATGTTTAAACACACCAACACCAGCATTTTCAACTTGCCCTAATGTTAAAAAAATTACTTTCTCACTTTTGTTGAGCCTTATTATTGATTTAGAATGTGCAAGGTCTAAGGTTGATCGTGCATTAGTTTTTACTATCGACCACCACACGTTGTATCACATTGCACGCATATTACACAATGAAACTCGACGAGCAAACGCACCATCATGGCACCATTAACCATGCGACGAATTGCATCGTGTACTCGCCCTCTTGTGACGTCGCTAGGTGCGTCGCAAGGAAACCGACATGTCGGTTTTTCTGCGACGAGTCGCAAGTTGCTTCTTGAGTTACTTCATGAGTTGCACCGTGTAACCACATCGTCGCGTCGCAAGTGATAACATTTGACATATACCAACGTGTCAAATGGCGTCCAATGTTATGACCGCCATGTTTTTAGTATAAATATTCTATTTCGGCAAGTATTTTTGATAAAATTTCGATTTATCACCATGATTCTCACTTATCAATAGTGTACAATGAATGCTTAATTCCCGCAGATATAATTTTATTTCTAACGAATGCAAGTAGCGATGTCGGAAAGATCAACATCGCCCTAGACGAACATCGAATTGAATATAGTTTTACTATCGATACCTCAACAAATTTTCAGTCATTGTATTCGTAAATATAAGCAATTTTATAGCATTTCTGCCAAGTTCCTGCCGCTAGACGACTTGACCTCTATGACATGTAACTTCTATATATCTACGCATGTGCAACAGTTATCTCTTGCGACTCACCATGCAACTTGTTGCTTCGTGTGCGCGCTTCATCACAGTTGCTAGCCTCATCGCATGCGACGAATTGCTTCATGAGTTGCATCATGTAACTGCACCGCATCTGAACAAATAACAAGCGACCTATCGGTCAGAATAGCTCCGCTGTTTTTTTTTTTAATTTATTTTTTTATTTTGGTGACATGTAGAAGTATAGTTCAGGTCTTCAGCTCTTCACTATGCAGTTTTGTTTTAGCGATGCAATAAAGTGGTTAGTGGTTTCATATGATGTCTCACTATAAAACACATTTTACACAGAAGTTGGTAATGTATTGTACTTTTATACCATAGTCACCATTTTATAACAAAAATCTACTGTTATGAAAAATTGCACAAAATCTCAGAAAAAAATGACTGGGAAATGCACACAAGAAAAAGAAAAAAAGAGGATTTTGAGGTTGGCTATAAATAATTCCAGTGTCTTACAGCTGTAACCCTGGAAAATTTTAATGACGAACGAAATAAACTAGGGATCTAAAATAATTTTGAGGCAATTTGAATTTGAATTTTCTAACAAATTTACAAAGTCAACAACATTCAACTTGTACTAGTTGTGGTAGATATATATAGGGAAGAAATGTATTAATCGCCATCTTAGTTTCCGTACGGCGACAATCTCAAGTACCCGGAAGAGAGTCATTCTCAGCCACACGTTACAGTGGTAACACTCGATCATGTTCGGTTACCTTTCACAAAGAAAACACAACGAAATGGTTGAAATGATCTTTTTTTTATTTCTTTTCATCACAACAACAAAATCTGCGTGATCAAAAGTGTTGTAAACTAAACCAGAAAGAATTATCGGACTGGCTAAACTTCCCGATGAACTGGAAGGTCCTACTACCTTCCAAGTAAGCCTCGATAGTACTATAGTACGTGAGAAAATCGTCTCAAACTAGCGATACAACTTTCAAAATATAACTTGACATGTCTTCATTTGTTAGAGTTATACAATTCATCAAGACGGGTTTTCACTCGAAAACAACAATTCTGTGAATAATGACACTCTGAACGCAGCGATTTCTCGGACGATGTTACCACTGTAACGTATGGCTGACAACGACTTGCTTCCGGGTTAGTCCCTCGTGCATACGGGGGTGGATTGTCGGCGATTAATACATACATGTACATCGTCTGATATTTTAATTCACAGTGTTTCTTGTGACCGGCGCCTGTCAGCAGACTCTGCCATTTTTTTCATCATTCCATTGTATTTAAACCTTGTACTTGACATTTCGCAATATTTATAATTCTCAACAAAATACCTCAACATGCCTCACTTCGCTCGTACTCAAAGCAGCCCCGCGCGTAGTCCTGCTTGCATACGGAGGAATTCTGGTTCACTGTCATTCCAAATTGCACGACAATATAGAATTAACCACAAGTTACATGTTATCTGAAAACATCACACTTTTATAGTGGGTCTGAAGTGTGATTTTAGTGAGTACCAAGAACGTCCTGTGTTGATACTCAAGATACTTGCTGTGGAAAATCGCTCGGTCGAATGAGGTCACCTTCAGCTTCTGGTCGAATCGGGATAGAGTATGCAAATGAGGATGTTGCGGACTGGCTGATTATGTAGAAGGGTGCAGAATTGGATTTGAAGTTTACAACCCTGTTTCGAACAAACGCTTGTCATTTGGGCGCCCAATGCGTAGAATTATAACTATAGCACATATTACATTGCTTGTTTGACGTCAATAGTGTCTTTTGAAAAGTGGCAGTTTACTTAAAGTCTCGTCGACTGATTTCCAATATGGCGTCGGTCATTATGCTCATTAACATATTCATTTTTTTTTCAAATTACAAAAAAAAAATCATAAAAAATAAAAATGAGGATGTGCTGACTTGAAATTAACAAATCTGAGTAAGCTACCCCCTGCGCATCAACACGCCAGATATCAAAGCAATCTAATGAGAGGTTTTCAAGGAGTTGATGAAAATGACATTTTATGAAAAAAAATCATAAAAATTTGAAAATGGCACAGATCAACTTGGCATGAACAAATCTGAATAGCCTCCCCCCAGGGAACATGCACACCAAATATCGAAGAATTCCGACTGTCACTTTCGGAATAGATAGTAAAAATATAAACGTTTGACGGACACCTATGATTCACTCTACTCTCTATACCTCAATACCCACCTATACCTAAAGCTACGCTTTCAGCTTTCGCTGACAGCGGAGCTAAAAATTAAATTTTGTTAACACGTAAGCTAAAAAACATGCTTGACATGGCCCGCTCAGATCGGTGCAAGAGGGGATAGGAAACAATCTGAATTTTTTCCTTAGTTCAGTGGTATACTCATAAAAAAACATGCTTAGTGCAGTCTATTAGCAGAGGTACACGTAGTCTTGCTGCTAGACGCAGTGAGGGCTTGATGTTCCATCCTCGATAGCGATGTTCGGGCGTGTGTCGTATTCTATCGGAAGAACATCCGAGGTCTAGCAGATAGACTAAGGTACATGTAACTACAGATCAAGATGTATATTTGTATGAAATTGTAGCTATAGACACGGGAACTCTATTTTTTCCTTATATTTAGTTCTCCTGCAATTGTTTACAAAATCCCCAAACACGAGGGTGACTCTCAGCTAAGTGGTAAAATGGGTCAAGGGTCGACATTAGGTGCAGCGTATGGTATCCAATAGATGATTATCTTGAAATAGTGGCAGTGTGTCAAGGCGGGTAAACTGCTAATCCATCCATCATGATTCATCCATGTACGTTGCCCGATTTCATACAAGCGTATAAGGAATATGAGAGAAAAGCTATCCTGGGCCAAGAAACAAAAATGTGCGGTTTTTTCGGGAACACGACCACCCTATTTCAAACCCATCGATTTTTTTTCGCTTATAAGGAAAGTCACGCGAAAAGAGGAAAATTTTCAAAAATTTAAGGGTAGGGGTGGGGGTGAAATTTGCCAAATGTTTCGCATTGACAAAGGGACGTGTTCGCTCTTGAGTTGTCGGCATTACGCCGAAAGTTTCACCTCCCATTCGCTACAAAGCCAAGCTAATTAAAAAGTCCTGATCCTTATGCAATCCGTATGCAGACGATTTTGTATGGTACAAGAACTGTAAGCACCGTACCTGGAGTTGTCTTTGCTAGAATGGGAAAGCCCTTTCTCTTTTTTTATTTATAATAAGCAAAGTCCCGGAAAAGAGGAAAATTTTCAAAAACAAAAACGTTAAAGTGTACATGCAAAGGTACATACTTTTTTTCGTAATTATGTTTATTTTGCCATAAAAATAAATGAAATTGCATTCATACCTCTAAATATTGCGCGCATTGGCAAGAAAGTCGCAAAAATACTTGCCCCCTTAATCCCCTGTGCTTCGACTAACTTCGGCACCGCAACAATCTATTATCACAAAGTATATGTTGATATCGTGTTTTAACATGTCAAAAATTCATGTCAAATATACTAGAGGGTATTAAAGCAATGCTCATAGAACTTTTCTGTTCAACTTTGACATCACCGCCATTAGTATTGGGCGAGGAGGGGGTAACGCCGCTTGTTCATTAACGAACGTTCATTATAAAGGAGTGAGTATATATGTTTCAATCTAGCTATCATAGCAAAATTTACAACGAAAAGGGAAAAGACATCATGCTTCAGGCAATCAACTCTCGACCGTTAAATCATCATCTTCATCATGCATGATGCGAACATTCTGTACTGGGGCTGTAGCGACAAGAGCAACACGACATACACACACACACATACACACACACACACGTGACGACATACTGTGTGTAATTTTCCCCAGTGGAACCGTGATGTTACCACTGTCAAGATGTGACCTAATTCCATAAAATTAATCTCAAAGCCAAGCTAATTAAAAATTCCCTGATCCATATGCAATCCGAATGCAGACGATTCTATGTTGAAAAAAAAAATAGATATGTAGAATGTACCAGTGAACATCCAAAGCGTCTTTCTCCCATTTTCATCGAAACGTAATGTGGCCATGGAAACGACGTTAAGCGTCGTCTTAAAATGAATCTCAAAGACAAGACAAGTAATCATTTTCCGTCCATACGCCTCCCTCCATATAAGACAAAAAATAGAACTTCGTATGTAAAATGTCGAATACGACTCTTTCGCAGAGAATTATAAGAAAAAAGGCTGGAAGTGTGTGTGTGGGGGGGGGGGGGGGTGGGGTGGAGTGAACTATGTATGGCTCGCTTTCCATCACACCGTTGTTTTGCCACGGACAAAAATGAACCCCAAAGCCAATCTAATTAAAAATTCCTGATCCGTATGCAGACGATTCTATGTGGAAATAGACATGATATGTAGAATGTATACCGTTGAACATTAAGATTGCCCGTCTCCCCTTTTCATCGAAACGTAACATGGCAACGAAACGATGTCCATTTTAAAATGAATCCCAAACACAGGACACTTACACATTCCACATCCACCCTCCATATATACGACAAAATAGAAATTCATATGTAGCATATCGCCAATATCGTGTACGATTTGACTATTAACTCCTAAAATCAAATCACAGATAGTCTGTGATCAAATGTAGACACTGTGATGCGTTCAACTTGGTTCAACTCCTCAAATTGTGCAACAAAACTTATTCAAAACATCCGATATTCCAGTGTTCTGTGATGTGCCAATTTGGTTTGCTATATAATTCACCCAAAACCTCTTTTCTTTTCATTTTACGATGTTTGTACAGGTATCATTTAGACGTCTGTGTCATTTTCTTCCACGACTTTCGGACTTAAAGCTTTTGCAAAGTGTTAAAATACTAAAGTCGTGGTTTAATGCGAATGTTTATTTCGGTACCCCTAATAAGTTGATCGATCGACTTCTATTGACGTGAAAATCAAAAGTTCGATCGCCTGAAATAATCATTCAGCATAGTTTAGTAATTCCAAACAGATTTATACGTATGTTCACTTGATAGTTGAAACATGTGAAAGCCGCCGTCAACTTGTTCACTGTCATGGTGAAGCCGTTAAATCAATGAGTATGTACTAGTAAATTACGGAAACGTGCGAATAAATACCACTCGACAGAAACAACAAATTAAAAAAAAAAGATTTCGTCATTTTGATGACCAATTTCAATAAATATATCCGAATAGTTGTCGCTCAGCGACTGTTGTTTTAACCGGCTTTCGGCCAATGTCTACATCTGATCACTGAAGTCTGAAAACAATTACAGTACATGTTTGGCCTGGATAACATGACAGATACAAGCTTGGTTGTCATGTACAAGTGACACATTTGTCCTGCTTTGTAAAGTGATAGGCGAAGCTCAGATCAATTTCATGCTAACTTTGCGACGCTCAGTTTCACGTTCACTGTACCATAGACAGTGGAGGGGGAGACATAGACAGTAGAGGGGGAGTCTCCCCCTCCCTCCCCCTCCACTGTCTTTGACTGTACATTAGGACGTCAAACGCTAACTTTTTAAGTTTTGGCAGTGAGCGACACCTAGTTTCACGCTCACTTCCTCGATTTTGACACTTACATACCTTTCTTTTGTTATTAATAATATAAAACTTAGAGAAAACAGATGGGTTGAAAACTAATCTGGAATATATTTCCTCCTTATGTCATCATATGTTAGTCAACAAAGACATAGGTGATACTCATCTGCTACTTGGGAATGTCTATTTTGACACACACATTAAGAAAAGACACAATCCCGCACTCAATCTGATGAATATCCAGGCGATGTGCAGATAGGCTGCTTGTCTTTTATTTGCCTTTAATTCACCATTAGTTGTCTTTTACTTGCGTCTTTTGGGATAGGCGTATACTGTTGTCGGCTGATGAGCAACGGCAGTTAACGTGTAACACTGTGTATGAGTACTGGAGATTGTCTCTCCTCCCTCCCATGAGGGTGTTGTTTATTTGAAACAATGGGCAAAAATATGAGAAATGTCTTGTACGTTATGTTACTGTGTAAAATTTGAAATCTATTTCAAAGTAAAGATTTTGTGGAGGCCTTCGTCATACAACTATACATGAGTTTACATTTCCCACGGAAACATGTCTCACTTCTTTAAATCTTTTGTCAACAGATAAAACTGTCTGTCGACACTAAGGTGTGAATAAGCCAAACAGCTGGTATTTGTGAATGGAATATGTTTCGTAGACAACGTTAAACAGTGGAGGGGAGAAGGACTTCTACCCTCCACTGTGTATGGTTAAAGTAGCTGACACTTGAAGCATAAATGACTGCATACATATGTGTTCCGTATATTTTGTGATATGAATACGTCAAAGATAGATGCGTGAATGCAAAGTGTATTGGTTTGTGTCGTGCAACATCACCGAACTGTCGACAGATTGTGGAACGAATTTCATGCCTTCTTTGGATGTAAGAAAACATATACAAATACATTAGCGTATACAGACACCTTTAACGGGGTCAAATTGCAACTACATCAGATAGGAAATAGTATAAGATTTGCATCTAGCTACTCTACCCGTAGTAGATAGTGAGTAAAACACGGAAGTTTGTCACACGAATGTATTAGCGTATTGCAGACACCTTTTACGGGGAGTGTAAACATGGGGTCAAATTTGCAACTACATCAGAGAGGACACAGTATAAGATTTGCATCTACTTTACCCGTAGTATGTAGATAGTGAGTAAAACACGGAAGTTTGTCACACGAATGTATTAGCGTATACAGACACCTTTTACGAGGGAGTGTAAACATGGGGTCAAATTTGCAACTACATCAGATAGGAAATAGTATAAGATTTGCATCTTCTTTACCAATGGTAGATAGTGATTAAAACACGGAATTTTGTCACACAAATGTATTAGCGTATACAGACAACTTTTACGGGGAGTGTAAACATGAGGTCAAACTTACTAATATTTTTGCATGGAAACACCAACAGATTTTTTACCTCCTTTGTCCATGGTGAGCTAGTATAGTAAACATGGACGTTTATCATGCACATACATTAGCGTTTACGACAATAGTTTGACCAGTGTGTAAATCTGTGATAATAAAATAATGTATTCTCTCTGGGTAAAGGTGGAAATATTACTTGTGAATTATGACCACTTAATATGACACGAGATAAAAGTAAAGACTGTGACTGGCTGTAATAGATGCATATAAACCATACTCTACCCCATTGAAAGAGGTCGTGAAAGGATTGACTAACGTACTCCATACAAACATCACAGTTTACCATTATCTATCCGTAGATATAAAGGCATGGTAAAGGTGGCACTGTCTCATGTTTACCAGCCGTGTTAAACAGTGTAAAAAGTGGCAAGTTTACCACCTGGTGTATGTGAGCAAACAAAGTTAAATGTGGTACTTTGACACTCATATTCTACCCCTGATAAAGACAGGAGACAGTAGTAACTATTTCATGTGGACAAATATACCCCCTGAAATTTAACCCACCTTTACCCACCCCTAATAAAGGAGGTTAAACATGCCTTTTCGTATAGTGGTAGATGTTTACACTCGATGACTAATGTGTCAATTGGGCAAATAATAACCAAATCTGCTAGGGGAGCACCCTTAGGACTCCCTCATCGCCAGAGGTCACCCATGCATTCAATTAACAAACAGATTCACCAACCCTTTTACTGTCATAATGGTATTAAACTTGTCTTAAACATTGTCACCCTATTCTCATTTTAGATGATAATGTCTTTTGAAGATGTGAAATTTTTGAATGATACTACCATTAGATGTGCTCACCTGTACTATAATAATGTCATTTAAATTTTTCAGCACATATTTCAACCCTATGTATGAATATAAACTCTCGCAGCCCTCGGAGCTTCGCACTACTAAAATTAATGCTAAACGAATTATTTTGTATGTACCTATCTACATATAACCGTACTCGAACATCCTTATACTGTGCGCCCTCATCGACTACATAGAGATAACCATTCGTTGACGTGTGCCTCGACTGCAACGCTCCGTGTTTTCGCGAAGTCTTTGGGTGTAATTCCTTTAGCTTTAATTTTAGTAATGCGAAGGTCCGCGGGCTGTTAGAGAGTCTAGTATAAACACAGACAAGTAACACACAGATTGGAAACCTTTGACCCTTATCAATGACGCTGTGTTGTTTAAAGCTACTAAAGTCCCTCTTCGGGGTAATGTTGAAAGAGCAAGAGACCCTTATAGCGTAGACTTGCTGCTAGACGTTCAGGCTTTCTTTCGATACTATAAGCGAACGAAGTTCGCAGTGAGGGCTTGCCCGAACAGTCTAGCTAATGTCATTTTCAGACCGGACATTCCATTGAGATTAGTGGGTTGGGCCATGTATGCATATATATACTTTAATATATTCAATCTCTGCATGCAGGTGTTGACAAACACATTTATGTCATTACTATGTCTTATCAGTTTATGGTAATTGTGTTGATGAGTGTGTAGACGTTGTCATTGGTGGTTATTTTTACAAGCCCCTCCTTAAGATGAATATGCATGAAAAAATAGCTATTGTCCTCTGTTTGTGCTTGTCGCTAATACGGTTCTCTGCTGATTGGCAGTTATTTATATCCTGATGACATTCGCTAGACCTCGGATGTTCCATCCTCGTTAGCGTTGTTCGGCTGTGTGTCGTATTTTATCGGAAGAACATCCGAGGACTAGCTGATAGACTAATAGACTACTTGTAGCGTACCCGTGGCAAGGAATGACCTGATAATCCCCCAATTAACACCTTGGAATAATACCTGTTTCTAATCTGTGTGTTACTTGTCTGTGGCATGAAGAATAGCTTCTGATACTTGATGGTGCTGTCTTGGACCCCCTCGGGAGAAGTGAACATATCCCCATCTCAAGCTCTTCCTCCTATCTTTTTACTGTCAAGATGCTATTAAACTTTTTAAAAATAGAATTTCAAACCTATGTAGTTGCTAATTACCTGTTCGTACTGTCTGGTAAAGTTTTGAAAGTACTGCGAAAGTGGTCTGAATAGTCTAACCATTGGCTAGAAGTGTCAAAATACCTTCAGAGCTAGGACCCCGCCCCCGCCCCTGCCCCTCCATGAGGTGTATAAACCCCATATCAAGCTTTTCATGTTACCTTTTACTGTCAGTTAAGTTAATTGCGAGCTATTGAACTTCTTTTTGACATATTACATATTTACACTGTGTAGTCAACAATTATATATGATAGTACTATCCCTGGATCCTATAATGTATTTACGGGATAGTCAAGCAGTCCAAGCTGTGTCAAGATCAAAAATACCTGTCATATGAATACTAGTATCCAGTCATTATAGAGATCTGTAAACAAATATTAAATTATGAAAACAGATAAAGAAATGGAGAGTGCAGTAACCGTGTACAATGTGCTTTCACCTCAGAAAAGAAAAGTGTTATTAACGCATGGACTAGCCTCGCTGCCAGACTCGTGACTATCGTCCCATATCTTTATATGTATCTTCAAGAAGAACACTGGAATAATTAGTTTAGGCGTACAAAAGAAAATTATGTGGTTCCGATCACATTCAATTTAAAAGTGAAATTTTAACTTTGATTTAAGATCTGTAAGAATTTTAATTTTTTTTTTATCGGAAATTCAATTTTCCAGTCACAGTTTGTCTGTCATTAAGCATTGTCTTCCAAAATGCACAGTCGATACTTTTGTCAATATATATATTGATTATAAAATAAACAAGAATTGATTGCGTTGTAGAGTTTCAGAAAATCATACGATTGGATTTAATATTTTCATATCCATAAGTTTCGCATATCGTTTGTTTTTATCAATTTGAAAATTACAAGAAAGAAAATAGTCATTGATACGAGTCATCGATTGTAGATAACTGATTCAAAATCTGTAAGAATTTGTTTTGGGTCGATTTCTTCTTTATTGTTTTACATTTTTGTCTATTTTGGATAATTTTCCAAAGTTTTTGCCGCTACTTGATGCAGTGTATGTTGGATGAATGTGAATAAGTCAATATGTTCAGAATTAGTATTAGTGTGACAAAAGCTATATGTGACAAAGTTGATGAAAGTTGGAAGCAGAATCTTATTGGATTTGGAGCAGATGGTGCGTGAGTCAATCTCGGTCGACACTAGTCCTGCTTGCAGACGGTGCACGGGTCTAGATTACTGCCATGACCCTCAACACCGACCTGCGAAAAACTATGTACTCGGCCTATTTCGAGAGCGGAAGCAAATTACCAATTACTGAAGAATCATATACCCACCGATCAAATATTAATTAGCAATCGATTGAATAAGTACTCATTTTACATCTCTTTGACGATAGTAGTCGCTCGTAAGATCCAAAAAAGTGTCCAAATTGGAACTTTTCCAGTGGCGGTTGTAATTTCAAATGTCTCACCTTACAAACACAGACATATTTGATTGGGATGTCCACTGCGTCATCGCGCGTAAGGTGGAACCCTGAAATTATGGTTGAACTTGTGATTTCGTGATTTTGGTCCTCCGAACTGTAGCCACGGCGAGGTACTAATAGTCGATTTATTGCTACTATTTAACCACAGGGTGCGTTAATTCTTTAGTTACCAACATTTCTGGTTAGCCCACAGGGTTCACGGCTGGCTCTTCGCAGGACGGACAAGGAAGGGACGACTTACTCCATATGCAAGCAAGACTAGATCGAAACAGGAATGTACACTTTACACAGGGATGAAGTCATGAAGTATGTAAACTTTCTGATGCGTAATAGCAATGTTGTTAGGGAGAATTGAATTTCATTCATTATTTGCCAAGGACACGGGTGTACACGATATCTTGGGGATCAGGTAAGCCGAGTGAAGTCTAGGATGGCAAGCTTTCCTGTGCTGAGAATAGGAAGCGGGCATTTGAACAACATTTTTGACAACTACCTTTTACTGAGATTTCTGGCATAAATCATGAAATTGCAAGACTGCCCTTATGGAAGGTATTCAGTTTAATTTGGTTATCCCTAATTTGCTGGGATCACCATGTCATGAGGAATTCCCAATCTACACACCTATAAGAACGGTCCCATCAAATTTCAGACTAATCAGCCCTGTAGTTTCATTTTTTTGACCAAAGATCACATTTCTAGGCCAAAATCACACACCAGTGGTAACATAATTTTGATTTGAACTAATGCCCAAATATACACCCAAGGTAATAATATACCCACCAAATATCATGGCAATCTGTCCAGCGGGTTTTGACTTTAAGCTACATGTATACACACACAACCAGACAGCCAGACACTTTACGAAGCGTATAGCATTACTGAACACTCAGTTTAGTTGTGCTAAAAATGATATAATTGTATAAACTGGCATCCAAGAAAGTTAGAAATTATCCATGCTACTGGTATAATTTCTTCTGTTTCGCCTTTTGCAGATGTACGTACTTCCCAATGTTTCTCACACCATATTATGCAGTTCTAAATAAGTGAGCCATGATGCTGAAGGCCTTGTTTATATTAATTAAGAAATCATGTACCCATTAATCATATGAAATTTGAAGCTTGCATTCTTACCATATTGTCTTATCTTATTGCCAAAATTGTTAATTACGTAAATGACTTAAAATAAATAAAGTTAAAAAATCTATATTTTTCAGTTCTATTCTCTGTCCTTTCTGTCCTGTCAGTCTCTCTACAACTTCTTTTCTCTTCTCTTCCCTTTATTGAATTCCTTGTTACATGTCTCTTTCCTTCATTGTAGCAAACTTGACAAGTCCGTAGAACAACTTTGTAAGAAGATGAATACTCATCATCCTAATGGATGTCTATCTATAGCCATGAACTATTGTATGATTTTATCAGGAGTACTAATACATTCGTCCTATTAAACAAAGTGGCATTGACATCGCTAGTAATTTTTTCAAGTTATGAAATTTGAACTTTAGTATATAACTTTTTAAAACACTTGCCTGATTGTCATCAGTGTGCTAGAGGAATTATCATTTTATGTCATTAATTGAAAGTCATTACTTCTAAGTTCTATGAAAGAATTTTCTTCACTGTGAACTTGTCAAAATAATCTACCAGACATGTAGACATTTCTAGAACTCAGTACTCCTTTGGGATTTACTGTATACAAGTAATAATGTAAACACGCCATGCATGTGTACAAAATTAAGCCTGTCTTGGTTGACCTTGCAGTACAGTATACATTACGCGTCTTCTGTAACTTGTAAGTGTTGTCGTCAGAAATAAAGAAGTGTTGTTTTTTCTGATGTCGGAGCTGCAAATTAGGGTCGGTTGGGAGATAAGAAACAGAAAAACAAATAGGGCAGCCCTTACAGACCCAGTTAAGTTTGCCAACAACCTCAACAAGTTCTATGCACATTTTGATGTAACGGACTTTAACAGCGATCGTGGACAAGACAACTCTGAGCGTCATACGCCGTCACCGATTGAGGTTAATGAACCTGAGTTAATGCTCTTTTTGCTCTGTGGCATAGGACCTGGTGTCAATCGTGTTAAGAACGCCTGGTATGTTACTTGATGGGATCTGTTGCCGGTCAAATTGATTCATTACAGTTTGATGGATGACCTTGACAACATGGCAGCTTTAGTTAAACACACGACAACCCGAGGAATGAGATTTGTACATCGGTTTTCTAAGTCAACCTTTCGTTATTTTACTCCCCAATTCCAAAAACCTATTCTCATTGATCAGTTGAGATCATCTGCATCTGCCAGGTAAGGAATATCCATCGCTGTTTCCGATAAATGTTTAGTAAATCAGAAATTAACGAAGGGTTTCAAAATATGGTTACACGAAAAGAGATCTGTATTTCTGCAACATAAATAAAACTGATGAACATAGAATTTCACAGTAAAGCTGAAAAATGTAGGAGAGAAACTAAGTAACGAAACTGTCAGGGATGCTTGTCAAGGTTTGAATAGTATTATGGAATGGAAGGAAACGACAGTGTACAATTACAGATGACCCAGTTAAGTTTGCCAAAAACCTCAACGAGTTCTATGCACATTTTGATGTAACGGACTTTAACAGAGATCGTTGACCAGACAACTCTGAGTACTTTACATGCCAAAATACAAACAAAAATACATATATTGTAAGAACATTGTTTTATAAAACGATGCATTTTATTGAGTGTGCCATCTCACCTTATCACTCATACTGTCCGTTAATGTTGTTGTTAAAATATAATGGTGATTGTAGCAGTGATGATGATGATGATACCAGTGTGTCAGATAGTACCAGTGAGTCAGACTAGAGTGACACTGATAACGGCTATACTGAAGGTGAAGGTGGTGATGACAATGACAATGATATCAGGGAACTTTTACAAGTGACATGATCAGGCAAGGTATGCACAACATGGAAAGCACGTTTTAGATACTAACTAACTAGATTGTGTAAGATTATAAAAGAAAGGTAACTAGCCAGTCTTTTACTGTTTGTCACTTTATATGTACAAATATTGCTTTCTAATACAGAGTTTAATTTGTGTGTATACATATAATGGAAATATTGATTAAAGTTCAGTATATGCAGTTGTCATGGGGATGGTCATGGTTTACAAAATGGGACAAAGGGGAGGGTCACTTTTTACAAATGGTGAATGGGGGAGGGCCATGCTCTACTTAACAGATAATGTGCGATTTACTCCGTCCCCCCCATGTAAATATTGAAGGCTCCCTTAGTGCTCTTTTTGCACTGTGGCACTGGTGTCATTCGTTGCAGTGTTAAGAACGCCTGGTATATGTTACCACTTGATCGGCTTGATTACAGTTTGCCTACAGATCAGGCAGGGGTGTTGACTAAGGAAAAGTAAACAATGATGAGTGTGCAATTACAGATGACCCAGTTAAGTTTGCAAACGATCTCAACAACTTCTATGCACGTTTTGATGTAACGGACACGAACTCCGTGAGTGTCTGAAGCCGTCATTGATTGAGGATAATAAACATGATGTAACCAAGTGTTTTCTTCGACTTAACACAATTTGAAGCTCCTGACCCGGATGGAGTGGGGAGGGGGGGGGGGAGTTACTGGAACTATATGCTCAATAATTCTCTCCAATATTCACACAACTATTTCAATTTGTTTAATTTTCACTACGCTGCAACTGGTGTCAATCGCTGCAAAATGTTTAGGGACCGGTCAGTTTCTTCCGCCTGGGGGGGGGGGACCGGTCGGGGGGTGAGGTCACCCTCTTTTTGAAATTGGCAGTAGGGGGTCATGCTGTTTTGAAAATTATGGATAGGGAGGGGGGTCATCGTGTTTTGGATTGTGATGAAAGAAAAAAAATCCCTTTCTACAATGGCATATATATATCCTTGTCTGAAATGTGGTACATCATATGTAAATATTTTTTCTTGTCCCTGTTTCTTGCATCAATGCTTTAATAATATTTCACGTAAGAGTTCAAACATAACTAGACATATACATGCACATGAATTTCTTAGCTACAACACTAGTTACAGAACATGTCATGTAACTGATTTTTGGGCAAAACTGAACTTAAAGCTTTCGTAATGGTAATCTTCATAGATGGTTTATAAAAGAAGTTAATCTGAATTGTTCCACACTTCAGTATGAACTTGTCAGAAGGGATTAATGCACTTTCTATTTCGGACACTATATGTTATCGACAGTACAAATCACCACATTCCAGTTTCTATTATACACTAGCCTAAGGTATGACCACCTATGTTCTCTAACATACCAGTGACGTTACTATACCACAGACTCTACACGAGTAGGGTCTATGCCTATACATGCAATATTAATACCCCTATACCAATGTTACGGGCCTATTTTTATGTGACATGTGAAACTCATTTAAAACTTACATTTACGTTAGCTTTTCAAAGCTTGGAAATATTACCTCAAAGGCTATGAATAATCTACAAATTGCCTTAATAAAAACAAAACAACTCCAGATCTGCCAGGGAGAAAACCCCAAGAACTCCCTCACCCCCAGAGGTCACTCATGCATCCAACCTACAATGAGATGTACCAACCTTTTTATTGTCATAATGGTATTAAAGTTTTTTTTTAATATTTCCACGCTATGCTAATTTGAGATGATATTGTCTCTTAAAGATGTAAAATGTTTCTCTTTTATTACCTCAACAATTTCAATGTTAAATCAAAAAAAAACTTTTTTAAATTTCACCCTATAGCTAGATATGCTATCTTACTCTCAACTTTTCACTTACTGTTGATAAGCACTTTGCAAAGTCTGTAATTTTAACCCGAGTCATTGCGTTTATTTCCTTTTATTATGTTGTTATTGTTTTTATTATTATTGATTATTGTTATTTGATCACTGTCGAAATTGACTAGAAAACATTTTCCAGGTTTAAACTGTGGACAATAAAGCTATTTCTAATCTTTCTAACCTATTCTTTATTAAACCAAGACATTAAGATATTAAACTAATTAAGAGGTTCTACTTATATGTCTGCAGTGGTTAGAATAACTACGTTATACTAAGACGAGCATAATTGTTTTCTTGATATTTTATCTTTCAGCACAGAAATCAAATTTCGACCTGCTACCAAAGATGATATGACGAGCATCAGTGATTTAACGAAAGCAGTTGGTAGGTACTACACAGAAAGCCTGGTCGATACAATGCGTAAGTGTTCTCGAAATGGTATCTTTGTTGCTGAAAAAGCTAATGAAATCATTGGTAAGTTGAAAGTTGATACATGGATGATGATACATCGGTATTGATTTTGGATTTTAAACCGATAAATCAACTGTACTATAAATATTGTATGTGACAACAAATATGAAACGACATAACCCTGTTTGTAATATATTACATGATAATTAGCTAAGCCTTTTGAATAAAATAAGAATGTGCTAAAACGTGTGGGAGTACCTGCAGACGGTTTTTTAAACATAATTTGTAAACAGAGTTAAGTACTCGTAACCACATAGAAACACAGGTAAACTAACTCTTCATGTATACCTGGTGAAGTTTGAAATGACAAGTGTATGCACAGTCTGGACATGGCGCTGTGATTTCTTGTGTCTACACTGTTTATTAACAAGAAGGCGTGCAATGACAAATCGTTTCATTTAAATATTTCCAACTATTTGCATCACAAAAACTGTTTTGATCTATGTTGTTTCAAACCTTTCGAAATTAAATTGTTATTATTACAACAGTCAAAATACACACCCATTCCCAATCTATGTGACCACTTTAAAACACTCTGAAAATGTGTGCTAGTGGTCTAATAAATATAAATAGAATCCTTATTTCTGGAGTGCAACTGACTACTTGTAGTCAACAAAGAGGAAACATTCGCGAGGTGATCATCGAGTTCAAACATATATAGGATATATCAATGGTATTAATCTCCTTGAAATTTAATTACACTTACAGTCCTCCCGAAATAAAATATGTTACTAAACAAATGTTCAATATCTCCTGGCCATGCACGATATGGACAGCACTGTTTCAAACTAGTGTCACCAAGAGAGAATGGTAGTTTTTTATGTTGTTAGTACTTATCTTCTGGACGAGGAGGTAGTATCAGTAGATAGATTTGTAAAGCTTACTTTTCATATATGGCATACATAATTGTATATTACATGTTTTAAATAATGTTGACATTCGACGTGACGAAGGTTAAGATAGCAAATTGTCATGATCAAGGCTACTAAGGCACATGCTTTAGAATACTTCTTGTATTATATTTCTTGAATCATTTGATTATTTACATAGGTACTTTACTTGTAAACAACATAACAGAGAATCTAACCCATACTGGATTATCAATCACCAAAGAGGGACATGAAAAGAAGGGGCTACAAGAGATGATGTTTAAGAAGTATATACCGTTCGACGGCGTGAGAAATATATCCTGCATTGCTGGCAGTAGAGCGCAATCAAGACGATACTCTAACAAATATGGTTACATACATATCGATTCCGAGATTCAAGTAATGGAAGGAAATGTTGACCACTCAAATATGAAGAGAAGGAACACGGTGGAACAGTTTGATGTCTTACCAATAAATGCAGTTCAGTTTAACAGCCTTGTCAAATATGATGAACAAGTTTGCAGTTTCGCTAGACCGCATTTTCTCAAATATTGGTGTTTGGCTGACGATGTTTACACCTTCATTGCTGTAAAACGTAATGAAAAGGGAAGTCCCATAATATTAGGATATATCGTAGTCTGGTCAATGTATAAAGAATTTAATATTGTGCCTTTATACGCCGATTCTGCCATTGTTGCCAAGTCTTTGTTAGACCACGTGCTTAAAACGCTACCAGACGGCGCAAAATATTCTTTGGGTATTCCCTCTCCTAATGCAGCAGCACTATTGATGGGTAAACATTACAACTTGATGGAGAAACATACCTACGTTCGCCAGTACACTAAACAGATAATACCATTGCAGATAGGAAAGGTGTTCTCTGCTTGCAATGGTACTATAGTGCCTATATAAGTATTATTGTTTCCAAATTGTAACAACTGTGAATGCACTCGTGACAACTTGAGTTTATACTCCATTTTGTATTTCCATTTAATGTTAATTGTCCTTCATATTGAATTCTAAATGAGTTCAGAATTTACACTTTAGGGAGGCATGCCATTATACAAACTAGAAAGCATAAGAAAAACGTGTGTATGTCATTCTACACAGTGTCTACGCTTTCCAACTGAACTTTATGTTCAAAATAAATACTAGTTTATATTTGCATGTGGATTCAGTCGTTTTGTGAACAGTCCTATTTTGATAATCCATTTATAGGAGGTGAGGAAATACGTACTATAGCTATATGGCATGAGGCTCAGCTATGGCATGAGGCGCAGCAACATTCTGCAAAAGCTTTTGAATATAATGAATTATGTTTCTTAAATGTCAATAAAAGATAATAGCGAAATAATTAAAAGTATCCCTCTTTGTGTTATGGATACATGTTAATATTAAAGAAAGTTTGCACTTCTTGGATAAGCTAGGAGTTCCGTGCTCGAAGCCATCTTTATCGCGAACGTTGAACTTCCTTGTAACATTCACATACCTAGAACAGGGTTACAGATTTCGTTTATTTGTTTCTTCGTTTTTAAATATTGACTTGGAAAGAGGGACTGTGTTTGAACAATACAACAGGAATTCTCCTATTGGAAGAAAAAAAAAAAAAAAAAACACTCAAATGCTACAATTTTATGACCAGGATTCAGTGTGTCTCGAACACCTCAATTCTGATCATAAGATTTTAGCATTTGGGGGTTTTCTGTAACAATAGTACTTACGTGTTACGAAGAAACTGTACTATCCAAGGTCCCAATCGCGTATCGTCGGTGAATTCGGTTGATAACATTTGCAGATGAATGATGCTGTGAAAGGGTCTGTCGTAAACTATATCGGCACATTCGCCGAGCGCTATGACACGAAAATCGGAAGTATTCAATGCACTGCTCAAGATTTGAATGAGCTACATTCCTCTAACGTAGCTAAGAGTGCGTTACCTGACAAGTATCTCCCCCGGGTACTTTACAATATACTGCTGTATATTATTATTATTATTATTATTATTATTATTATTATTATTATTATTATTATTATTATTATTTATTATTATTATTATTATTATTATTATTATTTTATTTCTTGTAAGAAAACGCGCTATACGTGCGTCTCAGCACCTTGTATAGACTGAAGTTAAACAATTGTAAATGTAAAGAAAATAACAGCACACACACAGATGCACTAAGCATAAAACTGTCCCACTAAAATATTTCACATTGTCATTGTATAAAATCTAACAAGTTAAAATCAATCGCTTCCAATAAAACCGACCATTTAAATTAAATCACTTGAAATGTTGTCTAAAAACATGTGTCTTTAAACTGCGGTACGCACACTGAAAAAGCCCTCTGGCCATAAAATTTATTAAAATTACCACGGGGTTGGACTAAGTGTAGCTTGTCAGCAGAACGAATATTTCGTGTTGGAACATAAATGCTAATTAATTGACAGGTATAATGGTGCTACGTGATTGATTATCTTGAGTATAGGTTTTGAATTAATCTTGGCCTCAACTGGGAGCCAATGCAAGTCAATGAGTACAGGAGTATGGTCGAATTTACGTGGAATACTGACATGACGGGATGCAGCATTCAGGCTGGTATGGGCTCTCAACTTAAAATACTCCTATTGTTTCTGTTCAATTGGTCTCACCAGTATATCATGAACCTGAAGGTTAGAAATAAAGAGATTATGAAGAGAGCTTCTTTGCAATATCTATGTATGGCAAAAGATATGTCATGTATGTATGTATGTATGTATGTATGTATGTATGTATGTATGTATGTATGTATGTATGTATGTATGTATGTGTGTATGTGTGTGTGTGTGTGTATGTGTGTATGTATGTATGTATGTATGTATGTATGTATGTATGTATTTTTTTAAATTCATTTTTTTAAATATTTTTTTTATTTGAGATGTCTACAGGATTACCCCGTTTACAGACACTCTGAAATTCGAAAGACTAAAATGCATACAATATTGACACCACTAGTAAAAATAGAAATAAAATAAATTAAAAGAAGATAAAATTACCGAAATTGCGTTAAATTCACACATCAACTATTTCATTTAGGACATCTTTTCTAAAAGTACTGAGACTTGAAAATATGTCAGTGTTTTGCAAGGTATAGACAATATTAATTTTTAGCATTAAAGTGCTGACGTGGTAGTCAAAGCTGCGCTAGCTGCAACTCAAAATGATTTTTGACACTGTTTTGTCAGATATAATGACTTATACTCACAATATCGTACACCTTGAATAGAACTGGATCACCTGTGGGTGAACCATTTTGTGTCAGCAATTTCCTACGAGATTGAAGACTTTGAATACTTCTGATGGGGTGACCAAACTTGTAGACAATACTCTAGTTGACTCCGTACAAGCGATTTATATAAATTAATGATACAAGAACTGTCATGGAAATACTTGCAGGTGCGCTTTATCAAACCAATTAGACTGTAAGCCTTGGCCTTTTTGACGATGTCCTGAATGTGTAACTTCCAGCTTAAATTAGATGAGAGGACAACGAGAAGATCTTTGACTTGGTTTACACGGTCGATTTTGATGCCGTTAATCGTATATTTATGAGAGATGACAGTCTTGCATGCATGCATGCATGTACGTATGTATATGTGCTTGTGTGTGTGTGTGTGTGTGTGTGTGTGTGTGGGAGAGAGAGAGATATCAGTTAGCGGAAAACCTTTTCTACCTTTAGATGTCCTATTTTAAACACACAGACTATCCTAATACGAATGCCCGTACGTGTTTATGAAGTAAACGCCCTTAATCCGTATGGTAAGGGCGGCCTTATTTATTTTTCTGTTTCTCATCTCCCGACCGACACTAATTTGCATCTCCGACATCAGAAAAAAAAATTCTTATTTTTGGCCGACCCCTGAGTTCAACACAACAAGATTATTATCTCGGAGCAGCATGTGTTTCCCATTGCTGACGAAGTCATTGAGGTTTGAGGGACAGGGCTCGAAATAAACGCCGGCCTATCTTCATGATGACCCAGAAGATTTTAGAAAATACCTTCCGGACCGGTACATTTTGCTGTAATGTAATAGCTCAGAATATTTCTATCATTTTTAAAATATGCTTAAAATTGGTAAAAGGCATATTGCATTCCTCAAAAGAAAAACAATTTTTTGATCAGTTTTCAGCTTTAAATCAATTTTATCATCGGGGAAATGACCGACTCCGTATCAACTCGATCCTTGCCTCGGGTACGCTACAAGGGTCTCTTGCGCGACGTAAGCTACTGAAGTTCCTCTTCAGGTACGGTACTGTCGGTTTTGTTTAAAAAATAACACGTCATCGATATAAGGGTCAAAGATTTCCAATCTGTGTGTTACATGTCTGTGATTACACTAGATTCTGTTACAGCCCTCGGAGCTTCGCATTACCAAAATTAAAGCCAAGCGAATTACACCCAGAGGCTTCGCGAAATCACGGAGCGTTGCAGTCGAGTCACATGTCAACGAATGGTTACCTCTATGTGATCGATGAGGGCGCACAGTACAAGGATGTTCGAGCTTTAATTTTAGCACATTCTTGTCTGTGATTTTAGTAATGCGAAGCTCCGAGGGCTGTGAGAGAATCTATGTTTATAAATAGGGTTGAAGCATGTGCTTAAATTAAATGACATCGACCCTTATAGTAAAGGTTAGCACATCTATGGTAGTATTATTCAAACTTGGATTTCACATCTTTAAAAGACAATATCATCTAAAATGAGCATAGGGTAACAATGTTTAAGACAACTTATGACAGTCAAAAGGTTGGTGCATCTGATTGTTGATAGAATTCATGAGTGACCTCTGACGATGAGGGAGTCCTAGGAGTTCTCCCCTAGCAGATCTGGTTATTTGCCCAATTAACACATTGCTCAGTGAGTGTAAACATCTACTGATCCATAAACCCTCGACGTCGATCCGATTAATGGAAGCAAACGATGTGTTTATATGCCAATTATAGCCCGTGAGTTTATTCACGGATTAGCAATCTACTAATTAACGCTAAGCTGGTAAACTCTGATAAGACAGTGATAACGATATGCAAAAGGTAAAAAAAAAACAATGAGAGGAAACAATATTTAAAACTTCATTTGAAATATATATTGAAAAAATGATATTAGAAATCCGGAAAATCGCCAGAACAAAGTTGATTATTCTTCGTTTACCATGTGACCCTGCCATGTAACATAACGTGCAGAAAATAGAATAGACACAATATAGTTTGGTGTTATATACATTGAGTATAAATATTTATATCAATTTATTCATTTTAAATCATTACATATACAATAATATTTATCTTTGAAGACTAGATCATTGTTTCCCCAGTACATCAACAGCAACACTGAATCTATCAGCCTCACGACTACATGTTTTTGTTCGTTTGTTTTGATAGCTTTCCCGCTATTCTATGACCATTTATCTCCAATTTTACTGATACTAACGTTAACGTATTAAAAGGTCAATATGCCAACTTGAACTCTGAAATGAAGTATTACTACCAAGTCATCAAGTCATACCACATGTGCCATGATTTCCAACTCATCAGAGAGTATATGTCATTGGTCTCATAGACAATTCTGCATAAAGTATTACATTAATATTGTCATTGTAAGTTGTTACATTTACGTTAGGAAATAGCCTGGCACCCAATCTGATTAAAATCCGATGTGGTGAAAGCGGCTAGATGTCCTTATTTACCTCTATTCATCGTGTTGTGACGTTTGTTTTGTTCGGAGTGATCGCGTGGGAAGGCGGCGATCACTCCGAACAAAACAGACGTCACAACACGATGAATATAGGTAAATAAGGACATCTAGCCGCTTTTACCACATCGGATTTTAATCAGATTGCCTGGCACCCAACCAGTTTGTGGGTCTCGTCTTTCGCCCAAACATTGTCATACTGAAGAACTAGATCTAGAAATATCCAACAAAATTCGTATTCTATTATTCTTAATTTGAGGTTCATATCCCCCTCCCCTAATAATCCATATCTGACTCATTATATGAGGTAATATGATGTCTCGGATGCCGTAAGTGAGCGGGGAGCCTTCAGAGTGGGAGAGCTGGTGAAATCGTGGGGGGGGGGGGAGGGGGGGTGTCACATTTTACAAACACGTTCTTGGGGGAGGGTCATATTTTGTATTATAATGTCTTTTGGGGGGGGGAGTCACATTTTACAATCCGTAGTTTTGTGATCAAATTGAAGATTCAATGATTGCCAATTTTCTTTGTGTTTTGAGATGTAAAAGTGAGATGAGCACTCAACATTTATTTTTACGAGTAGTTTACATGCCAAAATACAAAAATAAAACTACATATATTGTAAGAAAATTATTTAATAAAACGATACATTTAATTTTGTTGAGTGTACCATCTCACCTTATCACTCACACTGTCCATGCATGTTGTTGTTAAAATATGATGATGATGATGATGATGATGATGATGATGATGACTTTTGACTTTTGACTTTTGACTTTTCACAAAAAACTTTATTTACTTATTAACTTTATTTAAGAATAAAATGCCTGATCCAATGGCATGGTAAGAAATGTTCAAAGTCTTGGGTTCAAGTCAAAACAAATTGACAATTGTGAAGAAAGTGTTCATGTATAAGAAGATTCCTTAGATGTACATTTAATTTTGAATGTAACAGAGAACACGGACTGTTATACAAGTAGTGACAATCAGTCAGATTAAAGTGACACTGAAAATGGCAATACTGAAGGTGAAGGTGATGATGATGATGATGATGATGATGATGATGATGATGATGACAATGATATCAGGGAATTTTTATATGTGACCAGAACCGGCAGAGTATGCACAACATGGAAAACACGTTTTAGATACTAACTAGATTGTGTATGATTATAAGAGAAATGTAACTTGCCAGTCTTTCACTGTTTGTCACTTTATATGTACAAATATTGCTTTCTAATACAGAGTCCAAATCATTTAATGTGTATGTATACATATAATGGAAATATTGATTAACGTTCAGTATATGCAACTGTCATGGGGAGGGTCATGGTTTACAAAATGGGACAAAGGGGAGGGTCACTTAGTGTAAATACTGAAGGCTCCCTAAGAGTTCAATGACTTTGGTGTTTAAATGGTAATAAATAATAAACAGCGGAAATCCCATGGATGTTATGATGAAGTGTGTCTTGTCCTTCCTGCTCTAGGGGTGAACAACCTTAAATAGTGCCAATTGGTGCCGATACCCCCATGGTTCCTTTCAACATCCTCCCTCCCTCCGATCCTCGTCTGGATATCGATGACAACATAGTTTGTAACTCAACAACGGTCACGGTGGCAATGTAGTCTAGATACTACTCTAGCTGCTAGACCTCGGATGTTCTTCCGATACAATACGACACATGACCGAACATCGCTATCGAGGATGGCACAGACTGGCCGTATTACGTACGCAATTTACTCAATGTACTCCATTACTATCGTCAGTGGTACACTGTATATAGGACCAAGACTACGATTAATCCGATCCATCATCGCAAACCACGGCCTCTTTTACGGCACCGTCGAAACTTGCCGTCCGGTTCGTTATTTCGTAATAAGGCGGAAGAAATAACAGCTCTGGTTTGCGAGAATGACTCCGATCCAAAATCAACCGATGAATTAAACGTACACATAGTATGAAAATCGGTGGTCAGACTCACATCAGATACATAGTTACAAAGCATTGTGAATTACATTGGTTATTTTTCCTATTGAGATGCACAGGCCATATGTTTTAGTTGCACTATTCCCTGTTGAGTACTTGCAAGTTGTTAGTGTTGCCATGCCAACAACTTGTATGTATGCACTTTAAATTGAACTTTATTAAATTAATCTGTCGAGTTGTTTCATCTATTTGCATCTGGGATAAAATAATCGTCTACAGGTAATCTCTTCTCCAGTGTATGTAGTGTTCATTAGTACATGTATTTGTGATTCACAGGTGCCTCTATATTTACACAAGCGATTCCGTAATGTATTTGACGCGATTGAGTTTTCCCATGATCCCTTGCGCACCCTAGAAATCCCATTATAATTCCATTGATTGGCATAGAAACCGTTCTTTTTTTATGATCGGTGGGTCAAAGATGTGACGGGCTATTGTGATTGTGTGCGAAAAGGACACGGGATGTGTTGATTATAACGTCAAAGAACCTATTCACTGTGAAAAAATTTCGCTTTGTCCACAGAACAATCCGGTGGCAAACATTGCTTTGGCGTCAACAACATAAATAGGCTTAGTCTTGCTTCGCCACTTACCAGTTGCCGGGGATGACATCTCACCGTTAGCATGTATGCGAACCAGAGCTGATATAGTATCATAGACAATACATACAGTACAAACATAACATCATGGCTCGTCGACTTTTCGATGCAGTTGCACAAGCTCACCTTGCGGACGTGAAGATTCTAGTAGATCTCGGTGTGAAGGTGGATTGTCGAAACAGCCTAGGGCAGACGCCTCTCATAGCGTCGTTGTTAATCATGGATGAACAGAAGCGAGACAAAACGTTCCGATATTTGGTCAGACGAGGAGCGGATGTCCTAACGGAAGACAATCAACGAAAGACTGTGTTGTTGTATGCGTGCCAATACAAAAGAACCAAACAGGTTAGACGAATTTTCAATTCTGTCGGTGCTGGAAGTGTGAACTTAAACGGACAAGATGTGGACGGCAATACTTCATTAATATATGCGGTCAAAACGCAAAACGAAGAATTGATCAAATTGTTACTTCGTATGTTGAAGTATTATCATTTAAGCGTTGATGTCCCAGACAATGATGGTTGCACACCCCTCATACATGCACGCAAATTGGGGCTGTCTGAAATAGGGGACCTTCTCTTGAATGAAGGGAAAGCAAATCCATACATGGCCGATAATCGAGAACACTGGAACGCTTTTGAATGGACACAACATGCCAAAGAATTAGAGAACGATAGATTAGCTGATGAGAAAGAACGACAGCGACAAAGAGCGAAAAAATTCATGTTTCCCCCTATTAAACTCTCCTATGGGAGGATAGAAAGAACGCGAAGAAACCGTCAATCCGTACCGCTAAATGTGCCACTGAAACCGGCGGTATCGCTATCTACGCTAAAGGATGAATCTATGGTGACTAGCTATTCGGCGCCTGAGACAGTTTACAGTAAAGTCAGCATCACACACCGTCCTAACTCGTCCAGCTTACTAACCAAACAACGGAGAACAACTAGTGTACCAAGTTTACCGTTGCTCACGGACAAAACAGCCACAACAAAATCCTTAGATTCGGCGATAACTTTACTAGAAATGGCGTCAACTCAAGGCGAACACGTCCAACATGTTGACAATTTTGTCAGTAGTCGACCAGACTTGACTAAAAAGGACGACTATTTCGGGTTTTCCCGAGGTGGACATATGACTTTGTTGAACAATTTGTTCGCTGTTTACGCCGATCAGAGTTCTGTGTCCTATAGAAGAGTTGCCCAGATCGAGAGACCCAAAACCCCATCTAACTCCAAGACAGGAAAGAACAAGAAGATTTCGAGTCTCGCCATCGTATTCGGACGAGATAAACATCAACAGAAGATGCAGAAACTCGCAGCGAGGAAGGGCAAACGAGGTAAGAGCGGGGAGAAAGACACAAGGGGTGAACTGAGGTCGAAGAAAACGAAACAGATGAAGAACCTGGTTGAGGGTAAGGGGCACGACAGTAACAGACTACCCCTAGCAATCATTTCGGAGGACACGTAAGAATCACTCAAACATAACAGAGTGGCCAGAGTAACGAAAATACTAAGTGAAAGGAAAAACCAAAAGTTATACCCAACTTGATAATCATTGTCTGTAACATCGAACTATGTTATGTAGTTACTCTCCTTACATGTCGTTTTATATCTAAAATGGTGTAGGCTTGGTGTCTCACTCATGGGACGTTACATTTTTGACACAGAGCTATACATATTCCAACTCTAGACATAATAAACAGAACAGGGTCCTTTACCAAATCACATTGAACATGGATAAGCATTGGTATACTATTCCTTTTACAGTTCAGTGACTAGTGAAAACATTACACGTGGACTTGATGACTTTAAAGCTGCTTTCTAACTAATACACGTAATTCAACATTTCAACTTGACTACTTCTACATCCCCGGTGTCCTCGGCACCGATATGGAATTTTTTCTTTTGCATTAGAAGTTGTCTGAGGGTGTGAGTATTAATTAAAAGCCATGTTACACCAAGTCTACTTCATTTTAGCGATATACAGCAATGTTCTAGTTCCATCGCATTTACAATCAATAACATAATTCCATTGTATGTATTCATAAATGGAAATTCTCGTCATTACATTCTGAGTTGTTTACAATCATAATATTTATTTTGCATCAAAATCGAATATTTTTAAAATATGCACGAGTATGCTTTAAAAGTAAGTGTCTGTGTGTCTATCATTGCCTAGTATTGTGTGTACACCGTCCGACGCCATCAGTAAATTTATGCAAAAAGTCAAGTTGCTTTAATCGTGATTTCTGAAATGTCACTATGGTTACCTATATATATAACTATGTGAATAATTTTGAATACATTTCTTTTTTTCATTGCGAAATTACAAATGCAATCTTTAAATGTCAAAATTCTGCTATTATATGTGTTTTTTTCAGTGTTATTCAATAAAAGTGTTGTTCTCGTTAAAATCTGGAGTGGTCATATAATGATGTTCTTTGTGTGACATGTCGCTCTTTGAAAACACTTGAATCCATTGTTGATACTCGCAGAATACAATATAAGATGTTTCCATATTGATCAGTACACAGTGTATTATCCGTGCTGTGTTAATCTGACACCGCTAAAGATAAATCCGTGGAGTAATTGGTCACACCCCAGTTGTGTTAAGAAATTCTACTGGTACAGACACGTATACTAACACTCACAAGCATTTTTTTTATAAACCCCTTTTATGGGCTAAAACCGTACATAAAATCAGTTTTGCAATAAATGTGTTTTTTCCAACCCATTTGTGATTGTGAAAAACACCCTAACAAATTTTACGACCTTTATATTGTGCGACAGCCCCACACAGTTTTTGGACAATTGCGATTCTGGTAGCATCAACACCCCTTGCATATTTTTGTTTACTACACTCCGCTATTCTTGAAGACAAACACTTTGATTGACCAAGTACAACATAAAAGAGACTCAGAGGGAATATTGGTTTTACAACGTAAACTGGCTTGATTGATTGCTGTAGTAACAACACTACGAGACGGATGGGAGATTTGGAGACATTTTTAATAGGGTGGGTCAACGAGCAAGGTCGTGCACAAAACGTTGTTTTAAAACAGAAAGAAATCCGAAGTTAGGTCCCAAGTGGCAGTTTACCAAATAAGACACCGATTGTTCGAGTTAGAAGAAACCAATCAGTCACTAAATTTCCATGTATTTCAATACCCAATGTAGTCCTGTCTATTCTTAGGAGAAAACAAGCATGATGAATGACATTGTAAATATAAGTTCAGATCAGTATATTTTCTATAGTGGTCTGAGATACAACACGAAGACAAACATTCCCTGACGACATACTGTACACCCTTCAAAGGTATTCCTCCTGCACCTTAATCAATGTAACCTTGCGATTTATAAGTTTATTCAGTGATTAGCTCTCCAGTTGCTGTTGCTAAGTACACAAGTTATTCTGTTTCTTTCTGGACCTTGTTTGTGGGTCAATTATACAGCTACTATTGGTACTTGCTTCTCTATGGTTGATAACAGTGATTGCGTGTTTGTCAATGCATATAGTCATAGGAAATGGATGTTCATGTCCGTGGGAGGACAATGTCTCTTGACAAATGGTAAAATTCGTGACACTCTAGCTCGTCCTAAAATAAAAGTACCACCTATCCATGAGAAAAACGTTCACACCAGTTTTAATATTGTCTGGAGCTTAACTGGTGCGTTTTAAAGGAATAGAGAATGCACTTCTAAAATTAACTACTGAATAGAGTGATTTAAGACCTCTTTTCAAAGAGAGTATCTTTATTAGAAAGGAACTGGTCTAATCATGAAATAATTGACAACCCACACAGTGGATCTGTTATCGTGCTCTCGAACCAAATAAAATTATAAACATGTTTTGAGGTACTTCGATAACATAACTGTCAACTCGATGTTCTTCGTCACCAAAATTCACCGGCGAATTAGGGACATACAAATACACTATCTCAATTATATAGTGGTGAGGTTAATAAAAGACTTGAGCCTAACAACAATAAGTCCGTGTTTCCACCTCACTGCTTATCTACTGTGACGTTCTTACATCTTGTCGCTATAGAAGGTCTATTCGTCGCTATATTCATAACCGGTGGGCACTGAGCAACGTTGATTAATACATTCCATGCCTGACCTTGTGTACCGTCTATTGTATTGAGAGGGGGCAAGAGGGACGAGCACACAGTATATATACTCTAATTGAAGAGCATATCAGAGTGTGTGTATAATAGGGTTATTTTTTTAGAAAAGGAAAGCGATTAAGTTTTCATCTTCATATGTATTGGTAACAATTCTAAACGTGAATTACAGTAGTCAGTTACGTTTCATTTCTATGTGTTGTTTTTGTCTGTGCCCAAGACTGTTGAATGCCGAAGGAATATGACATTACAAATTGTATGTCGCCTGGTGTTTGTAGAGCGTGACGATCCCCCGGAGATCGCACTATGCTTCCCCCTTCAGTTCAGTATAGTACACACAAAACACATTTACTAATTCATCACACCTCTAAATAGCGGATGGTGTACATTTCATCAATCACGTGAGTTGATCAGTCATCGAATGTGACATGAATTATTGCAATCAACATAATGACTGTCTAAATTTCATTATCCTGTATTCCATAAAAGTGGGATACATCCCATAACAATTAATACTTAGCGAGAATTAATTTCAATTTAGTTAACTCGAAAGTGCGAAGTAACGTAAGGGGCCATGATCGATTGAAATACGTTACCTTAGCAACCGACGCTGGATCGTGGATACGAATATTCATGAATGTCGCACAACAAGTAGTCTGTCAATTTCAGTCGATAACCACCAAAATTTACAGTATATATGCCAATGAGGAAAATATTAAGTGTAATTCACAAAGCGTGTAACAGGTTGAAATGATATGAATGGTCAGTAAAGCCAATTGTTGCCGATATTAGTAAATATATGACACCCCCCCCCTCCAAGTAGCTGCTTATATGTGTTATTTCCATTCGACACACTTAAAATATAATATAGACTTGAAATATAATATATAATATAGACGAAACATATACTACATGTAATCTGGACTTTACAAGCTACTACAGCTATTGGATATGTGAGAGAGCTGAACATAGAGGCTCAGAGAGCCTGCGTTCAGAATCGACACTATAGACACTGTAAAACGAAATTGAGATATCCTATTTCCCATCTACAGGTTTCACACACGAAGAGCCCAGCTAAAGTCATTTTCAGTTTATCTGTGGTGAAGTCTTTATACAAGGCTGCCTATAACAAAAAAAATGATTGATATTACCATATTACCATTATTACTTTAGAATGTTATTCACGGCAAATAATCGAAGACTTAATGGGGTGCCTTGTGGGTGACCTCTGCTGCTTTACAAACAATTCACCTACTTTGATATCTCAGCGTGTTGCAATTTTGAATAACAATACAGGTTCATTGAAAAATAATACGTTACGCGAAAATTCTTAATGTGCTATATACGTTTTATAAATAAATGAATAAATCTAGATCGATCGTTTAAGAATATACACAGACTAAAATAGTAACTTACAATTATGATGAAGAGTACTAGTATAATTAAATATTGTATTGCTAAAAACACTGCTGAGTTCGATGAATTCACACCGGGGAAAATAAGGGTATTGTGAGTGTACAAGAATGTACATATGTAGAATATGTCTATACTAACATGTCTCCGTATTGTGTTGTCTGTTTGTTTAGCTTTCCCCACCTGTCGTACACGTACCTTTCCTCTTTGTTATTAGATTTACCTCTCTATATCTCCCTGGCGTTAACGTTGTTCCCTTGGCACGTACACACGCATAATATTCATTATCAATTGTTAGCGGCATTTACGCGTCTCATGAGGCAGGTGACTGCCATGAAGGTATCGCTTTCTGCTTAATGTTGCTTTCTGTAACGAGAGAGAGAGAGAGAGAGAGAGAGAGAGAGAGAGAGAGAGAGAGAGAGAGAGAGAGAGAGAGAGAGAGAGAGAGAGAGAGAGAGAGAGAGAGAGAGAGAGAGAGAGAGAGAGAGAGAGAGAGAGAGAGAGTGTGTGTGTGTGTGTGTGTATGTGTGTGTGTGTTGGAGCCAGTCAAAGTTTATGTATAAGGGAGTTCCTGAAATTTCTTAAGCAAGGCAAGGGGTTATTCATGGGGGGGGGGGGGGTGACAACAATTCTCCAAGCCCCTATCCCCACCCCACCCCTGTGTAATGACGGTTCCCTAACACATCCGTCGTTAATGCCACTGTAAGACTTCCTATGTTGTTACCATTTTGTGAGATTCCAATGCCTGTCATTCCATGTAATTCCCCCATGTCATATTTGTCACTTTGTCCTTTTTATAATCTAGGTTTTCTTTGGATGAAAGGGATAAAATACACTCGAGTTTAATGTGTACGTGCTTACTGTCCGCTGCAATGATTGAGTATTACATACTTGCTTTTATTTCAAATGCTAAGGCCTCATACAAAACACTTTACATTACAGTATAGAAGAAAAAGGAGAACCTGTTGTTGAAGTAGTCAGATTAAGTGTCTGAGTTGAATAGGAGGATTTCATCAATAGTACCGACACGTATTTTCTTATACATGCGTCATTCGTGGTTTGCACGACGTTCCTTTGTACTCCTTTATCGAGGAAATAAGAAATGTGTTTGTAACAAATTAAATTGAACGATGACGTCTATTTGGTGAAAGATGTGTAGTTTTTAGAACAAGAGTAGATTTCTATGTCATCGTTCAAATACATTATTATATGTTTACATTATTTATATTAGTATTACATTATATATTATATTACATTACATTATATTATATTATATTACATTACATTATATTACATTATATTACATTATATTATATTATATATTATATTACATTATATTATATTACATTACATTATATTATATTATATTACATTACATTATATTATATTACATTATATTATATATTATATTACATTACATTATATTATATTATATTAGATTAGATTATATCATGTTACATGTCAACATCGAAAGTTTCGTTCCTTGAAAAACAAATTGAATAAATTAATATATATAATCCCACATGCTCCGAGTATGATTCCGCGGACATATACAAATTCGAGCCGGTAGTCAAGAATTTGTAGTCCGCGGAATCATACGTGGGATTAGATATTTATCACACAATTTATAACTTTTTCCACGTATTTTGTCTACAATTTGGAATCAAATTTTACGAATACTGCATCGTTTCATCGCACTTTATTGTTCATCGCGGATCAAAAAATTGCGTCCGTGGGCTCACATTGACAAGTTAACAGCAAAGATCTGGTTGGTGTAGTCTTAACTACATGAATAAACAACAACAAACAAACACTACCCCCAAAAATAGTCACCAATGGAGAGACCCCTAGACAAATGTATGCTAGTTACAACTCGACAGAAATGAACATACTTGTCACGTAGTTACTTGAATGTAAAACTGGATGATTATATGATATTAAAAATGTACAAAGTGGCAAAGTGGAAAATCATTGTTGGGAATAGTTACAAATAATTATGTGTCGGGGTAATGTACTAAGGATGTACTTAAGCAATTTTTGCAAACGGCCAAAGGTTTACCCTCTGAGTTAGGGTGACACACTTGGACTAGTATCCCAAGACATTGTGTTTTTGAATGAGCAATTGTCACTTCATTTAGTCAAGCCATTTTCGTACATTCTTGTCTTAAACATTATTTCAATGGTATATTTTAGTTGTGAAAATCGTCCTGTGTTATCAATACTGAAACTGCAAGAAATGTGACTACTTTTCCATGAGTGTCTTTTTGGTTTTTCATGTTCAACATTCTAAAAGTGCTTGTAGTTGAATGCACCAGTATGTACAAGAATGGGTATGACAGCTATGTGAAAAATATGATTCCTGGAACAAGACACTAATTGCATGGTGATTTTGAAAGCAAAGATAACTGATACCTGACAAGAAATCGAAAATATACTATGACAAGTTCACATTTTCGGATCTGAATGGGATAAAAAAAAATTCAGTTGATACCTGGCCTGGCCTGACCTAGCCTGTACCTACATTTTGTACTGACCGACTTGAGTATACAATGCTCGCATCTTGATACTTAATACAATAGGCTATATCCTTGAGCAAAGTGATATATTATTCAAAGCCCTATCATGCAATGATAAATATTCTGGGTTTAAAGGAGGATGGGCAAAGAAACACATTGTCTTTTCATGTGCAGTAAATGGAGAAAAGGGGCAGTGAGTAAAGCAACTCCCTGTAGCACAATCAGTGAATACCTCACTCAGAATATGATACTCTATCGTTAATAATTGAAGGTAATATCCTTGAGTGAACTAATGAGGCTAAATTTAATTATCATATGAGTGAAATACTGCATGTTACGTGGTTTCAGGAAGGGAAGCCAGCAGTCTTTTTCTCCATAATCATACCGTTATGCATCTTGTTTGGTTGGAAGTATGTTCTTTATAGCGAAGAGACAATATAGCATATATATTCCTCTCTTTTGGCATGTACCCAACCGGTTAGAATCTCGCAGGCAATCAATCAGGCAATCTTTGTATATACATTATCCATACATGTCAGTTTCCACATACACTATTTCTAACAAGACTTCATAATTTCCATGATTTTGTCATTTTTTTCTCGTATATACGTAAAAAAAAGTTTAGGGTCGGAGTGAAAAACTAGGTGGGGTCGGGTAACCGGAACCAAACAATTATTTTTTTAAGTTTTCAATATTGCAGCAGGGATGTTTCTGCTTGCAGCAACCCATTTGATATGGTTGGGGGGGGGGGGGGGGGGGGGTTGTGAGAACTGGAAGATTTTATGAAAAATGACCTCAAGACTGTAAACATTGAACATATTCTTTGCAAGCAGTGACCAGGGTCATTTAAACAGAATTGCCAAACACTTTACAAGAGTGATTTTAATATTTTGGTAAAAATAAACAATACTGTTATATTTGAGAAACTTTTTGAACATTATTATAATAATTGAGGAAAAAAATAGATCTGGTTTCAATTAATTAAATACTTCTTGATATGTATATGGTCGACGGCATTAAATAGATGATATACAGTAAAACTTCACTTGTAATTCTTATATCTGTCAAAAAATAAAAGAGAACTACATGTTAGCCACATTGCACTGGTTTTGGTATAAAATGTACATGAATTGAAAATAAGCATAAGCAGGGTGAAATAAAGACGAGAAATCTCTATACACTTTTATATCACGGTGTTGACAAATAAAGTTATTTGATTAACATTGATTAAGCACAGCATACTTAAACAAGTCTATTTCATTGTCCCATTGTGAATGACCAACCATTATGTATTTAATAAGATGAACTCATATCAATATACATACTTCAATAAATGACCACTGTAAAGACCTAAGTACTATGACATTGCATACCTGTGTTAGCAGCTACCAATGTGACGGACCCTTATCACATCTCATAACATTCTCCTATGCATGACTGTTACAATCTGAAATTGATGATCGCACATTGATTACATTTAATGAAATATTTCAAAATCTTCTGACACGTAAATAGGCTAGAGAATGATCAAAGATGTAAGAAACCTAACATGTCGTACCTGTGTTAGCAGCCTGCAATGCAACGGGCCCTTATCACGTACTCATCTTACAACCAGCACCAGCATCTGAGACAGCTATATATCTGATAAGGATAATAGAATATCCATAAAATTCAACGAAATAAACTTATCCATACATTATATTCTGATACATACATAATGTAATAAATAATCAAAGACATACGTGCCATAACATGACATACCTGTGTTAGCATTTTACAATGCGACGGGCCCTTATCACTTGTCTCATAACCACCATGATCATCCTTGTCTGCATATGACTGCTACAATCTGAAATGACAGAATATCCATTATATTAAATATAAAAAAAAAACTTGTCAATATCTACTGACTTGTAACTGTAAATGATCAAATACATGATCTACGACATGGCATACATGTACCTCTGCTCGCAGCTACCAATGCAACAGGCCCTTATCAGTCTCCTCACAATCATATTGTTCTGTTGTCCATTTACAATTTGAAATTAATGATGAAATATCCATTGAATTCAACATAATAAACTTATATGTAGGCATTACCATATATCTTGATATATACATAATTTTATACAATTTAGAGAATGATCATAGACACAAGTAATATGACATGACAAAACTGTGTTAGCGCCTCCCATGAGATGGACCCTTATCTGTCTCATAAATTATCTTCCTTTCAATAACTGCTGTAATCTGAAAATGATAATATCCATTACAGTCAACAGCATAAACTTATCTATTGATAGTTGATACATTTTCATACACACAAAGTTTATTAGCAGTATGTGATAATCAGTCATAAGTAATATGACATTATCACAGTCATAAGTAATATGACATGACATACCTGTGTTAGCCACCTCCCGTACGCCGGGCCCTTATCACTTGTCTCTTAACCACCATGACATCCTTGACTTCTACAATCTGAAATGATAGAATATCCATTATACTGAATATAAAAAACAACAACTTATTGATAGGTATTTCAATATCTAATGACTTGTTACTGTAAATGATCAAATAGATAATAAGTCTACGACATGGCATACATACATGTACCTCTTCTAGGAGATTCAAATGCAACGGGCCCTTATCACTCTTCTCACAATCACTGTCATCGTTCACATACAATCTGAAATTAATGATAAACTTTCCATTAAAATCAACACAATAAACTTATATGAGTCTAGGCATTTCAATATCTCCTTACACAAACATTATATAATGAATTTTCAAAGACATAAGTACCTAGACATGCCATGTCTGCATTAGCAGCCTTCAATACAACAGGTCTTTATCACACTTCCCACAATCACCAAAATCATTGTCCTGTTGTCCATGTACAATTCTGCCACACACATAGGTTAGAGAATGATCTAAGTCTTCCATGGCATGCAATACCTCTGTTAGAAGCTCCATGTACGAAGGGCCCTTAGGAAGCCAGCAGTAATTATAAGGGGGAGGGCTGGGAGAAATTAACCCCAACCTGTGGCATAAAATGTGACCCCCTCTCCCTAGTCTGTAATGCCAAATGCTCCCTCAATTTCCTTTCTCTACAATATGACCCTCCCCCTGTTCAAATATTTCAATGAAAGGCATTATTAACACCATCTCCCTGTGGTGTAGCTGTTAGAGTTGAAGATTATCAGTCAGGAGGTCTCAGGACTGAGGACAGTATCTTGATAACACCACAATCCCCAATACCTTGCCACACTCCTTAGTACTGTGAGACCCGCTCCTCTCCTTACACTACATCTGTAAGTTATTTCAGTGCATTTAACTGATACGTTATGACATTACTTTATATGGTAGCAGTGGAGGATGTGGTAGCAGTAGGATTTGGAACCGGTGGTATCGGGTGGGATTATCCCAAAATCATACAATAATTAATGTGACCATCCTCTAATTTCCATTTTTTTTAAAAATACGGCCCTCCCCGATGAACAACTGGTAAAATGTGACACCCCCCCATTCCTACTCCTTGTGATTACTGAAGGCTCCTTTATCACTCTTCGCAAACCATCATCATTGTTTTGTGCATGTACAACTACAGGGGCTTGAAATTGGCCATATTTGTTTACAAATAGTTGCTATTGTTTATTGTTGACTTTCTTTCATCACAAAAATTTGTTTTATGTTTGTTTACTTTTTTTTGCTCTTTAAAAGTATATTTTCCCTGCCATGCAATAAAGTGATGATTTCAAAATCTAGAGTTTTTTTTTTTCTACATCAATTTTAACTTGTTCTTCTTTTGATTTTTAATAAACCAACTTTACTATACTATGAGTATGACTGCCTTATTAATTATTTATGAGTTAGTTGTATTGAGCGCCCTCAACCATTGACCCTTCCTTGTCCCACTCACAGACACTCTTTATCACATGGTGTAAAAAGTAAACATACATAAACTACTTTTTTTTTAAAGAAAGTAAACAATAAAGAAAAAACAAATAGTTGTAAGCAAATATGACCAATTTCAAGCCCCTGTGGTACAATCTGAATTTGGGGCTTGAATATCAGATACATCCAACAGAATGAACTTATCAATAGGTATTTCAATATATCTTGATACATATAAGTTAGAGAATGATCAAAGACATAAATATCACTGACATGGCATACCTTTGCTAGCAGCTTTCAATGCGACGGGCCCTTATCACTCTTCACATAACCATCACAATCGTCTGACACAGGTACAATCTGAAAATGATGATAGAATATCCATTATATTGATTGAAATAAACTTATCTATATGTATATTAATATCTCCTGACAACATACATTAGTTTAGTACATGATTCAAAGACATATACTGTACTATGACATGGCATACCTAGGCTTGTGTGAGCAGCTTCCAAAGCGAAGGACCTTTATGATGTGTCTAATCTCATGCCGTATCCTGGGCCATGCATGATTCACACAATGTGAAATTAAAGAAAGAATATCCCTTTTCATTCAACAGAATAAACTTACACATATCTATTGTATCTACTAGTAGCCAATATCCTTTGTTAAACATGTAACTTAGGTCATTATCAAAGACAAAATAAGTATATATCATGACCATACCTGAGTTAATAGTTTCTAATGTTACTGGCTCTTATCACTTGTTTACATTACAAAATAATTTACATACATTGACATATCTCTTTAGGCCTAACAAAAAAATAATAAAATGTGTGGTTCCGATCATGCTCAATTTCAGAATAGCTGGGGTAGGTAGATTTTTTATTTTATTTTTACTTTATTTTTTTTTTCATATGTGAGTGTCTAGTTCAGGTAGTTATGTTTTCCATTGTTTTCCACGATATCTGTATTATTAATTTCTTCTCAACAGATGTACAGCTTACAGATTACAGATTGGAAGAACAGTTTCATACTGGTAAGGCCCTGAGTAGTCCTGCTTGCACACGGAGTAAGTTGTCCTTTCCTTCTCTCTGGGACTACTGAGAGTGGCCTTTCGATGCTCACAGTCACGTGTGAGCTAATACATTCTATTCCAAGATAGTAATATTCTAGTCTAGGATGATAATAATACAAAATAATGATGTTATAATATATTATCTGACCGGTAACGGGATTTTTTGAATATCGCCTCATAACGTCATTATTTTGTTTTATCATGATCATCCTAGACTAGAATATTACCATCCTGGAATAGAATATTTAGCTCACAAGTGACTGTGGTGCCACTGGTGGGACCGTTGCTGATGTCGATACATGTACACCCTTTACGACAGTCGATATTTTTCAAACTGTACTTTACCTCCTAAAATGTGGCCACTGGTGAATTTTTGTAGATATATGGTTCTCCTAGGGATTGACAGATGTGATATACACCTGCTTACTTCTACCAATCTACAAACGGTTTTCAACGAAGTGCAGGACCAACGGTGAACATGCTCCCGGCGACAGAATACTAGTCGGACGCCATTTTTGAAGGACGCCACCTTAAGCTCGACACTCCTTACTCTTCATCTTTCGTCTTTCATTACTTCTCCCGTGTTGTCATGTTCAGTCATGTCAATGTTTCAGTGGCAAAATTTTCATGATATTGCATTTCTTCCCTTGGCATCCTTTTCTCTGATGACACATTTATGGATGCTACATTTCCTTCAATTGCATATATTGCATATATTCTACAGTTCTTTCTTTCTAGATCTGATATCAAATTAAATGTTCTTTTCTCCCAACTTATATTATACTATAAGAATAGTGTTTCTTCCGTTTGCATGTTTCCCTTTTATTAAGTGTTCCGATTTTACATACACATGTCAAATATCTTCCAATTTTATTTTCATTTCTATGATAAATGCATTAAGATCTATTTCTTTCATTTTCCTTTCAATTAATATTTCGATAGGTAATTATAGGTCGGCATCACCTACTTTTCAGTTGTCTGTCCAGCGTCATTTTCATCATTTCATCATTGATATTAGCTTAATTATTGCTTATAGCGACTACTAGCTATAATCAGTCTCACTTCTTTTCATCTGTCGTCTCTGTATGATGTTTATCCAATCGTCGTGTGACATTGTTTCTCTCCGACGACACATTTTGCATTCTTCAATGTGATGTACCTTTAGCGAAATTCGTATCTCTAAATACGTCTACAAGACGCTCCTCTGATAGCGTCCGATCATTTGTTTAACGTCCGATCATGTGTTGGTGTACGATCACTTGTCATTTTTTTTCTTTAAATATTTTTTCTATTGCTTTTTTCAATTTCCCTCTTTTACCACCCGACATATTGTCTCCACGCAGTCTCTGTTTACTATCAATGTGTTATAAAACGCACGAAGTATGGAATACGTGCCTCTAGCCCTTGACGTTACCGAATAATTACCTAAACATTCATCGTCACCACGGCAATAGCTTCTTCTTTTGTCAAAATATTATTCTGAAAACCCCGATTGATATGTAGAACGTCAAGTTGTGATTGTTAGATGGGTCTTCAAATCCACTCACTCACTCTCCTTCTCTTCCTCTTCGATTGTATCGTACACAATCATATTGGGAAGTATAGTTGGTGGTGTATAGGTAGGAAGGGGTATTCTATAGGTCTTCGTGGTGGCCTTTCGCGGGCACGGAAGGTGTCATCCTGTAAAGGTGAAGGCGGCCTACTATACTTGATGGCATCAAAGCTGGTTGGCGTTGTTGCTGCACGTGCGCGCTCGGGATGCGGGAGGCTCTGATGGCTGAGGATTACTCTCCCCGATCAATGATAAGTTCATCGTCATCGTCAACATTAGGCCCTACTTCAGGAGCGACCTTTACATTGCGTGCACAATTCAAATGCTGAAAGAAACTACGCATCTTCTTCCAACGAGAAGTTTTTTCTGCCTCGTCAGGCCTCTTCTTTGGTGCCCGTTTCTTACCCTTACGTTTCTGCTTCTTCTTCTTCTTGAACCAGTTCTGCATGCGCACCTTCACTCCATTTCTTATGATGGTTTCGCTGTCAGGACTGGCACTTTCATTCCTGGGACTGTTACTTACACTTTCACGTGAAGTGACAGGGGGAAGTTGGAAGACCTGTACATTGCCTAAGAACTGCACCTTCTTGACATCACCGTTAGGGTATCTAGTGATGTACATTATCATTGTCTCATCGTAGTCTCCAACAACCATCATGTGCTCAGACGTATTGGCTCCCATGGTTAACGAGGTCAAACAAGACTCACGGGAATTTCTGGGGATATCACCCGGAAAAATACGCTCGGTAAACGAGAATACAAGGCGTAGCGATGTGTCGGCAAAACTGCTTCGACGACTACAACTTTGAGAATGTTCTATTTCTTTACTACGTGTTGTCACGCGTTATTCCGTGAATCGTTTCCATGGACTCGGACGCTACTGTGCTATTTAAAGCAGATAGAATGTTCTCTAGACACGCGGAACATGGACTAAATCTCGTATTATTCTCACTGCTATAAAAAGCGCTTGAATGTAAACAGTATTTACATGATTGTATTTGATAACATGTCTTATGTCTGCTGAATGAACAATTGAATTCAAAAATATTCAACAACAAAATATTTCACCACCACCACCACCACCACCACCACCACCACGACCACCGGCCACCACCACCGAGATACTTAAACGTTAAGGTCCACCTTTTTCCGGTCAACTTACGTTGATAAATTATATCTATCATTTTACTACGTCTATGTACAACAGCTATTTCATTCAGATAGATAAAAGATGTGGATACTAGGCATGACTTCAGCCATGTAAACAAATTTAAAATTATAATGCTGGTAAAAAATATATATATTCGTGATAATTTGTAGGGAAAGAATCTTAGAGCGTATATTGTCCATGTTAATTTTTATAGATGCGGTGTGAGACTAAATGGACAACTATGCAACATGTATTAAATTATACTACAGAAATTACTTCACCCATTCTCACATAGGATGACCTTGATCATCTATTTATTTGTTTAGTTAGTTAGTTAGTTAGTTAGTTAGTTAGTTAGTTATATTAGTTAGTAAGTTAGTTAGTTAGTTTGTTTTTCATTGTAGCAACTTAAAAATGATCTTTTAGGTTTGTCTGTCTGTTAATTAGTGGTGCTTTCAATTCACAATCGCACTTATAACTTTGGCATCTGCCTTTATAGCAAATGACAATTAAAGTCAGAAGGAAACTGTGAACAACTAGTACTTCTTTAAAATCAAAGGTCCCCAAATTTAACGATAAACGAATTTTCGCCAGGATACACCCTTCGTGTCAGCAGTGCCAGTAGTAGCGTTTTCATTTTATTTTTTCCTGGTACAGTGTTAGAGAGGGTGCAGATTAATTCGTTGTATCGAAGAAATACATTGTCAGTCAGGTCATGAGAAAAAACCCAAATAATAATAACTAAAAACTCAAAAATGGCTGTCCCAATTTCAAGTATGTATGTAACCTTTCCATTGAATTTCTCGTGTTGGCTTTTCGCTGCACGGCAGAATGTAAGTAGCCGTCGTTGATGGCGCTCACGTAAGTCTACGCTCAAGAAGAGTGCCACTAGCGATCCACTGAGATTTCGTGATCAGAAGAATAAATCATTATATCTGTGGTTTGCCTTTTGGTATGTGTTCAAAACTGATATATTTGTGTTAGTGTTATGATAGTCAGTGATAACCCATTCCGCTATTTAGTATTTTAGGCTAAGCTTGGGTTTGATGTTTGACTTTTGCATGTAGCAAGTAAGATTAGTGCGCATGCTCCGTTATGAATACGTACTTAGTTTCAAATTGACACCCGTGGTCGCTAAAGCTGTTCTGTTTCGATATTAATAGAAACTTAAACCTAGAGTTTTAATTGTTAAAATATATAAACTAACTCTTTAATCACACAGTCTGCATGTTGCGTTTATTCATGCACTTCAGCAATTAATATCTATTTCTTAATTAAAGGTATGAAGAAATGCTACATGTTCTAGAACAAGTGTCGTCGCCGCCGCCATTACTGTAGATGACGTCGAAAGCAACTTGTCTAGAGTAATTTAATAGTGCTGAATCCAAAAAAATATGCCTTCCAAGCGAAATTTTGAGATCATTTTGATAGAAATATCTTAGAGTACAACCACTTTTACAAAAAGCCTTCAAAATGCCACTTTCCTCTTTTTAACAAAGAAATATACATTTTTCTAGCAATGTATCATAGGAAAATTCAACATAGCCGCCATGTTGAATCCTTGGTAACTTTCTGTGTATGCAGTTTTTTTCCTATATGTTCTGTTGACTTACAACCGTAAAGTAAGTAGATAATTGTTTAAGTATTTCAGGGTTGCTCATCAGTCAATTTGTCTCTAAGAATTCATTGTTGATTGTATTAAACACAAACAAAGCTACTCAGAGTGTAGATCTGCTTTCAGAAAATGTTGCTAGAAAATGGTCATGCAAGAATGTTTCATTCAAACGAATGTAAACAGATGGAAGGCAACTTGGCAAGGGTATTTCCATGGTGTTCAATCTAAAAATCATGACTTTAAACAACAATTTTGAGATTCTACAACTCGAAATCAGCATACACTTTACATAAATTGGACGTCCTGCAAATGGTGGAGAGAAAAGAAAGACCATTGCATAAAAGACTTTCTGAAACCTTTGAAAGTGCTTTTATCCCAATTTTTAACTAATTAAGATAATTTCTAGGGTAAAGCATCCGGGGAAAATTCAATAAGGCAGTCATGTTGAATCCTTAGCAACTTTGTTTTCTGCCGCTTTTCGTTTATGTTCTAGAAATATCGTGTTCAAAATGAATAAATTATTGTCGTTATTATTGAATTGTTTATGAGTGTTCAATTGTAAAACGAGTATGTAAGAATTGAATGTTATGGAAATCGTATACTACTTTTGAGTGGTAAAATTTTACTTCAAAGGCATTTTTTATTCACCATCAAATTAACCAGAAAAAGTTGACTTCCAACTTTTAACACAGGACCATCTTTTAACAATATTTTTCTGAAATCTGGTTAACACTATGTCTTTTGGAATTCAGTCTGCAACAAACTTGTTCAATAGAAGGAATCCTGAGAAATAAATATTCCTAAAATACCCCAAACACAATTAATAAATTACTAAAAATGCACACAAAAATGTTATCTAAGGATTTAACATGGCCGCTCAATGAATTTACCCATGATACATTGCTAGAAAAACTAATCTGCCTTACTTTGCCTGAAGTAGGGAAAGGCATTGTGAAGGGTTTATAAAAGTATTTTACTCAAAGATGTTTCTTTCTATATAGTTTTTGATAAAAGAGTCAACATTTCGCAATTTATGCAAATTTGAGGGTAAAATCTCGAAATTCCACTGGAAGGCACGTTTTTTTTATTCAGCACCACCAAATTACCCTTAAAATGCTGCCTTCCAGCTTTTACCACAAAATACCTACAGCATTCACATTTTTAGGGAAGGTTGTACTTTAGGAATGAAAAATCTGCCATTTTTTGGTCAAATTTACTAAGTATATGTGATTATTTTCCATAAAAATGGTTATTTTCAGTATTTGATTGCTTTAAGTAATGATCCTGAAGACTGGAGACCTTTTTCAAGAATGTTGATTTTGGGTGAAAAAAAGTTTAAAAAATGGTCAAATTTACCAAATATTTAATATTATATTTTTATTACAAGTATTCATATTTGTTATAATGATACAATGAGCAATAAATATCTACCAAGATCTTGAAGACATCAAGATTCTTGTCAAAAATGTCAATTTTGGGTGAAAAGTAAAGAAAATGACAGTTTTGGTCAAATTTACTAAATATGTGGAAATATTTTTTGTAGAACATTTTAAATTTGGTATTAGCACATTATATAACACTAATATCTGCAAAGATCTTGTGGTCAACAAGACCCCCTACAACAAATTAAACTCCTATTTCTAGAGGGTTTTTTCAGGGGTCGGCCCACAGGCTATGTCTGTCTGTCTGTCTGTCTGTCTGTGACGTGACTGTGTGTGTGTGTCTCTGTCATTGGTATCTAAAAAAAGCGGCTGGCTGAATTCAAACGAAATTTGGTGCACATGATTTTTAGGGTAATGGCTAGAACTAATTAGGTTTTGATAGAACCTTCATGAATATTAATGAGTCATTTGCATAATGTATAAACTTTGATAAATAAAGATACCCGTAACAAAGTGATTAGTATCTACCAGTAATAAGTAATCACAATGAGATTTGTTCCTTTTATTTCATGGGACGTCATATGAATGCCAAAATCTTTAAAACATGCTTTCTATACAATAACGATGTCCGACAGAGCACTATAGAAGTGCGACAAAAAAGAAGCAATTGTTGATTAAGACAGTTCCTTTGAAAATTTGCCCATTTATATTGTGTACCTTGTGTATATGTAACACGATCAGTATATACATACATCCGTATGTATGTATGTATGTATGTATGTATGTATGTATGTATGTATGTATGTATGTAATATTATGTATGTATGTATGTATGTATGTATGTATGTATGTATGTATATGTATGCATGCGTGCATGTGTGTATGTATGTATATATATGTCTTTGTGTCTCTGTGTCTGTCTGTCTATGTGTGTGTCTGTGTCTGTTAAATAAATGTCTTTATGTCAGCCTTAATTCATAAAAGCATTCCTTACTGATAAATTCGTCAAACCTTGATGGTACTTTACATTCTTCCATACCACTAACGACCTTGACTTCCTCTCGTCGTTCTTGGCCACCCAGAGGTCGATCTACACAGTATATTTGACAGATTTAACACTTATACATAAAAAAATCAATGGCACAAACCATTCCTTAGCGCTAAATTCATCAAACCATATGGCATTACTCTACATTCTTTCATCTCACCAATAAACGACCTTGTCTTCCTGCGCCCTGTCGTCCGACATGATGGCAAGACCGAACACTCTTTTTTAAATGTATCACTGCAAGTCAAACTCTGTCGTCGTCTGTCTTGTTTAACAAACTTAAATATACATGTGCTAATAAGTCTAAAATTTATTTGTAAATACGTTTTCAGTAAGGAATTAGGTAGACGTGGTCACAAGTAAATGGAATAAGCATAAATATAGCGCACTACTTTGCTCTGAGCAAATATTCTTCCACTCTGAGGTAGGCTGAGGGCGCCGTCTCAGCTCTGATCGATAAAGTCACGATTACTACAAAATCTTTTGTGATAACCGTGATAAAGTGAAGTTTATCAGGAATATTTCGGACGGGCCGTTCGTGTACATCTTCATACATGGACGTTTTAACTCGTACATGGTTGAAAGGTCATCAGGATAGCTTTAAGTTTACGAAATGATTGATTTGGACAATATCTATTAAGTAACCTCTCAGGGTCTGATGTAGGGTCTAAGCTCTGTAGGCTCTGCGACCTCAGTGATAGAGGGCCCTCTGTCTGAGAAGTCAACTCTACCGCCGTTATCTGTGTATCGTACAGGTCAGTGACTTCCGGGTTTCCGTCATTCGCAAAAATACGATTTAGGCAAATTTTCGAGTTTTCCCTAGCTGAACACTTAATATTTTTAGAAATTCAGACTATTTCCTTTAACTTTCCAGTTTCATTTAATGAGCATAATTTTTTTTGAAAGAGTACCGAAATTTTTTCCCCCGTCACATCCTCCATTAACTGCCTATATTGTTTGAAAAGTTTAACTGCCATGGCCATGTCAGATTCAACATTTCATTTAGAGTGTTTGGCAAAACTTTGTAGAGTATGTGGTAAGAGAAATCAAAATCATGATGAAACAAAACGGGGCAAAGTTCCAAAACATTGTACAAAGTATGCTCAGCAAATTAAAGCCACATACAACATTGATATTCAGTCAGACGTAGAAGGGCAGTATCAAGTTGTAGAAGGGCAGTATCAAGGTGGCATCATTGTTTATCTGAGTGATAATATCTCGTTTACTCGAATGCCTGATCTCGAATCGTCTTTCATTGAACAAGTTACAGTCAAAATTACGTTTAAAAATACTCACCCTTTCATTCTGAGCTACATTTACAGACCACCTAATAGTAGTGCCGCATGGATTGATCATTTCCAAGATATCATGGATAAGTTGTATGAAACTGACCTCGAGCTGATTCTTCTTGGTGACTTTAATATTAACTTGTTAGTTAATAACGCAAAATGGACATCTACTATTGAATATTTTTGTCTCAAACAACTCATTGATACACCTACCAGAACAACTGATACTACTTCCACCTTAATTGACCATATATATACCACCAACCCTATAAATTATTCTAACACAAGAACAATATCTCACGGACTCTCCGATCATTCCCCCATCATGACAGTTAGAAAAATCCATTCAACCAGAAAATCGGACCATAACATTATCACTTACAGATGCTTACGTAACTTCAATGTAAACAACTTTGTTAGTGACCTGAAGTCAGCAGACTGGTCAACTCTGCAAACTACAAACGACCCTGAACTTGCCCTAAATAGTTGGATTTCAACTTTCTCCAGTATCTTCAACAAGCATGCTCCACTCAAATCCAAACGAGTTCGTTATGCAAATCTACCTTCCTGGCATACCCTTGAACTTCATAATGCACGCAACGTTAGAGACAAGTTGAAAGCTTCAAATAATACCGTTGAATACAAGAAACAAAGGAACTACGTAAACATGCTTACATCATCCCTCAGGAAAAATTATTACTCTAAGCTTATTGCCGACAAATCCCATAACATCAATATTTGGAAAGCCATTCATGATCTTCATCCCAAGTCTTCTCCGTCTAAACCCTCAAAGCTATATGTTGATGGCACTGAACTGACATCTTCTATGGATATTGCCGAAGCTTTCAACAGACATTTCACTGACATTGCAGACGCTCTCAACAAAGATATTATGCATGAGACTTTTGATCCAACTAAGTTAAATAATTTTGTTGACTCTAAAGACATTCATTACAGCTTCCGAATTCCACTTATCTCGCAAACGAAGGTTTTGAAATTCCTTCTAGATTTGGATACTTCTAAGTCAACCGGGTATGATTTTATAAGCGCTAAGATTTTGAAATCTACAGCTCCTTATATTGCTACACACATTTTTAGAATTGTTAACCTCTGCATAATCAATAATCACTTTCCATCTGCTTGGAAAATTGCTAAGGTGCTTCCTTTTCATAAAAGTAATTCTACTGATAAATGCTCCAATTTTCGACCCATTTCTATTCTACCATGTTTATCCAAACTTTTAGAATCCCACGTTCACCAAAGTCTGTATCTTTATCTCAACAAGTTTAATCTTCTTTATTCGTTTCAATCGGGCTTTCGTCCGGGTCATTCTTGTCAGACTGCTCTCACTTATTTCGTTAATCAGTGCTATACTGCAATAAATAACAATAACTGGAGTGGTATCATTTTTCTCGATCTCTCTAAGGCCTTTGATCTTATTAACCATTCATTGCTTATTGACAAGCTTAAACTCTACAACTTTGATTCTTCGGCTATAAATTGGTTCACTTCATATCTTAAGGACAGAAAACAGTTTGTTTCCTTTAAAAATTGCAATTCTTCCATGTTATCTATTAAGTCTGGCGTCCCTCAAGGTTCTATCCTTGGTCCTCTTCTTTTCCTCCTTTATATCAATGACCTCCATTTAGAAGTTGAACACTGCCATACTAATACCTATGCTGACGACTCTACTCTTCTATTTTCCTCCCCTGATATTTCCATAGTAAATCAAACTATTAACGATGATCTGTCTAAAGTTCACACCTGGTGTAATCAAAACCATATGATCATTAATACAAATAAATCTAAAGCTATGGTAATTCCCCCTAAAAAGAACCTTTCTTTGCCCACTTCCTTTTCTGTTTTCTATAACAACGCGTCTCTTTCTTTCAGCGAAGTTGAAAAATCACTCGGACTTATCATTGACTATACACTCTCATGGACTTCACATTGTCAACATTTGCATGCAAAAGTATCTTCTAATCTTGCAGCTCTTCGTCACATTGCTAAATACTTAGATGTATCTACTAATAAACCTTTCTACTTTAGTTATATTCAGCCCTTTTTTGATACTTGTTGCAACATATGGTCTCATGCAAGTAAAGGTGATATTGACAAATTATATAAACTTCAGAAGCGTGCAATCCGGCTAATTTTAAATATTTCTACCATTGAAATGCAATCCAAAGGGATTTCCAGTATTGACCTTTTTAAACGACTTCATATTTTACCACTTGAAAAGAGATTTCTATTTAATAAGTACATTCTGATTTTTAAATGTCTACATAACCTGGCTCCTATGTACCTCTCTGACCTCCTTCATAAAAGGAGTTCAAGTAACCAAATGGGCACCCGTTCCTGCACCAACAATCTTTTGTATTTACCATTTCCAAATTGTCGTATTTTTACTCAGTCATTTAGTTTTGAAAGCTCCAAACTTTGGAACATTTTACCTACTCACCTTATCAGTATTACGAATTTAACTTGTTTCAAAAAATCTTTAAATTCATACCTATTTGAATCTCTTTAATCCTTTTACATTGTCTGTGGTCATACAATTTTATCTCTTTTACGTTTCATACTTTTTAATGTTTTTCAATTTTTATGTGTGTTACCTTGTTTTGTTTTTGTTGTTGTATTGTGTACATTTGCTTTAGGGCCCCTGGGAAGATTAGGCTGGACCTAACAGGGTCACCCTTTTTCTTTTTGAAATAAAAGTCGTTATTATTATTATTATAAGTTTCTATTTGTCATTTGTGTTACACACGTTTATATAACAAAACAGGGTTCAATTTTTCACACCTTGAATGGTACCCCATAATGATAAAATCAGAGATTGCCCGGTGTGTAACACTTTTATTGAACAAAACAAAGGTTGCAGACCTTAAAAAAAAAAAGCGGGGAAGGCCGGGAGCCCACAATGGCTGACAAAAGTTGTCACAGACCACGGTAGAGCAGGTAGAACACCATCATCCATTCTGTCATAATTTCAAGAAATATTTAAGAAAGAAGATGGCATCATCTATAGAAATGGTATAACCACTGAGCTTCAGTTTACCTGGAGAACTCAACGCTGATCTTCTTTGTACAATCTGTCAGAGTCTATTAAACAGGCTCCTTGAAACACCGTGTCAACATTTATTCTGTGGTACGTGTTTGTCATTAGCGTAACAAGTTGACACCCCACTTCGGTACTTTATTAGCACGTAATGGCAATAGTGGTGAAGTGCAACAATTGTGAGTTTGACGTGTGCTGGGAACGACTGCAAAGTCACAAATGTCACGACAGTCACCCACAGTTGTTTGTGACCGATGCACCATTGTCTCCAGTACTGGAAAAGCTAGGCACAGAAATACTAAATAGGAAACTGGACAAAGCTGGGACTGCTGTCTTCAAAAATACTAATATTGAACATTCTTCATTGTAGAAATTGGTTGTAGTACATCAGAGGCAACCTCGTATATCCAGTGACGAAGCATCAGCTGCGACTGTCAGGCAGAGATCCAGGACAATACTGCAACAGAGAAATACTATTAGTAAAGGTTCACCAATGAGTCAGCATCTTGATGGACTAAAACAGAACAGGTCAGATATCCAAGATGTCCTCCACGAACTAAAGAAAAACAAAGTCACCATGCTGGGTGCTGAGTTGCTGGCTCTAAAATATGACATAGGCCTGTCATGGACGGCCAACAGGAAACTCAAAAGGTAGCTTCCCAACTGTCTATACTGTGAACAACCTTTTCTTAATTATTAATAATTATGACATGCATATTTGCGGTTCAAAAAATGGGGTTTGCAGAGTGCAGGTGAAGGAGCGATGCGAGTCCAGCAAAAACAACTGCTTGGAGACAACACGATAGCAGAAAACCTGCCCTTTGTGTTTAATTTAGACCATGGGGAAAAAGAAATAAAAGCCATCCCCTGTGTTACTGTTGAGAGTCTGAAAGAAACGGTGTTAGCCCAGGCAGATGGATATAAGTAAGTGTGGTTTACAGTCTACCATAAATCTTTTTATCATACCAGTTAATATTAACACAATTGGTTCAAAATGTAAACCATAGTCATAAATACTTGTTTTCTTCCCCTGTTACAGGAGCTGCAAATTAACGTGGCATGATGGCCATATACCTTGTGATGAGTTGTGGATAAATATTGGAGGGGACAAAGGCGGAGGATCATTCAAGATCATGTTCCAAATCTGTAATGTACAAACCCTGAATTCAAAAGATATACTGTCGTAGTTGCTATCTTTGAGGCAGGAGACTCACTTCAAAATCTGAAGATGGGGCTGGGAAAATTTTCTCCACAACGAAAGGAATTAATGCTTTCACATTGGAAGTAAGAACTTATTGCACCTTTCAAGATAACCAAATGACATTACTTGTATATTTTTTTGCTTTGTTTTTTGTTTGTTTGCAGGAGTTGTATTTCTGATACAGTAATGGTTAATTATCATAGTAGTTTCAAAAATCAATTTAATATTACTTATGACCATATATATATATATATCTTTCCCAGCGACAAGAAACCAAGAATTTTTCACTTTGGTGGTTATGAATATCTGTGCCTTGTGTATGGCCTTAGTGGACCAAGTGGTATGTATTTAACCCAAATATTATATCGTACATAATATGTTTTACTCATCTGATAGTTCCCTGAATTTTGATTGAAACTATATTCACATTTCTACACATACATATGTTATCTCTTCTTGCTTCAAGTGTATTTACATTTTTAACATCTGAAAAGAATAACAAAATACTTAAAATTAATTTCATTTTTCCAGGCAGCCATTTTTGCCTATGGTGTCTAATCCCAAAGTCAGACATATGCACACCAAAAGAAGACAGAAACTATGAGGCACGAAACCTGAAGATGCTTGAAGATGACTACACATTGCTCAAGGCTGTCGGAGGTATAATATCCAAGGCTAAACAGTACCATAATGTTATTTACCAACCTATATTTCAAATAGAACTTGATCAGGTAAAAACATATTTTGCTTTTTGACAAATATTTATTCTTATTTCATTTCACATGCATACATATCTACATATAAACATGTATGGAAGAAACAATAAAATGTACAATGTAAAGATTACTAATATGCCATTCATTTCAGGTAATAATTGTATCCTTGATACAATAAGTAAGTTGAATTTATTTTCTGTCTATTTCTATACATAGGTATGTGTACCAGCATTACATCTGGACCTGGGTATATACCTAAAATTCTTTAACGTGTTTGAAGTTTAGGTGCAAAACATCGACAAAAAACTTGCCTACATCTATATGGTACGCAACAATACTGGACAGACACCATTCGACAAATACGTAGCTGCCATTGGTGAAATCAACACAATGGAAGACGTTATACATGATGTAGCTGAAAAGATTATGGCTCTTGAAGACGTTCTCCTGCACACATCTATTGTTGATGAGGATGAACACTCAAATATCATTACAGATATCAAGGACCAGCTAAAGGATCTCATCACTGAGAAAAATGAGTTGGTAAGTATTTTTAACTGATGTTACATTATTCTGTACTCATCTTCTGCAAAAATTAGTACATGACTCATTTATTGCAGAAGATGTATACAGATAGGTACAAATTATATCGTTTTCGATCCATGTTTAAATTGCCAATACATGTGTACATGTTGGTTTATGATTGCTGACATTTGTTTATTTATTAGTTACCTGCTACGACAGTGATATCATCTTACTTCCTTCAGTGTCTATTTTTCATTTCTACCAGGAAAAACGCTGTGATGAGAAAAAAGAAAACAACATGCTGAAACCTGTTGATGGGCCTCTTGTCAAGAATCTAGATGTCACTCTAAAATCCTTCAGGGTGTATCAACAGGCATACCATGGCAGAAAGCTTGTTGGTAATCATGTTCACAAATGTCTCCAGGTAAAATAATGCATTGATTTACTCCACTCCTTTAAATGAGATATAATGGTAACTGATACCACAGATAACAACAGTGAATATTTACAGTTATGTTTTTTTCTTGAAGAGTACTTTCAATTCATTGGAAATGTGTTTGTTTTACTTTATCACAATGACAAAACAAAGAAACTTCAATGGTGAACAGAACTTATGTACAATTGAAAATCTCTACCATAATGCAATCTTTTTCTTTTCAAACAGAATGATGACATTGCCAAATTGACTTCCTGCTTAGGTGAAGAAGTAAAAAAAGATATGTTGCAGTCCAGAATTGGAGCATGAGGCAGATGTAGTCGCAAACAAATACAAACTGCTATTTTTGAAGTTTGGTGCATGCCATAGAATATATAGCTCATCAAAGTATCTGTCAGATGACGAAATTAATGAGCTTGGTGAGTACAGAATGGGCATATTATCGAACTGACTTTAATGATACATCATTATCCAATTGAACTTGTAGCTGTAACATTATTTGTATTATCATTTTAATAGTTTGAATTTTATTTTCTTCCAGAATACTACATAACTTCTTAAGATATTTTCCAAACAGCTCCATCACTCCAAAAATGCACCTTCTGGAAGACCATGTGATTCCATGGTTAAGGAGGTGGCACTTTGGATGCGGATTCCATGTAGAACAAGGTGGGGAAGAGGTTCATGCTCAATTGAATCAGATCAAGTCCAATATCCGTGGTCTTGCAGATGACCTCGCCATACTGGAAGCCGTGATGCGGGAGCACTGGATCAAGGTCAATCCAGCAAACCAACAAGAAGTACCAAAGATGATACCAAGGAAAAGGAAATTAAATATGAAATGAATTTAATAGTGTACAAATTATGTAATTGATGTAAATAAATACTCTTCAAATTTTATTTGTATTTTTGTTCCATTTCAATATATTAGACAAGTGACAATGCTATAAACTCCAAAATTCCAATGTTTCAAATGTTGAATATTCATATTCATCATTCACTGCACTATCTGCATTACAACATGCTTACAACAACGCGATAGACACGCGTATAATTTCTCTAACGCATTGTTTATGGATCAAGTATTCAAATTTCAAATGACGAAATGTGAAAACAAGAGAGAATGTTGACCTTTCTTGAATGAACGATATAAATCCGCTGGTACGAAATTATGTCCGGAGAAGCTTCACGTGTTCGGAACAGGCAACGCACATCCTACGAGTAACAGAAATAGCATTCCGATTTTCCAGAAAAAAACGGGAAATAGTAATTTTAACCCCTTAAAATGGCAAATTTTGCTAAAATATAGTAATTCCTGTTGGTGACCTGAACATATTTTGAGAGGAGCTACAAAATTTGTTTAACCGTAAATTGTGCACATTTCCTAACTAGAGCTGATGGAAATCAATTGCCATACAGACAAATTGCAAGAGATTAAATCAAAGTAAATGAATAAGTACAATGTAAACTGAACTTCAAATGTTTTGCCATCATTACATGTGGTTTGTTTTTACATCCTTTGTAAAAAAAAAAAATCGACCTACCTACCCAATGTGTCGGGTTATGTTGCCCGTTGAACAGCTTTTTTTTCTTCTGAGATTCTAGTTTCGGCTACACGTTCAACGTGTACGCGCACGTGTGACGTAGAGATTTTGTGCTACTAAGTCGCAATTTTGACCTACTTCTCTGCGTACTGACAAGTTTCGCGGGCGTTTCGAACGTGGCGACAGCTGTTTACACGTAAGTAGACAACATGAAATTTCTTTTAAAATTCGTTGTAAAATCATCAATAATATAATCAAAAATGTTGATGCTTTTAGCAAGGTTGACCCTTCACAACATAATACACCTCAGTAATTTTGTTTTCCTTGATAATATATTTAAAATGCAGCCTTGAATCTGTGGCTGCCTAGCGCCTTCATGTAACTGATTTTGCACAGAAATCACGATGCGCGATGTATGATGATGATGACATAGCTGCAATTGTCGATACTACAGGGTGATTTTATTGTGAACATACGAGATTATTCAAGTAAATATATCTGCTTAATTATTTGTCTTGTCATAATGTCGAGCCATACGGTTATTGTCATTGCACTATTTGTCATATTACCAAAACATTAATGTAATATTTAGGCTAATCATGTAATCTATTATTGATTACAGTATGTCAGAAAAAAACCCTGTGAGGTTCACCCCAGCACTCGATATTCTCCTTCTCCAGGAAGTGCTGCTGGTGAGCCCCATTGAAAATGCTGGTGGATGGGTGAAGGTGGCAGGCGAATTTAACCTTATGTTAAAGGAGAGGTTTGGGGAGGAACAGTCCTTGGCAACACCAACCGCACTGTTAGAGAGAGGACGCAAAATCTCCTGCAAAAAATTCAGAAAGATGAGATGGAGAGTGCACGAAAGTGAGAAAGGCTTTTATTGAAATTAATGGCCACTGTACTTCACTTGAAGTTGTTGTTTTTGTCATTTTATTAATAATGTGATGATGATGATGATGATGATGATGATGATGATCAATCAAATTCAGTCCAAGAATTTTTAGAAAACTTGTATGTAAGCATGTAGGGTTCTTTTTAACAAAATAAAATTATCAAAATTATGATTTCTATATTATTATAACTATACCCATCACCACTATTGTATGTTGCTTATTACCCTTGTAAAATTGAAATTATGTAGTAACAAACTTTTAAAAACAAATTGCAGATCTGGAACAGCAGAAGAATTCAGCGAAAGAGAGCAACTATTGACAGACCTTGCCTCGCTAATAAAAAAAAAGAAGAAAGATGGAGGGAGAGTAAAAAAAGTTGAAAAGGAAAAAGACGAAGCTCTTGCCATCAGGCAGGCAGCCCTGAAGAGGAAGGAGGAGAGAGGTAGGATTCATGCTACTTGTTATTTACACGTCGTCTTTTTGACAAGGCCAATCACAATGTATACAAAAATATTCAACTATATGTAAACAAACACAACTTCACTGAAAAGAAAACTATCAATTCATACTTTTTAATACTTTTAATTTTGTTTCTTCCAAATATCTAATTCTTTTCGCAAGGGAAAATAACAAAGCAAGAAAAAAAATAGACTATATCTGCAAATAATAGCAGAGAGAGAGAGAGAGAGAGAGAGAGAGAGAGAGAGAGAGAGAGAGAGAGAGAGAGAGAGAGAGTCATAAATCAGCTGAAACAAGAAGAACTGGGCCTAAAGAAAGAAGAACTTGAACTTGAAAAAGAAAAGTTTAAATTAGAAAAGGAGAGAGAGAGAGAGAGAGAGAGAGAGAGAGAGAGAGAGAGAGAGAGAGAGAGAGAGAGAGAGAGAGAGAGAGAGAGAGAGAGAGTGAGAGAGAGAGAGAGAGAGAGCAGACAATGGAAGCAGACAAGGCTTGGGATAAACTCATGTTTGACATTTTAAAGGCGGCAATGGAGAAGAAGTAAATTTTTGTGTAATGGTTGTTGAGCTAAAATAATTTAATGAGCTTGTTGGTTTTAATAGGTCAATAAATTGACTTTTAAATTTTTGACCGAAATCAAAAAGTTGTGATATTATTTTTTATTTGAACAACATCCCGTCAAGACACCATAATTAATGTTCCATCAAATATCAAAGTCTGCAAGGTCAGGGAACATTTTTCCAGATAGCACACCACCATTTCCTCTATATGGTGGTGGAATGTCTGTATCTTTCTGTACCTGGCCGACGAATATCATAGCAATTAGTGAGTTATTTAAGATGTGCACACACACACACACATATATTTGTATACATGTACATGATCAAATACAGAGAAAATGTACATGATGGATATAGCACAATTTTATTTGAATTTCAGTCATTGTGCTAAAAATCATGGTAAATATTTGTTAGCACTTGCTATATTCAACTGGAAACCATTACTTGAAAATGATAACGAAGCTGTAGATATATTCATGCTGGAAGCCAATTCAGTGAATATCAGATTCAATCCAAACATTCCAAGAATGGATTTAGGTTCAATGACCGGTGAACAAGTGAGAGTTTCATTTCGGTAAGCTAATTTCCTTTCGCTGAATCATGCACTACTTCTACTGCTTGTACTACTAGTACTTCTAGTTCATGCACAGGCACTTGAATTAATCTGCAGTATGTATATGTTTTTATAAGTATAGTTTATACGATTATATACTAGTATACTACAGATTGATTCTGTGCCTGTCAGTTCATGACTTTGTATTTAGTTTTAGACTGTGCTTCATTCAAATTGTTACAATGTTCACTAAGTACAGTCTAGTCAAATTCTCAATGTCCAGTTTATTCTAGGATACAAGTACTCTTCAAGGGTCATAGGATTGACTTGAAAGAAATCACTAACAACCCCCCCCCCCCCCATAGCAGCATGTATGACAGTTAGTAAGGATAGCCCCAACCGAGTACAACTTGCCAACAGGTTGAAGGAACAGTTTCAAGTTCTTTTTGTAGTCAAGGAACGCAAACGTATTTGTGATTTTACCAAAAGCCCACTCCACACTTTCTCTGACACTTGACATATCGGCATTGAAAGCTTGTTGTGCTTGTGTTACGTTGGCACCACGGAATGGACACATAAGCTGTGGTCGGACGGGGTATGCTGGGTCTCCATAGATGTAGAAGTTGCCCTCCACATCTTGGGGTAGCTGTTGTAGCTGTGCTAGTAAACCACTCTCATTTAATAGGGCACAATCGTGACGCTTGCCTTCCATGTGACCAAATAAGCTGCAAATAATGCCGTTTGGCAACACCACACTTTGAAACTTTATAACATGAGTACGCGTATGCCCATTGTAGCATGCACGTTGAAAGACTGTAAGTCTACTGATGGGCCTTACTATGCCATCTATAAACCCAATACATTTGTTTAACGGTGCACCCTTAACAGTTACTGCATTAGAGTACAGTTGTAGGTGTTGCAAGTCCATCCATGGCTGCCTAAGTTTATGGATTAGGTGCTCAAAGTTGCCATAAATGTGATCCAGCGTCTCATTGATGATAATGGACAACTGGCTTGCTGCCCTTCCGAATACTTGCTCCAGGTCCACCAAACTATTCGGATAAGCAAGTCTTCGTAAAAAAATACACAGGGCTTCAGTCCCTGAAGTAGTAGTTTTGTCAGCGAAGACCATTCTTTTTGGGAGCTGCAGTGTAAATCTGCCAACCGTCCTATATCATCCCTCTGGAAACTAATAAATTTGAAGACATTTATTATTGAAATGCATATTGAATGTAAGGCATTGTAGGAACATTTCTCTATAGGTCATATCAGCTTTGCACAAACAATAATAAAATAGTTGATCACGAACATAAATAAATTTGAGCAATGAAAATAATGTCAATCTGTAAAAAAAAAATGACTACCGTATGATTCAGTTCTTTGTCCATCAAAAGGCTTAAACATGTACTTCACGTGCAAACTGTTCCATTCTGGTCTGCATGAGAGTCCGAGATCTCTTGAACATTAAACTGTTCAATAGGCGTCCTTGACTTATCTCCGCTATGTCAACTAGTTGGTTCTCGTTGACCTGCAACATTTACAGCATTTGTCATATAGTCTGTATCGCTTTGCATCTATTCACAACTCCACGCCTTCGGACGCATACTCTCCTCGTGTGATTTTCTATCCCATCACTGCAATTGATATGCTACCAGTTCCTGTTCGAGTAGAATTCCCACCTTTGTAACAAAATGAGATCGACGTCGTATTTACTACGTCACTGCCTCACGTCGGTCTGTAATGTTAACGTTATTTCTCCACACAGATCTCAATCTCTCTGCAAACTCTTTCCACTTTTACATCCGAGATCCTTGAACGTTAGGGGAATAACTCATTTAAAGTTCATGGTTAACTTGGAACAACTTTAGAAGTAGATACGAAGCAGATAGAAGGTTCTTGTCTAGGCCTAGCTGTCTCCGTCATCAGCTAACTCCCTTCTGAAGTGAAGCAATCTTTATCCCAACTTTAAATTCTTATAAACATAAATTATACTATACTCAAATGACTGGATGATAAAATCATCAACAACATGAATGACTAGACTGAAAATTGTCCTTGCTTTAATTCAATGCAAATATTATTGACAAATATGAAGAGTGGCTAAACAATGTGATCGATGAGTAGTTGTCCTTCCAACTGGTCTGTAATTAGTCATTATTTGACACTGGTGAAACATAATGTTGTCATCTCCAGAAGAATACTGTTTGCGAAATGCAAGCATTGTTCAAAGCATTTATTCAATTCATGAAAGCTGAGCGATCACGATGACCTCGCGTTACACATAAAACATCTGTTCAAATCTAAAACATCCGAGTCATACAATTGCGGAAAGTTACGAACATCGGAAAGTTGTGTTTGTCACAGTGACAGATATACTGTACATTTTTTTTATTGTACTGTTGGTAATTCTCATTTCCTTAGGGCGCCTCTCGAGGATAGAGCAAGAGATTTGTATAATAAAGTCCATTCTCTACTCAAGTCAAATACCGTATGTACTAGAGTGGTCAACACTTTGCTGGCTGGTCTTGATTTCACTTTGGAAATTTATCACCCTATGGCTACTATCCGATGTCGTGACAAGTTGCCTAAAAGCCAACGTAGGTGTCGCTGTTCACATTAGGTATGTGATGCATCAGTGCTATGGTGAACACCAAGGTACACCATCATCAAACGTGTTGTCCTGACAAACCATGATATTACTGCATACTGATCGCAAAGACGTAGTTGCTTTAGTTTTATTTAGTCTACGTACCCTACACTAGGGAGCCTTCAGGGGGAGGGGGGCATACATACATACATACATACATACATACATACATATATATAGGGCCGGGGGAAAAACAGGCTCCGGCTGTTGCGTAAAATGTGACCCTCACCCGAATTTATTAAGTGTTGAAAAGTGGCACTCCCCCAACTTTCTTTCTCTAAAACATGACCCCCCCCCCCGATCTTATCCCCCTCACACTCTGATTCTATTTTGACCACCTACTTTCCAATTTTACTACCTACATTTAGGATAAGATCCATTCATCATGTATGTATGTATGTATGTATGTATGTATGTATGTATGTATGTATGTATGTATGTATGTTATGTATGTATGTATATGTATGTATGTATGTATGTATGTATGTATGTGTGTATGTATGTATGTATGTATGTATGATACAATGCTACGTGAGGAAAATGGTGAAATTGAAAGCATATATGCACATAATTACTGTAAACTTACTAGGCAATCAAATAGCTCTCTAGTTTCCCTTGGAAAACATTGCTATCGTGCACGTGGTGACAGACAAAAATATGTTGCAGGGCCTAATCCCCCCCCCCCCCCCCAAAAAAAAAAAAAAAAAAAATCAATTGGTTTTTGTCTAAATATGCAATATTTTCAACTATTATACGCAATCCAGATATTCATGATGAAATCCCATTAGTTAATTTAGATTCCCATCACTCAGCAAAGTCCAAGTGTAATGCAGTGACAAGTAAAACATATGGGTTGTTTCGAGTATATGATTAACCGCAACGTTGATTTTGGGTACGACCTGTCTCAATAAATAACGCTATGCAAACATTAGAATGATGTTGTGTACACAACGTACGACTTGACCGTTTTCCAACGACTGTTTTAATCTATATGTTGCGAATACAAACAAATCAATTCTCATCAACCATTGACGTTTGATCAGATATTTGCTAAGGAACAATTTGGTTAGTAAGAAGTGCACAATGCTGTTCTCTGTCACTTTTGTGCGATGTATGTAGATATTATTCCCAAACAGTTTTCTTCGTTCAGCTAAGGAAAAATACGAGTGACCTAAGAGGGCCTTTGTCACTACAAATGGCTAGACGAGTAGTGAGAAACCCTTAGGTCACGAGTGTTTTCCTGCTGAATGAAGAAACATATTACGGAATAACATAATAAGACATCCTCAAGCTTAAGTTATTTCAAAAAAATTAAAAAACCCCACAATAATTACGATTTGGAACGTTTTGACATATATTTCGAGCACCGCAAAACCAGTGACGTACGCATGGGTTGTCGTCACGCATACATAAAACGACCATGGTACATAATCCATTTTTTCTGTTCAAAGATAATAACCTGGCTTGAGTATTGTACGGGCACTTTTTTAACTCATAGATAGATGAAATTAGAAATACCCCCTATCTGCCCTACCGTATGTATGTATGTATATGTATGTGTAAATGAATACTTTGAAACCGACATTTTTCGATGTTTAGCCAAGTAAGCTTATTCTTCAATATATCATGAATTACTTCAGAGATGCCTCTTACATACAATGAAATCAAAAGATTCTGTAAACAAAATCCCTTGGAAAAGGAAAGTTAGTTTCACCAAGATCTATAATTGAGATTCACCCATTGTTTTTATGTATTCATATCATTACTACTTTGCCCACGTTAACACACTACCAAAACTTTAAAAAGTACTTATAAGACGAAATGTCATTTACAATGTACTGATAACTGGTTTTATTTATGGACATTGGAAAAAAAAAAACACTTTTAAATTGCTATTGATTCACGCGGCATTTTGACTTCTAAAACAAAACACGGGGGTGATTATTATGTTTGCGCGAGTTTCTGCAGTCAGAGTATAAGATTGTAAGGGACTTAAATTCATATTCCGGCTTGACATTTAAATACTTTTTCCACAAATTCAGAGTTTTTTCACGAAAACTTGGTGTACTGCTCTAAGGATTAATAGTTTGCAATGAGGTATTTTAAGTATTGTTAGAAAACTTTAGAAAAAACGGTTCTAATGTTTCAAACATTACACCAACAATTAAACATTTTATCCCGCAACTTAAATATTATCACTCGAAAATAAAGTTTGGGCCACACGAATGAAAATTTTCGTTTCGCAAATTAATTTTCTTCTCCATAAAAAGAATTTATTTGTCACAGAAATTGTAGTTTTTTGCTTTGATATTTCTTTATTGACCCAAGAAATTAATGTTTTGTCATATGAAATAAAAGTGTTATCCTTTTATTAAATATTTTGCCCTCAAAAATCAGTTATTTATAGCAGAAATTTTCGTCTGTCACCTGTGGGCCGCCGTAAATGGTGGACACAAACAAACAATTCCAATTTAGTATTATAGACTATTAGCATTATAGGACTAGAAAATGGCCGTTCTTCTCGCACGGGAAATAGATACCATGTGTGTAAGTGTTTCGTGTTTCTCAATCAGTTTGTAGGTGTAATGTTACGTGAATTGACACAATTGCTAAATGTCTACGATAATATAGTAAACACACAGACTTCCACCCATCAAATACATCTCTTCCTTACGGAAGGAAAACCAAGCCAGCAAAGTCAGAAAACATATGCCTGAACATGGAAGTATAAGGGAAGCCTCCATGGTCTCAGTACGGCTCGGACCAAATTAGTTTGCCAAAATTACGGGGAGAACTTAATTACGGAGAAAAATTGTTGTAGTGAGTAGTATTAAGAATAAGTCATACTACTGCACCACGAATTGAGTATTGACTGACATTAAAGATACTAATCTAACCTGTCTCAAAGATTGATACGTTCGTTTCCCATGTTATCAATCGTTTGTTTATTCAAAATGTTCAATAATAATGTCAAGTGTACGATTGTCATCCAGCAGGACATCAATCTTCTTCGTACTCTAATTTTGGACTAAACTCTGGTTGCTTCAATAATTTCCCACAAATATCCATATGTCGCTTGGTAAGATCTAGATAAAAGGAAAAAGAAGTGAATAGCAATTAAGTTAAATGTCTTATAAGTATGCCCAAGGACAGAGGGGGTTCAGGCCAGGTTTCTTCGATACATAACTGAAACAGCATACCAGCAGCAGCCCAGTTATACATTAAAGTGGCCATATGGATGGGAATTTGGTATTTATTTTGGATTTTTATTTGATAAAACAGCTTCACTATGTTTTTCTACTTGAAAAAATAATGCGAAAGAACATATACCAAGTCCATGTTCACATCTCAATAAACGGCAAAACATTAAACAATGTGTAAAATGTTTGTTATTGTACGTACAATAAACTTTTTACGCTTTTTGCATCATTTTGCAATGCATTACGTTATGAACATGGACTTAGTATATGTTCTTTCGCATTATTTTTTCAAGTAGAAAAACATAGTGAAGCTGTTTTATCAAATAAAAATCCAAAATAAATACCAAATTCTCATCCATATGGCCACTTTAAGACAAGATTATGCAGTACATTATACCGTGCACAAGCCAGGTTTAACAAACAGTGCGGAATAATTACTCTGGGCGTTCCATGTCACGACAACGCTGTTGTATTCGAAATACGTCAAAATGTTCAAAATTGCAATTACTTTCCTCGATTTTTTTTTTCATATTCTGGCTATGATGTAATTGCATCATTCCCAATATTTTCGTCATTCAGTAGGAAAATATTCATGACCTTAGGTCACTCATAATATCCTTGGCTGAACGGAGAAAAATATTGGGGAATAATATCTAAGTGTAAAGTCCCAACCACACTGTCCATTTTATAGCGTATGCAAATTCAATGGTCTTATTTAGCACAACTCAGCCATCTGGTAGGTTAATATGCGAATGCCTACTGATTTACAAACGACTGGTAGTCTAATTATAACATAATAATTTACTTTTTACCAAGTAAAACACAAACTAAACACTCACTAATTTATATACATAGAAAATAAGTTTGGCTAGGGTCAAACGTGGCAAGGTGTACATGCTTTGCTAAATATGTCACCACTTTGTGACTCAATTTGTAAAATTGACCCCTCCCCTCCGAGTCCCATTCATCTGTTCCCCCCCCCCCCATCTATAACTACTGAAGGTTCATGGGTTAAGACTACGGCCATTGAAAAAACAGAGTTATGTGATTGTTAAAAGGGGTAAGATATGAACAGCTAAACACTTTTAAAGTTGGGTTCATGTATAAGTAAATGCAAAATGTGTGTACATACATTTATGGAGACAGACATGGACATTTTTATTACCTGTGTATGTACTGCCTGTGATGGTCACAAAACCAAGAGTTGTACCCCCTTCTCCAACTGATGTTATTTCCTCACCAGGCTTATACACTGGAATAACTTCTCCAATTTCCGCTGCTTTCTCAAAATCAAATAGGTCTTCTGCTTTACCTGTGGCAAGTGTGGTAATAAAACCACACATGCCATCAAGACCACTTGAAACGGGCGGCTTTGGTTCAACACACCTGTTAATGTTTAGCAAGGTTGCACACTGGTCGGCATTTTCAACACAGCTACGATTTAGAGGTGATGTAGATGAATTCATCCGGGGGTTGACCTCCAACACCTTGATATCACCGTTGGGCAACAGAAAGAATTCTATATTGAAAAACTGTTTGTCAAAACCCTTAGCAATGGCTTTTCTAACTGTGGCGTCGTACAATGCCCACAGTCTTTCTGCAAGATAGGGATTCGTCTCCGAACGTAGAAGTACTTCGCCTTTCATTGACAAAGGGTGACTTTTCCAGAACGTAATTTCAAGCAGGACGAAGTGATAGACCTTTCTATTGAAGACGCATCCTTCTGCACATAACACTTTTTTATCCATGACATGTTCCTCTAAGATGAGGCAGTTCTTTACAAGGTACGGGTACATTTCTGAGTTGGCATATTTATCCATGAATGACTTGGTAAAACCATGCATACTATGACTTTGACTTTGAGACCATGTTGTTAAGTAGTTCTGTATGTCATTTACTGACGAGACACGTTTTACTCCAAATGATGCAGTATCAGTGCATGGCTTCAGAAATCCTTTACCTCCCATTGCAGCTAGAGCTTCTTTTAACATGTTTTCATCTGCTTCGTCAACATCTATGATGGTGTAATTTAGCGTCGCTTCCTTCGGGTCAAGATACATACGTGTGTAGTACTTGTGGAATGACAGTAATACGGACTCCAACGAGGGTCCTGTGATGTGGAGAAACATTTCCGCTAAGGTAGCATGTACCAAGGCACCAATATCATCCATACTTATAACTTGTTGTATTCCATTACTGCGTATAACCTCGGCACACCGCTCGATGTATTGGAGCAGATCCTGTTCTTTGTCCCATTTAACTTTATAAAAATCAAACTCTTCTTTGGTACCATTTGGGATAGCATCGATTCTGGAACCAATGCAACGGTCCTTAAATTCACAGCACACCATCAATACGGCTGATATGTTCGATTTGGCTTTGTCGTTGCCTTCTTTGGTGTGTGAATCCATCATTTCTGTATACAAAATTCAAAACAAATATGAGAATACAATGTACCATCAGCTGCACATTAGTATGTGACCAGGCTATGGTAGCAAACTAAGATAGCAAAAAAATATCAATGACACAGTACGTAATCATTAAGCACCTACATACCACAGCTTCTTTTAAGAAAACCATTTTGTTAAAACAATTCTCGCCTCAGAAATAGCAACCCTGCAACTCACCTAAATGACATATATATGACCCATGGGTGTGAACGAGCTAATGATCCTCGTAACCGAGTTTGGGAGAAGCTCTATTGCAAAATCATCAACTCACCTTGACTGTCTTTAGTCTTGAGAGAAGACGTTTTGAAGTTCGCAGCGTAATCGTCGATGAGTGATATCACCAATGCGATCTCAGTGGCTATAATGTATCGGTCAATATGTTCTGGCAATATAGTGCTTCGGTTATATGCATCACAATTGCGACTACCCCTCATTATAAAATGAACTAAGCCATGACCTAAAAGATAACCTTGGCCTCCGTCCTTTTGCTTTGTTAATTGAAATGAGTGCGGAGTGGACTAGCTACGCAGCAATGAAGGACTCACAACAACAGGTAAAGCGGGACACAACATTTAAATATGGTGACAATGAACACCTTTCGAAAAACGTTCACACTATAGTATGTATGAATAGTTAACAGAAATAACAACCCTGTATTTCACCTAAATGCCTTGAGTATGAATCATAGTGTGACTGAGATAACGATCCTCGTAACCGAATTTGGGAGATGTCTTGTCCAAACGCATGAACTCGCTTTGACTGTGGATTTTTGAAGTTCGTAGCGTTATCGTCAGTGAGTGATATTACCAATGTGACCTCGGTGGTTATAATTGTTCATCAATATGTTCTGACTATGCTAATGCAAATTGCAAATTTCACAAATTGCGACTACCTCTCACTATGAAATGAACTAAGCACCGGTACCGACACAAAAAATTCGTAATTTGGAAGAATGAATATTACTGACGAATGCAGTAATGAAGAACTCACTACAACTAGGCCATGTACTGATAACGTGGGACACAACATTGAAAGATATAGTGATAGTGAACACACAGTGTTGGAAAAGCTGTCACACTTTACTACATGGAATAGAGAACACTTCTACGCCACTGCAACATTATGAAATAAAAAGGCAATCTTTACGGTTGAAATAAAAAGCATTGAATCGAATCAAGAAACAATGTGATGCATTAAAGAAAATATATGTGTACTGCAGACTGCAATTACCTTGAGGCATACAAAGAATCTCAAAGCGAATAAAGGAGGCCGTCATTAAACATGAGAGTTCGATGAGAGCTCTGATAACCAAAGCCAAAGTGACCCCCCAGTAACGACCTCATTTTCGACAATGACCCCTTCACACACACACCACTGTATATTTTAACATAGCATTTTATAGGTCGCACTGTGAGATGTTATTATCACACCATATGAATATAATGGAATATTGCTATTTATTACTAGACCACTAAACACATTACTTTTGGTAAAATTTAGTTTTCTTTGTACATGTTTATCTAGAATCTATGGAACATGTAATATCGTCAGGGTATCTCAGTACACAGCCTAAAGCCATGGGAGACTATCATTACTTGCAGTTAATACAACTTTTTCTATTAAAATTATTTTTTTACAAATGTTAACCAGAAAGCAACATAAATTAATTTCTGATAATGATATTGCTACCTATGGTATATATACCTGTTTGTGTTATTATACACTGCTGCTGAAAAAAACATGGTACGGATGGTTTGGTACGGAAGGTACAACATACTTACCACTGCCATTTCGGTAATAGAGAGTCAAATCCAAAGATTCGTATTGCTCATTGCCACTGACAGGGATAAATACTAATTGCGATCATTAGACTAAACACTAATTGCTACCTAAGTGCAAATGTATAATTTATTTTTTTTAGTTAAATAGATATGCATTTGCAGAGATGTGTAACTGCTGATAATCCAGTCCAGTAAGAATTTAATACAGCGCCCTCAAGTCTCTGGTTTTGTTCATTCGTAATGTAAACAATGTTGTCAATAACAATAGAAGCCGTTTTGATCAATTGTTCAGCTTCGCGACATCTTCACCCCCCAAATGTAGGTATATATTTATTATTGACTTTATTGATACTAGCGATCATTGAGCATTATCATTATGGTTACTGATTACCAAGATTAGTTTTCAAATGATGAATCAGATATTTCAATGCACAGGAAATCTACAGTATGTGGGAACCACTTGTCACTTGTTTCTCATCTTATTACACATATAACAAGTTGCATTTCATTTTCTACGTTCGAAAGCAACAAAAATTTGAGATATTGTTATTTTCTGAAAGCAAAATCTACCTCGTGATCATTTTCAAAAGCAAAGAAACTTTGCCTGACTGGAATGAAAGTTGTCGTTCGTTTTCTTAAATCTAACAGATTATATCTCGAGATCATATTTTAGCCCATCCAAAACAAAATATAGACACATTTAATTTCGAGATATCATTTCCGTTTAAAAACTAAATAAAATAAAACAAAGCAAAATATAACAGTCTCAAACCATTTACGTGTATATTTAGGATTTCTAAAATACTACATTACACCCACGCGATACTTGTTACATTTTAATAGCTTATTAAAATTTGGAGGTGTACAGTGTTCGTAAAACAATTTCCAAACTTTCGCCTAATAGTTTGTAGGTGTAATGTTACGTGAATTGACACAATTGCTAAATGTCTACGATAATATAGTAAACACACAGACTTCCACCCACCAAATACATCTCTTCCTTACGGAAGGAAAACCAAGCCAGCAAAGTCAGAAAACATATGCCTGAACATGGAAGCATAAGGGAAGCCTCCATGGTCTCAAAAATGAAATGCAAGAGTACGGCTCGGACCAAATTAGTTTGCCAAAATTACGAGGGGAACTTAATTACGGAGAAAAATTGTTGTGGTGAGTAGTATTAAGAATAAGTCACACTACTGCACCACGAATTGAATAGTGACTGACATTAAAGATACTAATCTAACCTGTCTCAAAGATTGATACGTTCGTTTCCCATGTTATCAATCGTTTATTTATTCAAAATGTTCAATGATAATGTCAAGTGTACGATTGTCATCCAGCAGGATATCAATCTTCTTCGTACTCTAATTTTGGACTAAACTCTGGTTGCTTCAATAATTTCCCACAAATATCCATATGTCGCTTGGTAAGATCTAGATGAAAGGAAAAAGAAGTGAATAGCAGTTAAGTTAAAGGTCTTATAAGTATGCCCAAGGACAGAGGGTTCAGGCCAGGTTTCTTCGATACATTACTGAAACAGCATACTGCAGCCCAGTTATACATTAAGACAAGATTATGCAGTACATTATACCGTGCACAAGCCAGGTATAACAAACAGTGCGGTATAATTACTCTGGGCGTTCCATGTCACGACAACGCTGTTGTATTCGAAATACGTCAAAATGTTCAAAATTGCAATTACTTTCCTCGATTTTTTTTCATATTCTGGCTATGATGTAATTGCATCATTCCCAATATTTTCGTCATTCAGTAGGAAAATATTCATGACCTAAGGGTTGTCACTACTCGTCTACCGATTCGTAGTGACAGGGCCCCTTAGGTCACTCATAATTTCCTTGGCTGAACGGAGAAAAATATTGGGGAATAATATTTAAGTGTAAAGTCTCAACCACACTGTCCATTTTATAGCGTATGCAAATTCAATAGTCTTATTTAGCACAACTCAGCAATCTGGTAGGTTAATATGCGAATGCCTACTGATTTACAAACGACTGGTAGTCTAATTATAACATAATAATTTACTTTTTACCAAGTAAAACACAAACTAAACACTCACTAATTTATATACATAGAAAATAAGTTTGGCTAGGGTCAAACGTGGCAAGGTGTACATGCTTTGCTAAATATGTCACCACTTTGTGACTCAATTTGTAAAATTGACCCCTCCCCTCCGAGTCCCATTCATTACTGGGACAAGCCATTAGCCAAGCAAGTTGACTTGTTATCAAAGAGTACCAATATTTACACATGTGATGATGGGCTCTTACATAACACAAGTAAACAGCTGTAAAACCTCTATTCGGCCGTCTGCATGGACTGCAATTGAGGCAAACCTTATCTCCGTCTTATATAAGTTGTTATCAATTTATTAGGCTATTATAAGTAACGCTACAAACAGCTTTAGAGATGCAAACAACTTTTATGACACCCGTTTTCGCCAGGCAAACCCGCGGGTTTGTTGCACTTGGACCGCTAATGGTCTGTTCCTCCCCCCATCTATAACTACTGAAGGTTCATGGGTTAAGACTACGGACATTGAAAAAACAGAGTTATGTGATTGTTAAAAGAGGTAAGATATGAACAGCTAAACACTTTTAAAGTTGGGTTCATGTATAAGTAAATGCATAGTCTATCAGCTAGCCCTCGGATGTTCTTCCGATAAAATACGACACACAGCCGAACAACGCTATCGAGGATGGAACATCCGAGGTCTAGCGAATGTCATCAGGATATAAATAACTGCCAATCAGAGAACCGTATTAGCGACAAGCACAAACAGAGGACAATAGCTAAATTTTCATGCATATTCATCCTCAGGAGGGGCTTGTAAAAATAACCACCAATGCGTTAACTAAAATGTGTGAATGACAACGTCTACACACTCATCAAACACAATTACCATAAACTGATAAGACATAGTAATGACATAAATGTGTTTGTCAACATCTCCATGCAGAGATTGAATATATTAAAGTATACATATGCATATATGGCCCAACCCACCGCTTATCGTAATCTCAATGGAATGTCCGGTTTGAAAATGACATTCGCTAGCACTGTGTGAAAAGGGCTGAATCCATCATGGATTCCTTTAGATTCTATGCTGGATACTGTAAGAATCCAGCAGAATCCTGTGGTATATGTTATGGATTCTGTAGAGAATCCATCAACTATCCAATGGTGGATTCCCTTGGATATGGAACATTTAGAATCCATTGTTCTATCCAGTACTGGATTCTGCTGGATTCCGAAGAAAGTCATGAATGAATAGAAATGGAGGTCAATCCTTAAAATCAATATTAAAATAATGAATATTCATATCTAAATGAGAATCCTTCTCAATATCCACTACTGGATTCTGGCAATTAAATATTATCCCTATATTCATCAATATTCATATTAAGAGTCTCATTTCTGTCATGGATGGCAAGGGGTCTCTTTCATGGTTATGTGCATAGGCACGTCTGCTTGACATTTGAATGATAAAATATTGGGTTCATTCTCACTCTTCTTTAGATCTAGTTTTTATCACCATATTTTTTCCAAATGGTAATCAATGACAGCGAGTTCCTTTATCCTGCAGGTAACTCTTTTACAACTATTTTATTCTCTGTATGTTTGTAGCTCACACTCAATGCAATCAACTATAACAACACTCACACAATATCACAAATTAACAAAAACTTGATAAACACAGGTAAGTTATATTGAATTCCCGTAATATTTATTACAAAAAAAAATAAAAATAGCAAAAGACATTACACAATCAAAAGAGCTCGACCAATTTTTTTTCATCATTCCATTGTATTTAAACCTTGTACTTGATATTTCGCAATATTTATAATTGTCAACAAAATACCTCAACATGCCTCACCTCGCTTGTACTCAAAGCAGTCCCGGTATGATCACTGACTAGTCGTGCTTGAATACAGAGTAATCTGGGACTCGATTCTGACAATTGTCCCTACTATTTGTTTAGAGTCAAGTCAGCAATATAGACTCGTGCACCGCCTGTCGTATGTAAGCAGGGCTAACCACTGGCATGACCAGAGAGAACCTTTTCGGATTTACATGTAAAACGGGGAAAGATACGAAAAACATAATGCAAAGTTGTAATTATTTTAATTATTTTTACTTGCCAAATATTTGCATTTTGGAAATGGCAAGACACGTTCATGTCTTTTTACATTGCTTGTTTGATGTCAATAGTGTCTTTTGAAAAGTGGCAGTTTACTTAAAGTCTTGTGGACTGATTTCCAATATGGTGTCAGTCATAATGCTCGTTAACATATTAATCCTTTTTTACAAATTACAAAAAAAAATCATCAAAAATAGAAAAGAAGACGTGCTGACTTGAAATTAACAAATCTGAGTAAGCTACCCTCTGTGCATCAACACACAAAGCAATCTGACAAGTAGTATTTGAGGAGATGATGAAAATATCATTTTTGAAAAAAAAATCATAAAAAATTTAAAAAATACAGATCAACTTGGCATGAACAAATCTGAATAGCCTCATCCCAGGGAACATGCACACCAAATATCAAAGTATTCTGGCCGTTACTTTCGGAGAAGATGATGAAAATAAAAAAAGTTGACGGACACCTATGATTCACCTATACGTCTATACTCTATACTCAGGCATGACTAACTAGAGCGATGGGATACGGCCTCGAAGGCCTTTCTCTCGTTGAAGTTCCAACATATTTCCGCCTTTTCATTAACTTTGAAGTTTTTGGACACTCTTTCAAACGTGCATTCAGTCTGTCTATAATGGCATTTAATTCATGTGTACGCCATTTCGGCCGCCACACATTCACTGTACCATCCTCCTCTACTTCTTCATCGCTCATCAGTTCAGCTCTGACGTCCTTCCACACAGTCCTTTCCTCCTCAATCAGTTTTGTCTCTCGTCTTTTCATCATCTGTTTGAAAAGATAATGTTTTAGTGAGTTACAAGTTCATTAAAATAAAAAATACTTCACACACAAGACAGAGCTTACTATCAACATAGTCAAAATTCTAAGCTGCTTTAACTGAAAAAGAAAGTTATCTTGATTTTTTAAGATGACATGGCTCATCATCATGATTGATATATTAAATACCAGTCAAAGAACTGAATAATTACAATCTTTGAAAATCAAGATAAATATCAAATTTGATTACTTTATTTGTATATTGAGAGCATTTGGTATAGTTTAGATTACTAATATTGTTATCAGAAATAAATATTAATAGTGGTAACCGTATTAATAGTGATAATTGATATTGCCCTTTAGTGTGATTAGCGGTATTTTTTCATATGTATATATACAAACTTCTGGTGATTGAATAAGGCAAAGGCACAGTCAACAATAGAAAAGACACATGATCATCTTGAGTAGAGAGAGAAAGAGCAACCCGACATATAAAGAGGAATATGGCCAATCTTTGCAAATGTGGGAAATTCAAACTGCTGTACACAGCACAAGCTTCTGGTTATTGTTTTCAGTATTTTTTCTGTACTCTGAGAAATGCTCGGGTCATGAAGCACATATTTGTGTATGTCATAGCACAGGGACCTGCGACCATGTAACTGATTGATTGTTTATTTTTCTGTGGCGAAATGAATCTTACCTTGTATATGATATTGATAAAGTAACTCATTGATTTGTGACGATATAAACCTTGTGGTAAAATGTGGCGAAACTTTTTTTCATTTTCTCTCTTTCAACTGTATATCTCTTTACTGCCTAAATAAAGACATATTGTCCATTATCTTTCTCTTATCTAAATCCAACCCCAATCTCATAAATACCTACAAATGGGTTGCTGTGAAAATATGCTTTATCAAAGTTTATGTACCTACACAGGGTGAAGGACAAACAATCAGTTTTGTTCTCATGATTTTCTGTATTTCTAATATTATTTCTTTACATTTCAAATAAAGTTATGATTATTCTTTCCTCTTACTGTTTTTTTCTTCTTTCCTATCATGCAATGTCTTATCAGAGATTATCAGCTTTACATTAATTAGTGGCTTGTTTATCCAGTACAAACTCACTGGTTATTTGCCCAATTATCGCATTATGCAGTGAGTGTAAACATCCACACAAAATAAGATTTCACCACAAAAAATAACCATTCAATCAATTAAATGATAAATCAACCACTCAATCAATTACAAGTTTTACATGCCTGTTGCAACCTATGGTCGTTGGATGGTAACTTGGTACACAAATCAGTTGAAAATCAATGTTTGTTTCACAGAACATAAAAACCTTTCAAAATGAGACAACTTCTCCTTAAACAGCTGTTTAGATTGTGTGTCACTCAAGATTATATGTGAAGAACCCAGATAGGGAATGTTTATGTTTTGGTGAGTACTTGCCAGTGAGTCATCACAAAATCTCCACCCCAAAAGATACAGACATTCATACTAGTATGCAAAAATAGGACCAGACAGTCATGCCTTTACCCAAACATTCCCTGTTTGGGTTGTACACACATAATCCTGAGTGACACACAATCTAAACAGCTGTTTGCAGGAGAATTTGTCTCATTTTGAAAGGTTTTACACTCTATGAAACAAACAGATTGATTTTCAACTAACTTGTGTACCAAGTTACCATCCTACGACATTCACAAACAATTCATACATGCTTCATGACCCGAGTGTTTCTCAGGGTACAGACAAATGTTGAAAACTATACCCAGAAGCTGATGATCCATACAGCAGTTTGAATTATTTCCCCACAAATGCACAGATTAGCGCCATAATCCTCTATATATTAATAATCACTATGAATGATAATTTTAAGTTATTCATGACAATTATTTACCTTGTACTGTCTACTCCTCATCTTCCTCCTTTCTTTCCATATTCAGCATTCTCATTCTCTCGAAATTTCACTCATAGCGGTTTTTAACAGCCACTGAAAACAAGAATTACAAGTGGTCACTATTTTTTTCTTTTCCCCTATCTAAATGATGTAATTGTTTATTTAACAGCATACAAAAGTAAGATGACCCTGTACAAATCTTGTTGTTTACTTAAAGGAGGCTGTCTTATTTAATTTTGTACTTAAAAAAAGACTGTAAAAAACAATATTTGCTGCTTGTTCCCTTAAGTATCAATTGCCAAATTCTTCGCAAGACATACCTGTCAGGTTGAGTTATTAGTGAGGCTAATACATCCATGATAAAACTAAGAGTATATATACAAGCGTATAGCAACACTGCAATGCCTTTGTTGTGTATAAGGAGAGTGATGTGTCAGTAGGGAACAGTAACTCAGTAAATGACAACCTGTGATATGAATGTAGTACTTACACTTAGCTCTGCTGGTGTTTAACACTCCTTTCCTCACTGATGTGTTTCTTTAATTTTTCTGAAATTAATGAATCTATTTTGGTGTCCAAGTGTTCAATAAACATCTGTTGATTGCCTATGATTTGTTCGCCCCAGTCGTCTAGTTTTGTCTCCATACTGGAACATATTCTTCTCACAGCGTCTAAGACAAAATGTTGAAAAACAAAAAGCATGTTTATAGTTGTTTGTCGTCCGTCTGTGCAGTAAATCGTTGTTAATCTTTGGTGCGAATCATCAGATTAACAACCCTTTGTCGTCCCCTAAACTCATTCCCACCTTCGACAGGATGCAGCCAAACTGTCTCGAAGTCATCTCGGGGAAACTTCAAGCGTGGGAAAGCAACTAAATCATTGTCACATAGCTCTCCATTTACTTTTTTTCAAACCAAAGAACTTTCAATGGGAAAGGATAGTCGTCGTTGTAAATATCGACTTGACACAGAGTACAGTCATATGTGAACAGACTGAACTAACTGATACATTGATACAAAACACTGCACGGAATGTTAATGGTAATTTTTTGTGTGAAAATATCTTTCTCGGTATGATAATTCCGTACGCATTCGACTATCTGTCTATAGATACATTTTGCATCTATTGCGGTTTGGATTTTTGTCAGTGTTACTAGTATCGTAAAGTCACTGTTAAGACTCAAATGATTGTTTTATTATCTGCAAATGCTAAGATGCTAAACCGGACAACGTGAAAAACAAAACAATAAATCAGTACACCGTAAATAAATACCTGTTTCGGTTTGTTGGCGACCCTGCAAATACCTGAAGCGGTTGAGTGGTGTTTGAATACTAGTGTTGGAACTTGATTCTGAATATCTGTCTGATGCTGCTGCTGATGGTGGTGGGGATCTGACTAGTTGACGACCATGTTGTCTCTTGTTCACATCACTCGTAGAATAGTCTGACAGCGGTTCACCTGAACTTGTTGTAGAGGACGTTTCATCTATGGGCTGAGAAGACAGCGCCCGATCACCTCTCCGGTACTAAAGCTCAACGTGCGCCGTTTGTTTCTTTCCATGGTCGCGATGGTGCAAGCATACGCACAACTGACCTGGAACTGACCAACTGAGTTGTGTGAATCAGCTGCAGGAAGTGCTGAAGTTACGCGGATCAGCGCATGGAATTGTGGGTATAACCGTGTAGCGGTGGTATGGTAATGGCACACTGGCAATCCTCTCTGAAATTTACGTTTGAACCGTTGGTTGATATATCTCACCGGAACCCAACGATTGTTGTAACTATAGGTTTTGAATATTGCATTGCCCCTCAGCGATGAAAGTTGAAAAGTTTCTCAAAATGTCTAAAAATTAAACAGTCAACTTTAGGTCACATACTTCTATGCAAAAGATGTAGCTAATTAAACAAGAATTTATTCATTACATTTATTTCAAGTTAATTTTATAGTAATTCATTTCTTAGCCAAATTGACAAGAATCACGACAATCTATGCAAAAATTACAAACTCAATTTTTTTTAAAATTGAAAATAATTGAATTAAAACTAGTATCCAGCCTTAAATGTACAATGTACTTCATCTGCACTACACTAGTCTTATTCTGAAAATGTTTTCCTTGCATTGTTTGTTTTCCTAGATTCTAATAAATTTCGACTTCCAAGAATGAATGAAATACACTTTGCAATTTTTTCAACTGAAGCATTTTGAGAATCATGTCGACAAATTGGATGCAAAACAATGTACATTTCTTCCATTAATTATAATTGTCACATTGTAATAAACTGGCTAGTTTGTACAATACGAGTACATGCATGTACAGTTACTCGCGGCTGTGGCCTGGATGTTTATGTTCAGTTACAACGTCGGTAAAAATCGATCTATATATGTGTTGTAAATACTGCTATGCCTATCGATACTACCCGCGCATATTACCATCTGTCTTACTCGATTTTGACACTGTCCCTTCTGGGACTTTGATCGGAGTTCCCGACTTAGCAAGATGGACATTGAATATCAATCGAAATGTGTAATGGCCATAATCGTCAGAGAACTCGAGCTCTTGCGCTCATTCATGATGAGAAATGTGGCAGCTTTCCAAAACAACCGATCTGCTCTAAAGTAGGAACAACGTAACAATCAGTTTGAATGGATGTCAGTGTTGGTTCAGGCTGCTTTTACATGCAAACTGTAGGGTTGCAATCTTGGAGTTACTCCGCCCGGGGAATAACCAAAACCAATATTTTAGGCAAAAATATCCTTTCTGATATCATGCTACCTTATCAGTTAATTTGTACATTTTGACTGTTTTAGGGCGTTTTACTCAGCTTACACTGTTAAAAGAATATTTACAGGGAGCATACGCCGTACGTCACTCGAGCTCACAACTGGGGTTCCAAGGATCGAGGAGCTCAGATCTAGTGTGGCATAAATGACGTTAGTTCGGAAATTTTGAAGGTAGACATACACCAGATTCCAGTGTTAGCTGCAAGTTTCTGTTAATTAACATCAATTTCGATTCACCCGATCATACCAAAACCTCATGAAAAGTATGCCTTTCCTCATACCAATCAGGATAAGAAACATAAAAATACACCCTTTGTGCGGACCTTCCCCGTATTGCCATGTATGTTTAGTTCTTATATAGCGCTTTCTTCCACTCCGTTATAAAAGCGCTTTACAATTATTACCTGGCATCGGATCAGAACGGCACAACGCGACCCTTTAAACTTCCTCAACTCCCCGGAGAGCATACAATCCGTGCAGCCATTCGAGCGCACCTGATTAAAGCCTCCACATTGCAACCTACATCCAACTAGGTCCCCACTTATACAGCTGGGTTGACTGATGCACAGTCATGGTTCAAATCCATGCCCAAGGAGCCACTCAGAATCAAACAGCAAGCAGCGACCAGTGTGCGAAATTAACGCCGGTCCTTCGGCCCGAGACCAACAGATTTCCGTTCGGACCGACAGTTTTTCAGAATTACCTTATCGGTCCTTATGACCAATTGAAATTTGGAGTAAATGATATCATTTTTTCAAAGATAGATTCAATTTCAACTATGGATCTGATCTTGTGTTACCTATTTTACTCTCGACATCTCGTTCAAGTCAAGCGACACGGAGCTAGCTCGCTATGTGCTGTTGTCAATGTTGATATCATGTCTACATATGACGTAGCATACATCATTTACTTTATGAAATTATGTTAGCAAACACATGATTGGCTGAATTTCTCTAATTATTTGTGTCTGACTAATCAGAACGTCATAGACATTCAGACTCAATTTACGCATTCAGCACATGCGTCTACTTTCCGCCATACAGTAATCACTGTTGTAAAGTTTACTGTGCGAAGTGTATGAAACTTTTAACGTGTTTGAGTTCCACGTTGTAATTTATAAAGTATGTGGCGATATTTGGAAGGCGGAAATGAGCTTCCGAAGAAGAAGACGAAACAGACACTGTTTTTTAAAAGGCTGGTATTAAAGCTGGTAAATGTTAGCGGGTTTCCCGATCAATTTAACGGAGTTCCCCATGTGTGTGGCCATGATCAAAACAAACTGACGGAAAACATAAACTACTCTGAAAATGGCGTTTTAACTGATAAAGAAGGCAGGTACACTTCGTAAGATATCTTCAGTACGATTGGTCTTATTTGTAAAAACAGTAAAAAAAAATGCGTAGTCTGATTGCTTTCAATTTGATGCATATGATAATGTATGTCCTGCTATGTTGTAATCAACGTATAAACTTAGAAATGTTGCATTTTTGTTGCCATTGTTGTATCTGGAAAAATACTGCATCATGCCAAACACGGGTACGTAGTGGTTGACACGTTACAGTACAGTTACCATATCACGTTCCCACGTCAAAAAAACTCGCACTGTAAGACATGATTAGCCATAGTTCTCTTCATCATGGTCAGATTTCTTACACAAACAGTCAGAGACGATACTCAATACACCGTGCACGGTAGGGTATACGGGTAGGGCTTCATGGGAGGGGGGCTTCATTACATATGAGACTGAAGGAAGACGAAACCGGACCGTGTCACTGTGTGGATGGAAATTGAAATAAAGCGAATACACAGTTTTCTGCTATGATGAATTTGTGGTCTAAGTTCGCTAAGGATGGGAAAGCTACATTGTCATTAGCTGTTGACACAGACGACTTTGGATTGTGTGATTCAGAATTTAGTGAATCGTACAGAGAGGAAGGAGAGGACTGTCACCTCTTAGAGATTGCAGATAATGTAGATTTATTTATTCATTCACCAATATTATCTACAATCTATGGATCTGTATTTCTATGGTGGAATGAATACATTCAGTCTCGGGCCACTATAGCCTATAGGAACAGATTATGCGAGAATGAATATTCAGTCTCTGGGTTCATAGTTACAAAGGAAAATCTCTACTCACAGAGTCAAAAAGTATTTGGTTGTGAATCCAAAATTTACTTTTAAGTTGTATTTTTTGACTCTGTGAGTGGAAATTTCCAATTGTAAGAACAGATTGATATTGAATTAGGGGGTGGGTCACATTCTACACACCTGTTCTTGGGGAGGGTCATATTTTGCATTATAATATTTGGGGGAGGGTCACATTTTACAATCCGTGTTTTTTTTTACCAAAAAGCGGCTACTTGTCTTTATCTATATTTCCATCATGTTGTGACATTTGTTTTGTTCCGGGTGATCGCCGCCATCACACATCTGACCCCGTGTAATACACAACCCCCACTTTATGCAGTTGTCATGGGGAGGGTAATGTTTTACAATATTGGACAAAGGGGCGGGTCACTTTTTACAAATGGAGAATGGGGAGGGTCACGTTTTACTTAACAGAACACGTGTGATTTCCTCCGGCCCGCCCCCTCCTGTAAATACTGACGGCTCCCTAACCATTCACCCATCATGACTCCATGGTTGTTGCCCCATCATTCACGATCGACTCACGAGCATTTGACCTAAATTTGAATGAAACTTATATATAGTTTCAGATAGAGATATATAGATTCATGTAATGTATATACAGATATGCATGTGTGTGCATATACCCAGTATTAGTATATGTGAGTGTGGGTGGTTGGTTGGTTGGTTGATGAAATTAAATATGAGTAGTTCGCAATCAATGTTTTCGTTTATGTGAACAGTTTCGCATGCACATATGCCAACCTGCGATACTAGTTTCAGCTATAAGCCTGGGGTTCGTTCCACTGCCATTCAGTAACAACTAAGTAATTCAAAAGCAACTATGAGTATTTCTTTGTTCAAAGAATATCAAATTAGCGAACATTTGGCTTTACCCCAATGTAGCAGCTACTACGTTTTCCTCGCGCAGCTTTGTCCTTAGTTCTTGTTGTCACACTCAATTTTTTCACAATAAACAGTAGATTTCGAACACTTTGCTGTTTGTTGTCTGATAATATCATTTGCTGTCTAATATTTGACATAAACTATAAGTTAGAGTATGTATAATATTATGAAACATAATACCGTCCGTCTCGTAATGACCTCAATTTGGTATTTTCCCTGGATAACCTCTAGGAGGTTACAATCTAATACAGTGTACTAGTATTAAACATGTCAATAACTCTATGACGTTGCCCTCGCCTCTTCAGCCTTTGCAAGATACCACAAGGGTACCTTTCATCGGACAATGACGGTCAATGTATGATAAAATATAATATCAAGTCAAAACTCAAATGCGAACCGAACTTAGATGTTGGATATGGCAAAGAGCTGCGTTGCTCGCTTTGCTAGGATAATATAAGTCAACATCGACGTTGATCCTAAACCAGAATAAAAAAGAAAGGGTCAGTTTTACCGTATAATTATTATTTTCCATTGCAATAAGCATAGATAACCCAAGTGCTTTCAAAACAAGTGACCCAACGTACAGGTACTCTCCAACTTTGAGAATACATAAATATCACGCTATTAGCTTTCAGACATTGCGGTACATTGTAATATGGTATAGACTGGTTTCACAAGCATGCCGTCTACAATCAATTTCATGAGTTATAAATACTGATGTTCGAAGGAATAAATTCGCATATTTGAGTACGTAGCTTGACATTCAAACATGGTATTGGTACTGTGCATGGTATTGTTCATATCGCATGTGCAGCCAACGAAGCTGTTTGTGCGAAAAGCTGTTCGTACACCGGCCTTTTGTCTTTTCTATTGTCAGGGAAGGATTGGCTAGAGCTGGGGGCCGACCCGATACTTCACCGGGCAACGTATATAAGCTGCAAGGGAATGGGAAAAGGTAGTTGGAAGCAGGCGGTCTCGGTGTGTTTTTTTCCCAGAAGTTATTACATTTTGTTATTTTTGGTATATATAAACTTCACAAGATATAAATCAATGGTGTTATACCAGTGCTTTTTGTCCTCATTTGTTACAAAACCTGGTGCCTTTGTGCTACACAGGATAACCAAATACCATAAAAGATATTTGCGGTCGGGGTTCGTTTTTATCCACGAGAGCAGCGGAGAGGGGAGAAAGGGTAGATCATACATGTAACACCGGGATGTAACACTGCAGTTGGAGGGCAAATGCAAGCAAGTTCCACTTTCCCCTTTAATCTTGATACAAACAGTGTACATGGTGTTTATTATTTTCTTTTGACTCGCTGTAATAATTTCAGAAATGTCTCGTTGGCTGCACCTTTGTGATATCATCGCCTTTTCTTACGAATTTACCTGATCGACTGCATCTTTCATGTTGTGCGCAACTTATAATACTGAAACAATACTCACAAACGCAACTTCTATATATTCATGTATATTTGTTAATCATGTTTGTGACAGTTAAAACTTTCTTCTAACATGATCATTCGACTGACCGAAAACGACTCACACAAAATCAGTTAAATAGCAGTAAGCGCCCAGTTACGGTTTCACACAGATATATCCGTGGTTTCCAAACGGCATGGCTTATCTTACACATAATTATAGTCGTTGTTGCCTCATATAATGTATGGATTATTCAGTTATAGCATAGACCCTCTACCAACATTGGTGAAGGGCCTATGGGTACAGTATGAATTGAGCCGGCTCAAGCATGGGAGTTTCTTTGTGTAACCCCCACCCCACCCACCCCCGTCAAATAAATTGATAAAATGAATAACATGACATATTTATATATGCAACTTTGCGAAGCATAGCGTAATCGATTATGTCACGGAAACGAGTGCAAAAAAGAAAACAACTTATAATTGTGCCAGAAAATTCATAGAATTGACTTAAGTTATATATACCTCCAGAAACAACAGAACATTTTGGTATCGTCGCACAAACTCTCCCATGAGAGACAATCTAAATGTGTACGTATTGATATTCTAGGTGATATGAATTAATCACACCACGAAACAATGGTATTATTACTATTATACGAGAAATGGACGACATCGGACTGTCTCTTTTTGATACACCGGCGACGCATTGAATAAATATATCATGGAGTTGTACATGTATTTGTCAAAATATAAAAACCTGGTATAAACGAAAGTGGGTCTTTCGTTTTGTGCATGTCAATTATACGTCCAGTCTGATCACTGTAAAGAGTCAGTGCTTTGCTCAAGCTGCTTGATGTGTTTGTAGCTTACAGTCCGTTATAGTTACCTACACAAATCAAGATGCTCAGGAGCATTAATTTGGTACACTAGTTTTTAAAGTATTGATGTACATAATCAAGGAAATATGATGCAATGATCTCCCTTCCGTTGAATATGTGGTAGCAGCCATGCAATTTTTTTTTATTCCTGTGGTGTTATTGATCAGCAGAAACAAATGTTTGTAAGACATCAATCAATAACCGTTAACATAGACATGTCATGCATACACGCCAATTTACTAATATACTTATAATAAAGTTGTTGTTGTTATCTCCCCGTACTGAAACGGCCCGTGTGCGTGCGTTCGTATTAGTTTGGACACTGGTCACCCGCACATTTTATTATTTGTATGGTGGGCCGGCCAGTTACTATGGCAGTAATGTACAAGAAATGTCAGCCCTGGTCGAGTATCAGTAATTATGGCTATTGAAATGAGTGGATGAATTACTTGTAAAGTTGTATGAATGGATTCCAGATTGGTTATAACTGGTATACTGTCTTATGTCGTGGACGAGGTCAAAATACTGCATCACATTCATAATACATGCACAACTACACACAGCCACAAGTACGACTACAATGATTTTCTCAAACAGATAGTTGATGTAATACATAACAGGATATGGAAAACTTTAGATTTAATACCCTATCTACGGTGTATTTGGCTATTTTGTTTCATTCCATGCGAAATGGTATAGAATATACTTGTATGGAGCAAAAGAAAAAAGCCAAACGCACAGGTTAAAGTCGTATCGATTGTGATCCGATTTAGGCAACCTACACATATATACACAAATCGGGAATTTGTGTCATACTTTATTGATGATAACCAAGTACGTTTTATTTTCATCACAGTAACTCTACTGTGTTTGCATATAAACTACGGAGCAACCGGGTTGAGTTGATCCTCTGGGACAGTGATTTGGGACTGTGATATGATTCACTATCGGGATGAGTTTCTAATACCAAACAATGCGAAAACAGCTGTACCTTCACTATTCACACGGGTCTAACTTCCTCTGACACCTTAAATTTCTGACAATCTGTATAAATGTTTTCGAAACAGTAAAGGTGTCAAGCGATTAGACTTGAGTGCATCTTATTGTCTCTAGATCTGGCTATCAAAAGAAAGGAAGAGGTGTTTTAACAGCTAATCGGATGAACAGCCAAGTTTTGTGAAGCTTATAATTCAGGAGAAGTGAGATTACTGTCTAAGTAAATAATCAAACAGAACAGAAGGGCATTACGTTTTAATTTATGTGCAACGTCTCGGCTTCTTGTCTCTCTCTCCCAGAGGTCGTGTGACCTTGGAGGAATTATACTGACAGTATCCATGACTATGGAGGCGACGTACATATATATATATATATATATATATATATATATATATATATATATATATATATATATATATATATATATATATATATATATATATATATATATATATATATATACACACACAAATCGGGAATTTGTTTCATACTGAATTGATGATAACCAAGTACGTTTTATTTTCATCACAGTAACTCTACTGTGTTTTCATATAAACTACGGAGCAACCGGTACGACTGTAGCGGTTTTACCGGTTACATCGTACCACAGACTCTCTGTGATAGAGGGATTGTGATCGTGGACATGCCAATCGTTCAGCAGTAAAGGCTAGTAAGCGACATGAGGTCACCTCCCTCGTTGCCTCTAACCGCTCCCTACCAATAAAGGTGGGAATATTGACCATTGATTGATTCAAAGGAATGTCTGGCAATACGTCACAGAATGGAAACCTTTTCGGCCGAGTTCCATTTTTACCCCATAGCGATGTTCGGTCGTGTGTCGTATTGTATCGGAAGAACATTCGAGGTCTAGCAGACAGACTACCAAGCTGGGTGTGATTAAAGATTCCCGACACTTCTTTTACTTACTAGCTCAGTATGTAAGCAAATATTCAGAAACACCGTTCAGATAAACAACAGAATATTACTCATTCAAAACGAGAATATTTTAAAAGAAAAACCTATATACACTATTTCGTCGTTGGGTGCAATAAAATGAAAAATATGGGACATTCCACATCAGACTGTCTGTGGTTAATACGGTTTAACGGTTTCATCAAGTGAGGTTATAATCCAAATATCGTATTTCGGAATTTTGGGAACAGTCCCGGCATTGCGGACCATAGGCCAGGAATAAACTTGCAATTATATAACTGGGCAAACGTGATGTCAGCAGATTCATATGACAAGTAAAACGAGCAGTGTCAGAGATGACATGATTTTATGGCGAGAATTAAACCATCTGGCAAACATTCGGGTATGTGATCCAGGCAAGCGGAAATCTTTTCTCAGTTGTAATTCACGAGTTTGGACCAAGTCAATCTCGTTACTTACGTGTGATAATACGGGTGTGTGAGTGCTGGAGGAGAGAGGCTGGAGCACATGGCACAGTGATAGAGGGACTGTGATGTGTTTAATGATTCGTATAAGTACAAATTAATGAAGTATTCCTTATAACGGTCCAGTCATAGTTATGTAGTAACATTTACAACATGTAACATTTTCATTTGTAGTTTGACTCCTGCTTTGAACCTTTAATCGCGGTTGATAGAAAAGGCTTTTCAAGTAATCATGGTGGAATGTCCTATATCTTGAACATGGACGAAAAAGGCACACTTTGGAAATGTATATTTGACAAGGACAGAATGTAGAATGTAGAGTAATAATGTTTAATCTGTTCATGAATAAAACATGTTTCTGTCGAGTTCATGACCTGTTCCCTCCCGCCATGCATAACATTATGGAATCCAGCATGATAAAACAATGGATTGTGAACAGATAGGGTCATGGTGGATTCTCGAAGAATCCATTATGGATAACAGTGATGGATACCCCAACACTGGATATCAATGGATTCTCACTAGATTCTGCTAGATACCGCTAGAATCCAGCATGTTAGATACCACTGGATTCTGCTGGATATGGAACATTTCACACAGTGTAGACTGTTCGGGCAGGCCCTCACATGCGAACTTCGTTCGCTTATACTTATAGCATCAAAAGAAAGCCCGAACGTCTAGCAGCAAGACTAGTAAATGCAAAATGTGTGTACATACATTTATGGAGACAGACATGGACATTTTTATTACCTGTGTATGTACTGCCTGTGATGGTCACATAACCGAGAATTGTACCCCCTTCTCCAACTGATGTTATTTCCTCACCAGGCTTATACACTGGAATAACTTCTCCAATTTCCGCTGCTTTCTCAAAATCAAATAGGTCTTCTGCTTTGCCTGTGGCAAGTGTGGTAATTAAACCACACATGCCATCAAGACCACTTGAAACGGGCGGTTTTGGTTCAACACACTTGTTAATGTTTAGCAAGGTTGCACACTGGTCGGCATTTTCAACACAGCTACGATTTAGAGGTGATGTAGATGAATTCATCCGGGGGTTGACCTCCAACACCTTGATATCACCGTTGGGCAACAGAAAGAATTCTATATTGAAAAACTGTTTGTCAAAACCCTTAGCAATGGCTTTTCTAACTGTGGCGTCATACAATGCCCACAGTCTTTCTGCAAGACAGGGATTCGTCTCCGAGCGTAGAAGTACTTCGCCTTTCATGGACAAAGGGTGACTTTTCCAGAACGTAATTTCAAGCAGGACGAAGTGATAGACCTTTCCATTGAAGACGCATCCTTCTGCACATAACACTTTTTTATCCATGACATGTTCCTCTAAGATGAGGCAGTTCTTTACAAGGTACGGGTACATTTCTGAGTTGGCATATTTATCCATGAATGACTTGGTAAAACCATGCATACTATGACTTTGACTTTGAGACTTCGGTTATATGCATCACAATTGAGACTACCCCTCATTATAAAATGAACTAAGCCACGACCCAAAAGACTACCTTGGCCTCCCTTTGCTTTGTTATTTGAAATGAGTGCGGAGTGGACTAGCTACGCAGCAATGAAGGACTCACAACAACAGATAAAGTGGGACACAACATTTAAATATGGTGACAATGAACACCTTTCGAAAAACGTTCACACTATAGTATGTATGAATAGTTAACAGAAATAACAACCCTGCATTTCACCTAAATGCCTTGAGTATGAATCATAGTGTGACTGAGATAACGATCCTCGTAACCGAATTTGGGAGATGTCTTGTCCAAACGCATGAACTCGCTTTGACTGTGGATTTTTGAAGTTCGTAGCGTAATCGTCAGTGAGTGATATTACCAATGTGACCTCGGTGGTTATAATTGTTCATCAATATGTTCTGACTATGCTAATGCAAATTGCAAATTTCACAAATTGCGACTACCTCTCACTATGAAATGAACTAAGCACCGGTACCGACACAAAAAATTCGTAATTTGGAAGAATGAATATTACTGACGAATGCAGTAATGAAGAACTCACTACAACTAGGCCATGTACTGATAACGTGGGACACAACATTGAAAGATATAGTAATAGTGAACACACAGTGTTGGAAAAGCTGTCACACTTTACTACATGGAATAGAGAACACTTCTACGCCACTGCAACATTATGAAATAAAAAGGCAATCTTTACGGTTGAAATAAAAAGCATTGAATCGAATCAAGAAACAATGTGATGCATTAAAGAAAATATATGTGTACTGCAGACTGCAATTACCTTGAGGCATACAAAGAATCTCAAAGCGAATAAAGGAGGCCGTCATTAAACATGAGAGTTCGATGAGAGCTCTGATAACCAAAGCCAAAGTGACCCCCCAGTAACGACCTCATTTTCGACAATGACCCCTTCACACACACACCACTGTATATTTTAACATAGCATTTTATAGGTCGCACTGTGAGATGTTATTATCACACCATATGAATATAATGGAATATTGCTATTTATTACTAGACCACTAAACACATTACTTTTGGTAAAAGTTAGTTTTCTTTGTACATGTTTATCTAGAATCTATGGAACATGTAATATCGTCAGGGTATCTCAGTACACAGCCTAAAGCCATGGGAGACTATCATTACTTGCAGTTAATACAACTTTTTCTATTAAAATTATTTTTTTACAAATGTTAACCAGAAAGCAACATAAATTAATTTCTGATAATGATATTGCTACCTATGGTATATATACCTGTTTGTGTTATTATACACTGCTGCAGAAAAAAACATGGTACGGATGGTTTGGTACGGAAGGTACAACATACTTACCATTTCGGTAATAGAGAGTCAAATCCAAAGATTCGTATTGCTCATTGCCACTGACAGGGATAAATACTAATTGCGATCATTAGACTAAACACTAATTGCTACCTAAGTGCAAATGTATAATTTATTTTTTTTAGTTAAATAGATATGCATTTGCAGAGATGTGTAACTGCTGATAATCCAGTCCAGTAAGAATTTAATACAGCGCCCTCAAGTCTCTGGTTTTGTTCATTCGTAATGTAAACAATGTTGTCAATAACAATAGAAGCCGTTTTGATCAATTGTTCAGCTTCGCGACATCTTCACCCCCCAAATGTAGGTATATATTTATTATTGACTTTATTGATACTAGCGATCATTGAGCATTATCACTATGGTTACTGATTACCAAGATTAGTTTTCAAATGATGAATCAGATATTTCAATGCACAGGAAATCTACAGTATGTGGGAACCACTTGTCACTTGTTTCTCATCTTATTACACATATAACAAGTTGCATTTCATTTTCTACGTTCGAAAGCAACAAAAATTTGAGATATTGTTATTTTCTGAAAGCAAAATCAACCTCGTGATCATTTTCAAAAGCAAAGAAACTTTGCCTGACTGGATTGAAAGTTGTCGTTCGTTTTCTTAAATCTAACAGATTATATCTCGAGATCATATTTTAGCCCATCCAAAACAAAATATAGACACATTTAATTTCGAGATATCATTTCCGTTTAAAAACTAAATAAAATAAAACAAAGCAAAATATAACATTCTCAAACCATTTACGTGTATATTTAGGATTTCTAAAATACTACATTACACCCACGCGATACTTGTTACATTTTAATAGCTTATTAAAATTTGGAGGTGTACAGTGTTCGTAAAGCAATTTCCAAACTTTCGCCTAATAGTTTGTAGGTGTAATGTTACGTGAATTGACACAATTGCTAAATGTCTACGATAATATAGTAAACACACAGACTTCCACCCATCAAATACATCTCTTCCTTACGGAAGGAAAACCAAGCCAGCAAAGTCAGAAAACATATGCCTGAACATGGAAGTATAAGGGAAGCCTCCATGGTCTCAGTACGGCTCGGACCAAATTAGTTTGCCAAAATTACGGGGAGAACTTAATTACGGAGAAAAATTGTTGTAGTGAGTAGTATTAAGAATAAGTCATACTACTGCACCATGAATTGAGTAGTGACTGACATTAAAGATACTAATCTATCCTGTCTCAAAGATTGATACGTTCGTTTCCCATGTTATCAATCGTTTGTTTATTCAAAATGTTCAATGATAATGTCAAGTGTACGATTGTCATCCAGCAGGACATCAATCTTCTCCGTACTCTAATTTTGGACTAAACTCTGGTTGCTTCAATAATTTCCCACAAATATCCATATGTCGCTTGGTAAGATCTAGATGAAAGGAAAAAGAAGTGAATAGCAGTTATTATAAGTTAAATGTCTTATAAGTATGCCCAAGGACAGAGGGGGTTCAGGCCAGGTTTCTTCGATACATTACTGATACAGCATACTGCAGCCCAGTTATACATTAAGACAAGATTATGCAGTACATTATACCGTGCACAAGCCAGGTATAACAAACAGTGCGGTATAATTACTCTGGGCGTTCCATGTCACGACAACGCTGTTGTATTCGAAATACGTCAAAATGTTCAAAATAGCAATTACTTTCCTCGATTTTTTTTTCATATTCTGGCTATGATGTAATTGCATCATTCCCAATATTTTCGTCATTCAGTAGGAAAATATTCATGACCTAAGGGTTGTCACTACTCGTCTACCGATTCGTAGTGACAGGGCCCCTTAGGTCACTCATAATTTCCTTGGCTGAACGGAGAAAAATATTGGGGAATAATATTTAAGTGTAAAGTCTCAACCACACTGTCCATTTTATAGCGTATGCAAATTCAATAGTCTTATTTAGCACAACTCAGCCATCTGGTAGGTTAATATGCGAATGCCTACTGATTTACAAACGACTGGTAGTCTAATTATAACATAATAATTTACTTTTTACCAAGTAAAACACAAACTAAACACTCACTAATTTATATACATAGAAAATAAGTTTGGCTAGGGTCAAACGTGGCAAGGTTTACATGCTTTGCTAAATATGTCACCACTTTGTGACTCAATTTGTAAAATTGACCCCTCCCCTCCGAGTCCCATTCATTACTGGGACAAGCCATTTGCCAAGCAAGTTGACTTGTTATCAAAGAGTACCAATATTTACACATGTGATGATGGGCTCTTACATAACACAAGTAAACAGCTGTAAAACCTCTATTCGGCCGTCTGCATGGACTGCAATTGAGGCAAACCTTATCTCCGTCTTATATCAGTTGTTATCAATTTATTAGGCTATTATAAGTAACGCTACAAACAGCTTTAGAGATGCAAACAACTTTTATGACACCCGTTTTCGCCAGGCAAACCCGCGGGTTTGTTGCACTTGGACCGCTAATGGTTTGTGAATGTCATGTTCATCTGTTCCTCCCCCCATCTATAACTACTGAAGGTTCATGGGTTAAGACTACGGACATTGAAAAAACAGAGTTATGTGATTGTTAAAAGGGGTAAGATATGAACAGCTAAACACTTTTATAAAGTTGGGTTCATGTATAAGTAAATGCACAATGTGTGTACATACATTTATGGAGACAGACATGGACATTTTTATTACCTGTGTATGTACTGCCTGTGATGGTCACAAAACCGAGAATTGTACCCCCTTCTCCAACTGATGTTATTTCCTCACCAGGCTTATACACTGGAATAACTTCTCCAATTTCCGCTGCTTTCTCACAATCAAATAGGTCTTCTGCTTTGCCTGTGGCAAGTGTGGTAATTAAACCACACATGCCATCAAGACCACTTGAAACGGGCGGTTTTGGTTCAACACACCTGTTAATGTTTAGCAAGGTTGCACACTGGTCGGCATTTTCAACACAGCTACGATTTAGAGGTGATGTAGATGAAATCATCCGGGGGTTGACCTCCAACACCTTGATATCACCGTTGGGCAACAGAAAGAATTCTATATTGAAAAACTGTTTGTCAAAACCCTTAGCAATGGCTTTTCTAACTGTGGCGTCGTACAATGCCCACAGTCTTTCTGCAAGATAGGGATTCGTCTCCGAACGTAGAAGTACTTCGCCTTTCATGGACAAAGGGTGACTTTTCTAGAACGTAATTTCAAGCAGGACGAAGTGATAGACCTTTCCATTGAAGACGCATCCTTCTGCACATAACACTTTTTTATCCATGACATGTTCCTCTAAGATGAGGCAGTTCTTTACAAGGTACGGGTACATTTCTGAGTTGGCATATTTATCCATGAATGACTTGGTAAAACCATGCATACTATGACTTTGACTCTGAGACCATGTTGTTAAGTAGTTCTGTATGTCACTTACTGACGAGACACGTTTTACTCCAAATGATGCAGTATCAGTGCATGGCTTCAGAAATCCTTTACCTCCCATTGCAGCTAGAGCTTCTTTTAACTTGTTTTCATCTGCTTCGTCAACATCTATGATGGTGTGATTTAGCGTCGCTTCCTTCGGGTCAAGATACATACGTGTGTAGTACTTGTGGAATGACAGTAATACGGACTCCAACGAGGGTCCTCTGATGTGGAGAAACATTTCCGCTAAGGTAGCATGTACCAAGGCACCAATATCATCCATACTTATAACTTGTTGTATTCCATTACTGCGTATAACCTCGGCACACCGCTCGATGTATTGGAGCAGATCCAGTTCTTTGTCCCATTTAACTTTATAAAAATCAAACTCTTCTTTGGTACCATTTGGGATAGCATCGATTCTGGAACCAATGCAACGGTCCTTAAATTCACAGCACACAACCAATACGGCTGATATGTTCGATTTGGCTTTGTCGTTGCCTTCTTTGGTGTGTGAATCCATCATTTCTGTATACAAAATTCAAAACAAATATGAGAAAACAATGTAGCATCAGCTGCACATTAGTATGTGACCAGGCTATGGTAGCAAACTAAGATAGTAAAAAATATCAATGACACAGTACGTAATCATTAAGCACCTACATACCACAGCTTCTTTTAAGAAAACCATTTTGTTAAAACAATTCTCGCCTCAGAAATAGCAACCCTGCAACTCACCTAAATGACATATATATGACCCATGGGTGTGAACGAGCTAATGATCCTCGTAACCTAGTTTGGGAGAAGCTCTATTGCAAACTCATCAACTCACCTTGACTGTCTTTAGTCTTAAGAGAAGACGTTTTGAGGTTCGCAGTGTAATCGTCGATGAGTGATATCACCAATGCGATCTCAGTGGCTATAATGTATCGGTCAATATGTTCTGGCAATATAGTGCTTCGGTTATATGCATCACAATTGCGACTACCTCTCATTATAAAATGAACTAAGCCACGACCCAAAAGATAACCTTGGCCTCATTTTGCTTTGTTATTTGAAACGAGGGCGGGGTGGACTAGCTACGCAGCAATGAAGGACTCACAACAACAGGTAAAGCGGGACACAACATTTAAATATGGTGACAATGAACACCTTTCGAAAAACGTTCACACTATAGTATGTATGAATATTTAACAGAAATAACAACCCTGTATTTCACCTAAATGCCTTGAGAATGAACCATAGTGTGACTGAGATAACTCATTTTATTTTCACCAAAAAGAATGACAGAACTTAGACTGGGAAAATGTACATGACAAAAAATATAATTTAGTATTGCATGGTCACCCTCCCTGGTGAGGGCCATGGAAATAGTTCAGTGGAACTAGTCTTAATCCAATGGCCCAGACACACAACATATAAACTACAAAACAGAAAATAAAAATAAAACAAAAACATCTGAAAACAAGTTTTCTGTAAGCAATATACACACTAAGTTACATACAAAACAAACAAGCCCTTAGGTCTTAGATACGATGTGATTTCTTAGTTCTTCTTTGAATGATTTTCTTGAATTTATACATTTGAGGGATGGCGGTAATGAGTTCCAGTGCTTAGTTATGGCATATTGGAAGTTGTGTTGAGTAATTCTTAAACGGGTTAGTGGTATACGGAAATTACCCTGATATGCTTGACGTGTTGAATATGTTGTTACGGGATACTGGAAGTATGTCTCTATATCGTGGGGGTAGTGGTTATTCATCAGGTCAAAAGCAAATATACAGGAGTAGAATTCACATAGTTGAAAGATGTTAAGAATGTCAAGTTTTCGGAATAGTGGTGCGGAGTGAGCATGGAAGTCAGAGAAAGTTATAAGACGAACGAGTTTCTTTTGAAGACGGAAAAGTGGATGCAGAATAGTTAAGTAAGTGTTGCCCCAGATTTCTATGCAATATGTTAAGTGCGGTAAAATGAATGTGTTGTAAATGGTAATTAGTATTGACTTGGGAACAAAATGTCTAATTTTTGAAATGATTCCGATCTTTGGGGTTACAACTTTTAGTATGTTGTTAATATGACAATTCCAAGAAAGTGAAGAATCAATATTTACACCAAGATAACTAGTTGAGGAAACTCGCTCTATTTGTGTGTTATTGACAGAGATACTACCTTGCAATGTTATTTGACGTTGAGGCGTACTTATTAGCATGAAATTAGTTTTCTCTTCATTTACTGTAAGTTTGTTAGCCAAACACCAAGTAACTACCTTACTGAATTCTGCATTGATAATGTCAAGATTTATGGCATTCATGTGAGTTGATCTGAATAAATTTGTGTCATCTGCGAATAACCTAAATTGAAAGTAGTCTGTAGAATTGCTTATGTCATTTATGTAAAGAAGGAAAAGAGTAGGACCGAGGATAGATCCTTGAGGCACTCCGCATTTAATTTGTTGGGAATTCGATGAAACATTATGAATAGTTACAGTTTGAGGACGTTTGTTGAGATAGCTTCGAAACCATTTTAAAGGGTGACCTCTGACCCCGTACATTTCTAATTTGCGTAATAGAATATCATGGTCTATAGTGTCAAAGGCTTTTTTAAGATCTATGAAGACGCCAATGGTAGTATTGCCGCTATTCAGACTTTCTGTTATTTCCTTAATGATGTTGACAAGAGCCAGTTTGGTGCTGTACTTTTTTCTAAAGCCATATTGAGTGGCAGAGAGTATGTCATACTTTTCAAGAAAGGAGATAATCTGTTTGTTTACAATAGTTTCAAAAATTTTGCTGAATATTGAAAGGACAGATATCGGCCTGTAGTTTCCTACGTTGAATCGGGACCCTTTTTTGTACAGTGGGGTGACTTTTGCGTTTTTGAGTGCCTCAGGGAACATACCATCGGAAAAAGAGAGATTGATTATATGGGAAAGAGGTTGAGATATGTGATCTACAGCGTGTTTGACCAACAATGGATGAATGAAGTCATAACCAGCGGATTTGTTTGTATCTAAAGATAATAGTTCTTCGGCAACATCCTCAGCAACGATCCTCGTAACCGAAATTGGGAGAAGTCTTGTCCAAACGCATGAACTCGCTTTGACTGTGGATTTTTGAAGTTCGTAGCGTAATCGTCAGTGAGTGATATTACCAATGTGACCTCGGTGGTTATAATTGTTCATCAATATGTTCTGACTATGCTAATGCAAATTGCAAATTTCACAAATTGCGACTACCTCTCACTATGAAATGAAGTAAGCACCGGTACCGACACAAAAAATTCGTAATTTGGAAGAATGAATATTACTGACGAATGCGGAGCGGGCTATACAGTAATGAAGAACTCACTACAACTAGGCCATGTACTGATAACGTGGGACACAACATTGAAAGATATAGTGATAGTGAACACACAGTGTTGGAAAAGCTGTCACACTTTACTACATGAAATAGAGAACACTTCTACGCCACTGCAATATTATGAAATAAAAAGGCAATCTTTACGGTTGAAATAAAAAGCATTGAATCGAATCAAGAAACAATGTGATGCATTAAAGAAAATATATGTGTACTGCAGACTGCAATTACCTTGAGGCATACAAAGAATCTCAAAGCGAATAAAGGAGGCCGTCATTAATCATGAGAGTTCGATGAGAGCTCTGATAACCAAAGCCAAAGTGACCCCCCAGTAACGACCTCATTTTCGACAATGACCCCTTCACACACACCACTGTATATTTTAACATAGCATTTTATAGGTCGCACTGTGAGATGTTATTATCACACCATATGAATATAATGGAATTTTGCTATTTATTACTAGACCACTAAAGACATTACTTTTGGTAAAATTTAGTTTTCTTTGTACATGTTTATCTAGAATCTATGGAACATGTAATATCGTCAGGGTATCTCAGTATACAGCCTAAAGCCATGGGAGACTATCATTACTTGCAGTTAATACAACTTTTTCTATTAAAATTATTTTTTACAAATGTTAACCAGAAACCAACATAAATTAAGTTCACAATAGACTACGTTTATTGGCATTTTATGCTGGTACGAGGCTGTTGCGTTGGACGAGGCTGCCGCATGGTTAGCAGCCATTGTTGTTTTCAAAAAAAAAAAAAAAAAAAAAAAATGGTTAGACATGAGCATCCCTGTCAATGTAACATTCTGGTGTGCATGCATTGTAGCTTTTGTGACATTTGCCAGAAAATCAACCCTGTTAAACAAATCTGTTAAAGTTCGTGATCCAAGTAAATCACTATGTAGGAAGGATGTTGCCTTTAAACCAGAGGGCGCTATCCTTACCCTTAGACACACTAAGACAATTCAGTTTGGTCAAAGGATCTTGCAAATCCCCATTACAAGCATTCCTAACTCACCACTTTGCCCAGTTGAGGCCTTACATTCCATGTTTTCTCATACACAGTCGGCCAAGCCTGACGACCAACTACTGTATTCATGTAAGCAACCACCGGACAAAAACAGGTGCTCCAGTGCCTATCACATGACAAATTTGTAAAATTACTCAAAATTGTGTTGAAGTCAGCGGGCTATGACACAACAAAATATTCCGGTGACTCTTTTCGCAGAGAGGGTGCCTCTTTTGCATTCAGTATTGGCATCCCCCCTTTGTTAATCAAACAACAAGGAGACTGGAAATCCAATGCGTTTGAGAGGTATATTCACTTTAAAGATGAAACAAAACAGAAAATGGTCAAGGCAATTAATGGCAGTAGCCATGAACATTTAGGTTGGTGTGGCTAGTAGACTATTGCATGTAAGTGTTAGTCTTGTGTTGGGGGTTTGGCAGAGTTGTGTTGTCAATAAAGATTGAGCTTTTACCCCCAACACTGTTTTGTATGTTCTGTAGTTTGTTAGCATAAAGTTTACAATAGACTACGTTTATTGGCATTTTATGCTGGTACGAGGCTGTTGCGTTGGACGAGGCTGCCGCATGGTTAGCAGCCATTGTTGTTTTCAAGCACATTTGCTTGCCAGTGTAAAATAATTTTTTTTCTGCCTTTGCAGAGTTGTGTTGTCAATAAAGATTGACCTTATACCCCCAACACTGTTTTGTATGTTCTGTAGTTTGTTAGCATAAATTTCTGATAATGATATTGCTACCTATGGTATATATACATGTTTGTGTTATTATACACTGCTGCAGAAAAACATGGAACGGATGGTTTGGTACGGAAGGTACAACTTGCTTACCACTGCCATTTCGGTAATAGAGAGACCAATCCAAAGATTCGTGTTGCTCATTGCCACTGACAGGGATAAATACTAATTGCGATCATTAGACTAAACACTAATTGCTACCTAAGTGCACATGTATAATTTATTGTTTTAGTTAAATAGATATGCATTTGCAGAGAGGTGTAACTGCTGATAATCCAGTCCAGTAAGAATTTAATACAGCGCCCTCTAGTCTCTGGTTTTGTTCATTCGTAATGTAAACAATGTTGTCAATAACGATAGAAGCCGTTTTGATCAGTTGTTCAGCTTCGCGACATCTTCACCCCAAATGTTGGTATATATTTATTATTGACTTTATTGATACTAGCGATCGTTGAACATTATCACTATGGTTACTGATTACCAAGACTAGTTTTCAAATGATACAACGGATTTCACAACTGTTAATTGTAGTAAGTAGAATCCGTGTGTTACTCCCATAGTAAATGCACATTTCTTGAATGTATTTTAACAAACTGGGAAACAGTGTTGAGTATGCCGACTTCACGAATTCCAGGAAAAATAAAGTATTATTACGATTGTCTACTTTGTGTACGCGAGTGTGCAAGCCTAGTTACGTGACTTGTCAGCCACGCCGCCCCAAGCTGTCACTTCTAAAGTGGCGTGATCGCAGGGCCTAAAAGAGGGTGATTGTCACGTCATTCATCAATCGATAAACTAAGGAGAGTTTGATGAATCAGATATTTCAATGCACAGGAAATCTACAGTATGTGGGAACCACTTGTCAATTGTTTCTCATCTTATTACACATATAACAAGTTGCATTTCATTTTCTACGTTCGAAAGCAACAAAAATTTGAGATATTGTTATTTTCTGAAAGCAAAATCTACCTCGTGATCATTTTCAAAAGCAAAGAAACTTTGCCTGACTGGAATGAAAGTTGTCGTTCGTTTTCTTAAATCTAACAGATTATATCTCGAGATCATATTTTAGCCCATCCAAAACAAAATATAGACACATTTAATTTCGAGATATCATTTCCGTTTAAAAACTAAATAAAATAAAACAAAGCAAAATATAACAGTCTCAAACCATTTACGTGTATATTTAGGATTTCTAAAATACTACATTACACCCACGCGATACTTGTTACATTTTAATAGCTTATTAAAATTTGGAGGTGTACAGTGTTCGTAAAACAATTTCCAAACTTTCGCCTAATAGTTTGTAGGTGTAATGTTACGTGAATTGACACAATTGCTAAATGTCTACGATAATATAGTAAACACACAGACTTCCACCCACCAAATACATCTCTTCCTTACGGAAGGAAAACCAAGCCAGCAAAGTCAGAAAACATATGCCTGAACATGGAAGCATAAGGGAAGCCTCCATGGTCTCAAAAATGAAATGCAAGAGTACGGCTCGGACCAAATTAGTTTGCCAAAATTACGAGGGGAACTTAATTACGGAGAAAAATTGTTGTGGTGAGTAGTATTAAGAATAAGTCACACTACTGCACCACGAATTGAATAGTGACTGACATTAAAGATACTAATCTAACCTGTCTCAAAGATTGATACGTTCGTTTCCCATGTTATCAATCGTTTATTTATTCAAAATGTTCAATGATAATGTCAAGTGTACGATTGTCATCCAGCAGGATATCAATCTTCTTCGTACTCTAATTTTGGACTAAACTCTGGTTGCTTCAATAATTTCCCACAAATATCCATATGTCGCTTGGTAAGATCTAGATGAAAGGAAAAAGAAGTGAATAGCAGTTAAGTTAAAGGTCTTATAAGTATGCCCAAGGACAGAGGGTTCAGGCCAGGTTTCTTCGATACATTACTGAAACAGCATACTGCAGCCCAGTTATACATTAAGACAAGATTATGCAGTACATTATACCGTGCACAAGCCAGGTATAACAAACAGTGCGGTATAATTACTCTGGGCGTTCCATGTCACGACAACGCTGTTGTATTCGAAATACGTCAAAATGTTCAAAATTGCAATTACTTTCCTCGATTTTTTTTCATATTCTGGCTATGATGTAATTGCATCATTCCCAATATTTTCGTCATTCAGTAGGAAAATATTCATGACCTAAGGGTTGTCACTACTCGTCTACCGATTCGTAGTGACAGGGCCCCTTAGGTCACTCATAATTTCCTTGGCTGAACGGAGAAAAATATTGGGGAATAATATTTAAGTGTAAAGTCTCAACCACACTGTCCATTTTATAGCGTATGCAAATTCAATAGTCTTATTTAGCACAACTCAGCAATCTGGTAGGTTAATATGCGAATGCCTACTGATTTACAAACGACTGGTAGTCTAATTATAACATAATAATTTACTTTTTACCAAGTAAAACACAAACTAAACACTCACTAATTTATATACATAGAAAATAAGTTTGGCTAGGGTCAAACGTGGCAAGGTGTACATGCTTTGCTAAATATGTCACCACTTTGTGACTCAATTTGTAAAATTGACCCCTCCCCTCCGAGTCCCATTCATTACTGGGACAAGCCATTAGCCAAGCAAGTTGACTTGTTATCAAAGAGTACCAATATTTACACATGTGATGATGGGCTCTTACATAACACAAGTAAACAGCTGTAAAACCTCTATTCGGCCGTCTGCATGGACTGCAATTGAGGCAAACCTTATCTCCGTCTTATATAAGTTGTTATCAATTTATTAGGCTATTATAAGTAACGCTACAAACAGCTTTAGAGATGCAAACAACTTTTATGACACCCGTTTTCGCCAGGCAAACCCGCGGGTTTGTTGCACTTGGACCGCTAATGGTTTGTGAATGTCATGTTCATCTGTTCCTCCCCCCATCTATAACTACTGAAGGTTCATGGGTTAAGACTACGGACATTGAAAAAACAGAGTTATGTGATTGTTAAAAGAGGTAAGATATGAACAGCTAAACACTTTTAAAGTTGGGTTCATGTATAAGTAAATGCATAGTCTATCAGCTAGCCCTCGGATGTTCTTCCGATAAAATACGACACACAGCCGAACAACGCTATCGAGGATGGAACATCCGAGGTCTAGCGAATGTCATCAGGATATAAATAACTGCCAATCAGAGAACCGTATTAGCGACAAGCACAAACAGAGGACAATAGCTAAATTTTCATGCATATTCATCCTCAGGAGGGGCTTGTAAAAATAACCACCAATGCGTTAACTAAAATGTGTGAATGACAACGTCTAAACACTCATCAAACATAATTACCATAAACTGATAAGACATAGTAATGACATAAATGTGTTTGTCAACATCTCCATGCAGAGATTGAATATATTAAAGTATACATATGCATATATGGCCCAACCCACCGCTTATCGTAATCTCAATGGAATGTCCGGTTTGAAAATGACATTCGCTAGACTGTTCGGGCAGGCCCTCACATGCGAACTTCGTTCGCTTATACTTATAGCATCAAAAGAAAGCCCGAACGTCTAGCAGCAAGACTAGTAAATGCAAAATGTGTGTACATACATTTATGGAGACAGACATGGACATTTTTATTACCTGTGTATGTACTGCCTGTGATGGTCACATAACCGAGAATTGTACCCCCTTCTCCAACTGATGTTATTTCCTCACCAGGCTTATACACTGGAATAACTTCTCCAATTTCCGCTGCTTTCTCAAAATCAAATAGGTCTTCTGCTTTGCCTGTGGCAAGTGTGGTAATTAAACCACACATGCCATCAAGACCACTTGAAACGGGCGGTTTTGGTTCAACACACCTGTTAATGTTTAGCAAGGTTGCACACTGGTCGGCATTTTCAACACAGCTACGATTTAGAGGTGATGTAGATGAATTCATCCGGGGGTTGACCTCCAACACCTTGATATCACCGTTGGGCAACAGAAAGAATTCTATATTGAAAAACTGTTTGTCAAAACCCTTAGCAATGGCTTTTCTAACTGTGGCGTCATACAATGCCCACAGTCTTTCTGCAAGACAGGGATTCGTCTCCGAGCGTAGAAGTACTTCGCCTTTCATGGACAAAGGGTGACTTTTCCAGAACGTAATTTCAAGCAGGACGAAGTGATAGACCTTTCCATTGAAGACGCATCCTTCTGCACATAACACTTTTTTATCCATGACATGTTCCTCTAAGATGAGGCAGTTCTTTAGAAGGTACGGGTACATTTCTGAGTTGGCATATTTATCCATGAATGACTTGGTAAAACCATGCATACTATGACTTTGACTTTGAGACCATGTTGTTAAGTAGTTCTGTATGTCACTTACTGACGAGACACGTTTTACTCCAAATGATGCAGTATCAGTGCATGGCTTCAGAAATCCTTTACCTCCCATTGCAGCTAGAGCTTCTTTTAACTTGTTTTCATCTGCTTCGTCAACATCTATGATGGTGTGATTTAGCGTCGCTTCCTTCGGGTCAAGATACATACGTGTGTAGTACTTGTGGAATGACAGTAATACGGACTCCAATGAGGGTCCTGTGATGTGGAGAAACATTTCCGCTAAGGTAGCATGTACCAAGGCACCAATATCATCCATACTTATAACTTGTTGTATTCCATTACTGCGTATAACCTCGGCACACCGCTCGATGTATTGGAGCAGATCCAGTTCTTTGTCCCATTTAACTTTATAAAAATCAAACTCTTCTTTGGTACCATTTGGGATAGCATCGATTCTGGAACCAATGCAACGGTCCTTAAATTCACAGCACACCATCAATACGGCTGATATGTTCGATTTGGCTTTGTCGTTGCCTTCTTTGGTGTGTGAATCCATCATTTCTGTATACGAAATTCAAAACAAATATGAGAAAACAATGTACCATCAGCTGCACATTAGTGTGTGAACTGGCTATGGTAGCAAACTAAGATAGTAAAAAAATATCAATGACACAGTACGTAATCATTAAGCACCTACATACCACAGCTTCTTTTAAGAAAACCATTTTGTTAAAACAATTCTCGCCTCAGAAATAGCAACCCTGCAACTCACCTAAATGACATATATATGACCCATGGGTGTGAACGAGCTAATGATCCTCGTAACCGAGTTTGGGAGAAGCTCTATTGCAAAATCATCAACTCACCTTGACTGTCTTTAGTTTTGAGAGAAGACGTTTTGAAGTTCGTAGCGTAATCGCCGATGAGTGATATCACCAATGCGATCTCAGTGGCTATAATGTATCGGTCAATATGTTATGGCAATATAGTGCTTCGGTTATATGCATCACAATTGAGACTACCCCTCATTATAAAATGAACTAAGCCACGACCCAAAAGACTACCTTGGCCTCTCTTTGCTTTGTTATTTGAAATGAGTGCGGAGTGGACTAGCTACGCAGCAATGAAGGACTCACAACAACAGATAAAGTGGGACACAACATTTAAATATGGTGACAATGAACACCTTTCGAAAAACGTTCACACTATAGTATGTATGAATAGTTAACAGAAATAACAACCCTGCATTTCACCTAAATGCCTTGAGTATGAATCATAGTGTGACTGAGATAACGATCCTCGTAACCGAATTTGGGAGATGTCTTGTCCAAACGCATGAACTCGCTTTGACTGTGGATTTTTGAAGTTCGTAGCGTAATCGTCAGTGAGTGATATTACCAATGTGACCTCGGTGGCTATAATTGTTCATCAATATGTTCTGACTATGCTAATGCAAATTGCAAATTTCACAAATTGCGACTACCTCTCACTATGAAATGAACTAAGCACCGGTACCGACACAAAAAATTCGTAATTTGGAAGAATGAATATTACTGACGAATGCAGTAATGAAGAACTCACTACAACTAGGCCATGTACTGATAACGTGGGACACAACATTGAAAGATATAGTGATAGTGAACACACAGTGTTGGAAAAGCTGTCACACTTTACTACATGGAATAGAGAACACTTCTACGCCACTGCAACATTATGAAATAAAAAGGCAATCTTTACGGTTGAAATAAAAAGCATTGAATCGAATCAAGAAACAATGTGATGCATTAAAGAAAATATATGTGTACTGCAGACTGCAATTACCTTGAGGCATACAAAGAATCTCAAAGCGAATAAAGGAGGCCGTCATTAAACATGAGAGTTCGATGAGAGCTCTGATAACCAAAGCCAAAGTGACCCCCCAGTAACGACCTCATTTTCGACAATGACCCCTTCACACACACACCACTGTATATTTTAACATAGCATTTTATAGGTCGCACTGTGAGATGTTATTATCACACCATATGAATATAATGGAATATTGCTATTTATTACTAGACCACTAAACACATTACTTTTGGTAAAATTTAGTTTTCTTTGTACATGTTTATCTAGAATCTATGGAACATGTAATATCGTCAGGGTATCTCAGTACACAGCCTAAAGCCATGGGAGACTATCATTACTTGCAGTTAATACAACTTTTTCTATTAAAATTATTTTTTTACAAATGTTAACCAGAAAGCAACATAAATTAATTTCTGATAATGATATTGCTACCTATGGTATATATACCTGTTTGTGTTATTATACACTGCTGCTGAAAAAAACATGGTACGGATGGTTTGGTACGGAAGGTACAACATACTTACCACTGCCATTTCGGTAATAGAGAGTCAAATCCAAAGATTCGTATTGCTCATTGCCACTGACAGGGATAAATACTAATTGCGATCATTAGACTAAACACTAATTGCTACCTAAGTGCAAATGTATAATTTATTTTTTTTAGTTAAATAGATATGCATTTGCAGAGATGTGTAACTGCTGATAATCCAGTCCAGTAAGAATTTAATACAGCGCCCTCAAGTCTCTGGTTTTGTTCATTCGTAATGTAAACAATGTTGTCAATAACAATAGAAGCCGTTTTGATCAATTGTTCAGCTTCGCGACATCTTCACCCCCCAAATGTAGGTATATATTTATTATTGACTTTATTGATACTAGCGATCATTGAGCATTATCACTATGGTTACTGATTACCAAGATTAGTTTTCAAATGATGAATCAGATATTTCAATGCACAGGAAATCTACAGTATGTGGGAACCACTTGTCACTTGTTTCTCATCTTATTACACATATAACAAGTTGCATTTCATTTTCTACGTTCGAAAGCAACAAAAATTTGAGATATTGTTATTTTCTGAAAGCAAAATCTACCTCGTGATCATTTTCAAAAGCAAAGAAACTTTGCCTGACTGGAATGAAAGTTGTCGTTCGTTTTCTTAAATCTAACAGATTATATCTCGAGATCATATTTTAGCCCATCCAAAACAAAATATAGACACATTTAATTTCGAGATATCATTTCCGTTTAAAAACTAAATAAAATAAAACAAAGCAAAATATAACAGTCTCAAACCATTTACGTGTATATTTAGGATTTCTAAAATACTACATTACACCCACGCGATACTTGTTACATTTTAATAGCTTATTAAAATTTGGAGGTGTACAGTGTTCGTAAAGCAATTTCCAAACTTTCGCCTAATAGTTTGTAGGTGTAATGTTACGTGAATTGACACAATTGCTAAATGTCTACGATAATATAGTAAACACACAGACTTCCACCCACCAAATACATCTCTTCCTTACGGAAGGAAAACCAAGCCAGCAAAGTCAGAAAACATATGCCTGAACATGGAAGCATAAGGGAAGCCTCCATGGTCTCAAAAATGAAATGCAAGAGTACGGCTCGGACCAAATTAGTTTGCCAAAATTACGAGGGGAACTTAATTACGGAGAAAAATTGTTGTGGTGAGTAGTATTAAGAATAAGTCACACTACTGCACCACGAATTGAATAGTGACTGACATTAAAGATACTAATCTAACCTGTCTCAAAGATTGATACGTTCGTTTCCCATGTTATCAATCGTTTATTTATTCAAAATGTTCAATGATAATGTCAAGTGTACGATTGTCATCCAGCAGGATATCAATCTTCTTCGTACTCTAATTTTGGACTAAACTCTGGTTGCTTCAATAATTTCCCACAAATATCCATATGTCGCTTGGTAAGATCTAGATGAAAGGAAAAAGAAGTGAATAGCAGTTAAGTTAAATGTCTTATAAGTATGCCCAAGGACAGAGGGTTCAGGCCAGGTTTCTTCGATACATTACTGAAACAGCATACTGCAGCCCAGTTATACATTAAGACAAGATTATGCAGTACATTATACCGTGCACAAGCCAGGTATAACAAACAGTGCGGTATAATTACTCTGGGCGTTCCATGTCACGACAACGCTGTTGTATTCGAAATACGTCAAAATGTTCAAAATTGCAATTACTTTCCTCGATTTTTTTTCATATTCTGGCTATGATGTAATTGCATCATTCCCAATATTTTCGTCATTCAGTAGGAAAATATTCATGACCTAAGGGTTGTCACTACTCGTCTACCGATTCGTAGTGACAGGGCCCCTTAGGTCACTCATAATTTCCTTGGCTGAACGGAGAAAAATATTGGGGAATAATATTTAAGTGTAAAGTCTCAACCACACTGTCCATTTTATAGCGTATGCAAATTCAATAGTCTTATTTAGCACAACTCAGCCATCTGGTAGGTTAATATGCGAATGCCTACTGATTTACAAACGACTGGTAGTCTAATTATAACATAATAATTTACTTTTTACCAAGTAAAACACAAACTAAACACTCACTAATTTATATACATAGAAAATAAGTTTGGCTAGGGTCAAACGTGGCAAGGTTTACATGCTTTGCTAAATATGTCACCACTTTGTGACTCAATTTGTAAAATTGACCCCTCCCCTCCGAGTCCCATTCATTACTGGGACAAGCCATTAGCCAAGCAAGTTGACTTGTTATCAAAGAGTACCAATATTTACACATGTGATGATGGGCTCTTACATAACACAAGTAAACAGCTGTAAAACCTCTATTCGGCCGTCTGCATGGACTGCAATTGAGGCAAACCTTATCTCCGTCTTATATCAGTTGTTATCAATTTATTAGGCTATTATAAGTAACGCTACAAACAGCTTTAGAGATGCAAACAACTTTTATGACACCCGTTTTCGCCAGGCAAACCCGCGGGTTTGTTGCACTTGGACCGCTAATGGTTTGTGAATGTCATGTTCATCTGTTCCTCCCCCCATCTATAACTACTGAAGGTTCATGGGTTAAGACTACGGACATTGAAAAAACAGAGTTATGTGATTGTTAAAAGGGGTAAGATATGAACAGCTAAACACTTTTAAAGTTGGGTTCATGTATAAGTAAATGCATAGTCTATCAGCTAGCCCTCGGATGTTCTTCCGATAAAATACGACACACAGCCGAACAACGCTATCGAGGATGGAACATCCGAGGTCTAGCGAATGTCATCAGGATATAAATAACTGCCAATCAGAGAACCGTATTAGCGACAAGCACAAACAGAGGACAATAGCTAAATTTTCATGCATATTCATCCTCAGGAGGGGCTTGTAAAAATAACCACCAATGCGTTAACTAAAATGTGTGAATGACAACGTCTACACACTCATCAAACACAATTACCATAAACTGATAAGACATAGTAATGACATAAATGTGTTTGTCAACATCTCCATGCAGAGATTGAATATATTAAAGTATACATATGCATATATGGCCCAACCCACCGCTTATCGTAATCTCAATGGAATGTCCGGTTTGAAAATGACATTCGCTAGACTGTTCGGGCAGGCCCTCACATGCGAACTTCGTTCGCTTATACTTATAGCATCAAAAGAAAGCCCGAACGTCTAGCAGCAAGACTAGTAAATGCAAAATGTGTGTACATACATTTATGGAGACAGACATGGACATTTTTATTACCTGTGTATGTACTGCCTGTGATGGTCACATAACCGAGAATTGTACCCCCTTCTCCAACTGATGTTATTTCCTCACCAGGCTTATACACTGGAATAACTTCTCCAATTTCCGCTGCTTTCTCAAAATCAAATAGGTCTTCTGCTTTGCCTGTGGCAAGTGTGGTAATTAAACCACACATGCCATCAAGACCACTTGAAACGGGCGGTTTTGGTTCAACACACCTGTTAATGTTTAGCAAGGTTGCACACTGGTCGGCATTTTCAACACAGCTACGATTTAGAGGTGATGTAGATGAATTCATCCGGGGGTTGACCTCCAACACCTTGATATCACCGTTGGGCAACAGAAAGAATTCTATATTGAAAAACTGTTTGTCAAAACCCTTAGCAATGGCTTTTCTAACTGTGGCGTCATACAATGCCCACAGTCTTTCTGCAAGACAGGGATTCGTCTCCGAGCGTAGAAGTACTTCGCCTTTCATGGACAAAGGGTGACTTTTCCAGAACGTAATTTCAAGCAGGACGAAGTGATAGACCTTTCCATTGAAGACGCATCCTTCTGCACATAACACTTTTTTATCCATGACATGTTCCTCTAAGATGAGGCAGTTCTTTAGAAGGTACGGGTACATTTCTGAGTTGGCATATTTATCCATGAATGACTTGGTAAAACCATGCATACTATGACTTTGACTTTGAGACCATGTTGTTAAGTAGTTCTGTATGTCACTTACTGACGAGACACGTTTTACTCCAAATGATGCAGTATCAGTGCATGGCTTCAGAAATCCTTTACCTCCCATTGCAGCTAGAGCTTCTTTTAACTTGTTTTCATCTGCTTCGTCAACATCTATGATGGTGTGATTTAGCGTCGCTTCCTTTGGGTCAAGATACATACGTGTGTAGTACTTGTGGAATGACAGTAATACGGACTCCAATGAGGGTCCTGTGATGTGGAGAAACATTTCCGCTAAGGTAGCATGTACCAAGGCACCAATATCATCCATACTTATAACTTGTTGTATTCCATTACTGCGTATAACCTCGGCACACCGCTCGATGTATTGGAGCAGATCCAGTTCTTTGTCCCATTTAACTTTATAAAAATCAAACTCTTCTTTGGTACCATTTGGGATAGCATCGATTCTGGAACCAATGCAACGGTCCTTAAATTCACAGCACACAACCAATACGGCTGATATGTTCGATTTGGCTTTGTCGTTGCCTTCTTTGGTGTGTGAATCCATCATTTCTGTATACAAAATTCAAAACAAATATGAGAAAACAATGTAGCATCAGCTGCACATTAGTATGTGACCAGGCTATGGTAGCAAACTAAGATAGTAAAAAATATCAATGACACAGTACGTAATCATTAAGCACCTACATACCACAGCTTCTTTTAAGAAAACCATTTTGTTAAAACAATTCTCGCCTCAGAAATAGCACCCCTGCAACTCACCTAAATGACATATATATGACCCATGGGTGTGAACGAGCTAATGATCCTCGTAACCTAGTTTGGGAGAAGCTCTATTGCAAACTCATCAACTCACCTTGACTGTCTTTAGTCTTGAGAGAAGACGTTTTGAGGTTCGCAGCGTAATCGTCGATGAGTGATATCACCAATGCGATCTCAGTGGCTATAATGTATCGGTCAATATGTTCTGGCAATATAGTGCTTCGGTTATATGCGTCACAATTGCGACTACCTCTCATTATAAAATGAACTAAGCCACGACCCAAAAGATAACCTTGGCCTCATTTTGCTTTATTATTTGAAACGAGGGCGGGGTGGACTAGCTACGCAGCAATGAAGGACTCACAACAACAGGTAAAGCAGGACACAACATTTAAAGATGGTGACAATGAACACCTTTCGAAAAACGTTCACACTATAGTATGTATGAATATTTAACAGAAATAACAACCCTGTATTTCACCTAAATGCCTTGAGAATGAACCATAGTGTGACTGAGATAACTCATTTTATTTTCACCAAAAAGAATGACAGAACTTAGACTGGGAAAATGTACATGACAAAAAAATATAATTTAGTATTGCATGGTCACCCTCCCTGGTGAGGGCCATGGAAATAGTTCAGTGGAACTAGTCTTAATCCAATGGCCCAGACACACAACATATAAACTACAAAACAGAAAATAAAAATAAAACAAAAACATCTGAAAACAAGTTTTCTGTAAGCAATATACACACTAAGTTACATACAAAACAAACAAGCCCTTAGGTCTTAGATACGATGTGATTTCTTAGTTCTTCTTTGAATGATTTTCTTGAATTTATACATTTGAGGGATGGCGGTAATGAGTTCCAGTGCTTAGTTATGGCATATTGGAAGTTGTGTTGAGTAATTCTTAAACGGGTTAGTGGTATACGGAAATTACCCTGATATGCTTGACGTGTTGAATATGTTGTTACGGGATACTGGAAGTATGTCTCTATATCGTGGGGGTAGTGGTTATTCATCAGGTCAAAAGCAAATATACAGGAGTAGAATTCACATAGTTGAAAGATGTTAAGAATGTCAAGTTTTCGGAATAGTGGTGCGGAGTGAGCATGGAAGTCAGAGAAAGTTATAAGACGAACGAGTTTCTTTTGAAGACGGAAAAGTGGATGCAGAATAGTTAAGTAAGTGTTGCCCCAGATTTCTATGCAATATGTTAAGTGCGGTAAAATGAATGTGTTGTAAATGGTAATTAGTATTGACTTGGGAACAAAATGTCTAATTTTTGAAATGATTCCGATCTTTGGGGTTACAACTTTTAGTATGTTGTTAATATGACAATTCCAAGAAAGTGAAGAATCAATATTTACACCAAGATAACTAGTTGAGGAAACTCGCTCTATTTGTGTGTTATTGACAGAGATACTACCTTGCAATGTTATTTGACGTTGAGACGTACTTAGCATGAAATTAGTTTTCTCTTCATTTACTGTAAGTTTGTTAGCCAAACACCAAGTAACTACCTTACTGAATTCTGCATTGATAATGTCAAGATTTATGGCATTCATGTGAGTTGATCTGAATAAATTTGTGTCATCTGCGAATAACCTAAATTGAAAGTAGTCTGTAGAATTGCTTATGTCATTTATGTAAAGAAGGAAAAGAGTAGGACCGAGGATAGATCCTTGAGGCACTCCGCATTTAATTTGTTGGGAATTCGATGAAACATTATGAATAGTTACAGTTTGAGGACGTTTGTTGAGATAGCTTCGAAACCATTTTAAAGGGTGACCTCTGACCCCGTACATTTCTAATTTGCGTAATAGAATATCATGGTCTATAGTGTCAAAGGCTTTTTTAAGATCTATGAAGACGCCAATGGTAGTATTGCCGCTATTCAGACTTTCTGTTATTTCCTTAATGATGTTGACAAGAGCCAGTTTGGTGCTGTACTTTTTTCTAAAGCCATATTGAGTGGCAGAGAGTATGTCATACTTTTCAAGAAAGGAGATAATCTGTTTGTTTACAATAGTTTCAAAAATTTTGCTGAATATTGAAAGGACAGATATCGGCCTGTAGTTTCCTACGTTGAATCGGGACCCTTTTTTGTACAGTGGGGTGACTTTTGCGTTCTTGAGTGCCTCAGGGAACATACCATCGGAAAAAGAGAGATTGATTATATGGGAAAGAGGTTGAGATATGTGATCTACAGCGTGTTTGACCAACAATGGATGAATGAAGTCATAACCAGCGGATTTGTTTGTATCTAAAGATAATAGTTCTTCGGCAACATCCTCAGCAACGATCCTCGTAACCGAAATTGGGAGAAGTCTTGTCCAAACGCATGAACTCGCTTTGACTGTGGATTTTTGAAGTTCGTAGCGTTATCGTCAGTGAGTGATATTACCAATGTGACCTCGGTGGTTATAATTGTTCATCAATATGTTCTGACTATGCTAATGCAAATTGCAAATTTCACAAATTGCGACTACCTCTCACTATGAAATGAACTAAGCACCGGTACCGACACAAAAAATTCGTAATTTGGAAGAATGAATATTACTGACGAATGCGGAGCGGGCTATACAGTAATGAAGAACTCACTACAACTAGGCCATGTACTGATAACGTGGGACACAACATTGAAAGATATAGTGATAGTGAACACACAGTGTTGGAAAAGCTGTCACACTTTACTACATGAAATAGAGAACACTTCTACGCCACTGCAATATTATGAAATAAAAAGGCAATCTTTACGGTTGAAATAAAAAGCATTGAATCGAATCAAGAAACAATGTGATGCATTAAAGAAAATATATGTGTACTGCAGACTGCAATTACCTTGAGGCATACAAAGAATCTCAAAGCGAATAAAGGAGGCCGTCATTAATCATGAGAGTTCGATGACAGCTCTGATAACCAAAGCCAAAGTGACCCCCCAGTAACGACCTCATTTTCGACAATGACCCCTTCACACACACCACTGTATATTTTAACATAGCATTTTATAGGTCGCACTGTGAGATGTTATTATCACACCATATGAATATAATGGAATTTTGCTATTTATTACTAGACCACTAAAGACATTACTTTTGGTAAAATTTAGTTTTCTTTGTACATGTTTATCTAGAATCTATGGAACATGTAATATCGTCAGGGTATCTCAGTATACAGCCTAAAGCCATGGGAGACTATCATTACTTGCAGTTAATACAACTTTTTCTATTAAAATTATTTTTTACAAATGTTAACCAGAAACCAACATAAATTAAGGGACCGGACAGAATTTACGGCAGGGGGTGGGCCTGGGGAGAAATTATCTCTGACTTGGTGTTTTTCCTGCCCCCCCCCCCATCCACTGTGACCAAAATTTCACAGCCCCCCCTTTCAAAAGTATAAAAATTTCATGCCCCCCCCCCAAAAAAAAAAATGAAAAAAGTGCACAATATCCTGCCCCCTACAATAACTAAAAAGAGTACAATTTTTTTTGTTACTGTAGTACAACTGTAATATTTCTTTTGGTACTACTATTATGTTACTATTTCAGCAAAACAAATTGGTAGTTGTAGAGGAAGTTTTTTAGGAAACAAAACAAATAAAACATTTTGACCATACATGTAATCATACACATGTGGTATGATCTTGTTTATTTCCCAACTAGACACTATAAGTAGTCATCACTTAATACCAAGGCATTTGATGTGGTGGTTTTAACTGTCATTCACTGATACATACACAGAAACACAGACACAGAGTAAACACACATGCACATGCGTGGTTTGTGAAAAACTGTAGTGGGGACATTTGTGGGGAGTATCTAAGGACATCACACCACCTACATAGTGTATTCAAATATCTATTTATACTCATAACACAATAACTATCTAATGTCAGACATTTGTGATGTCATGAAGTGCTAGCAAACTAAGGATTTTATGCACACTGAGGTCTGACAAATATAGCTTTCACTTTCCTACACCAAATGCATTACCAATACACATGTAAATGTAAGACATTTGTGACTTCATGAAAGTGCAAAGAAATTCAGAATGTTGTGGAATACTTAGATGTTATCAATATGCTTTCAGTTCCAAAACCATACATATTTAAACCTATAGTGTCAGGCATTTGTGACTTCATGATGGGGACAGCATATTCAGAATTGTATTCAGTACACTGTACAGTGGTCAGATGAGTCACTGATGAAAAAACTTAACACCACGCAGACATCTAAATGCTTTACAATATTTAGTACAGATAGACGCATTTGATGATGCTGAGGAGGGAAATAGTTTAATTTCACTGGTTTTAGATAGAAAGAAAGACAAGTCTTGCCTCACATCTTCAGACTCTAGTGAGTCTGAGAGTGAAACTCAAGAATAGTGTCAAGGAAAGAAATAAAACACCTATCTAAATTAATCTGGCCAGACGTTTTTGTATTTACATTTTTCACCAAAAGGTCACTTTTTAATCACATAAATTACAGGTCCTATGCTAGTATATTACCATATTATATATATATATATATATATATATATATATATATATATATATATATATATATATATATATATATATATATATATATATATATATATTGAGGGTAGAAGAAAATCAAGTCAGGTTTTTCGTCTCTACAAGGCATGTACATCAACATCTCCTGACGAGTGATTTACTCACGAAACAGGCTTGTAGAGACGAAAAACCCGACTTGATTTTCTTCTACCCTCAACATATACTCCGCTCTGCGTACAGACGCATCGAGCACTGTACTACGGACAAATCTTACCACTGACTGTTCTACCCCTGATGAGTGAGGACTACGCACCTCACGAAACAGTTCTGTAGGGTCTATAACATATAATTTGTTTCAAATTTTCAAAACCTGTATATATATATATATATATATATATATATATATATATATATATATATATATATATATATATATATATATATATATATATATATATATATATAACTAGGTGAGTATCAATCTGCTAAGACAGTGCTCTATACCGCAGTGGCAGAGCATAATAGTTTTGGAAACAGGTTCAGTGTGTAATTACCATCAAGGATACATATGTATATATACATATGTATCCTTGATGGTAATTACACACTGAACCTGTTTCCACAGAGCTAAAATGTATGTATGTATGTATGTATGTATACATATATATGTGTGTGTAAGTGTGTGTGTGTGTGTGTGTGAACAACTTGGAGTATATAAGAGTAATTCAGGGTGTATCAATTTAATTTTGTGTAGTGTTTTTATGCTTCACTAAATAGGTACATACAAACGTACACACTTCCATTTTAATACATAAATGAAAGTGTAGACATTTAATATTAAAGGCGATATCAAGTGCTATCTCATGCAATGCTAAATGTTCTAACATATTAATTTTTTTCAATGACAAAATATTTCGCGGCCCCCCCTTTCAAACCATGAGAATTTACATGGCCCCCCCTTCAAGCCTCCCATTTTTTTCATGCCCCCCCCCCAATTTCTCCCCAGCCCCCCCCCCCCCTGCCGTAAATTCTGTCCGGTCCCTAAGTTTACAATAGACTACGTTTATTGGCATTTTATGCTGGTACGAGGCTGTTGCGTTGGACGAGGCTGCCGCATGGTTAGCAGCCATTGTTGTTTTCCAAATAAAAAACGGTTAGACATGAGCATCCCTGTCAATGTAACATTCTGGTGTGCATGCATTGTAGCTTTTGTGACATTTGCCAGAAAATCAACCCTGTTAAACAAATCTGTTAAAGTTCATGATCCAAGTAAATCACTATGTAGGAAGGATGTTGCCTTTAAACCAGAGGGCGCTATCCTTACCCTTAGACACACTAAGACAATTCAGTTTGATCAAAGGATCTTGCAAATCCCCATTACAAGCATTCCTAACTCACCACTTTGCCCAGTTGAGGCCTTACATTCCATGTTTTCTCATACACAGTCGGCCAAGCCTGACGACCAACTACTGTATTCATGTAAGCAACCACCGGACAAAAACAGGTGCTCCAGTGCCTATCACATGACAAATTTGTAAAATTACTCAAAATTGTGTTGAAGTCAGCGGGCTATGACACAACAAAATATTCCGGTGACTCTTTTCGCAGAGGGGGTGCCTCTTTTGCATTCAGTATTGGCATCCCCCCTTTGTTAATCAAACAACAAGGAGACTGGAAATCCAATGCGTTTGAGAGGTATATTCACTTTAAAGATGAAACAAAACAGAAAATGGTCAAGGCAATTAATGGCAGTAGCCATGAACATTTAGGTTGGTGTGGCTAGTAGACTATTGCATGTAAGTGTTAGTCTTGTGTTGGGGGTTTGGCAGAGTTGTGTTGTCAATAAAGATTGAGCTTTTACCCCCAACACTGTTTTGTATGTTCTGTAGTTTGTTAGCATAAAGTTTACAATAGACTACGTTTATTGGCATTTTATGCTGGTACGAGGCTGTTGCGTTGGACGAGGCTGCCGCATGGTTAGCAGCCATTGTTGTTTTCAAGCACATTTGCTTGCCAGTGTAAAAGAAATTTTTTTTTCTGCCTTTGCAGAGTTGTGTTGTCAATAAAGATTGACCTTATACCCCCAACACTGTTTTGTATGTTCTGTAGTTTGTTAGCATAAATTTCTGATAATGATATTGCTACCTATGGTATATATACATGTTTGTGTTATTATACACTGCTGCAGAAAAACATGGAACGGATGGTTTGGTACGGAAGGTACAACTTGCTTACCACTGCCATTTCGGTAATAGAGAGACCAATCCAAAGATTCGTGTTGCTCATTGCCACTGACAGGGATAAATACTAATTGCGATCATTAGACTAAACACTAATTGCTACCTAAGTGCACATGTATAATTTATTGTTTTAGTTAAATAGATATGCATTTGCAGAGAGGTGTAACTGCTGATAATCCAGTCCAGTAAGAATTTAATACAGCGCCCTCTAGTCTCTGGTTTTGTTCATTCGTAATGTAAACAATGTTGTCAATAACGATAGAAGCCGTTTTGATCAGTTGTTCAGCTTCGCGACATCTTCACCCCAAATGTTGGTATATATTTATTATTGACTTTATTGATACTAGCGATCGTTGAACATTATCACTATGGTTACTGATTACCAAGACTAGTTTTCAAATGATACAACGGATTTCACAACTGTTAATTGTAGTAAGTAGAATCCGTGTGTTACTCCCATAGTAAATGCACATTTCTTGAATGTATTTTAACCAACTGGGAAACAGTGTTGAGTATGCCGACTTCACGAATTCTAGGAAAAATAAAGTATTATTACGATTGTCTACTTTGTGTACGCGAGTGTGCAAGCCTAGTTACGTGACTTGTCAGCCACGCCGCCCCAAGCTGTCACTTCTAAAGTGGCGTGATCGCAGGGCCTAAAAGAGGGTGATTGTCACGTCATTCATCAATCGATAAACTAGGGAGAGTTTGATGAATAAGATATTTCAATGCACAGGAAATCTACAGTATGTGGGAACCACTTGTCACTTGTTTCTCATCTTATTACACATATAACAAGTTGCATTTCATTTTCTACGTTCGAAAGCAACAAAAATTTGAGATATTGTTATTTTCTGAAAGCAAAATCTACCTCGTGATCATTTTCAAAAGCAAAGAAACTTTGCCTGACTGGAATGAAAGTTGTCGTTCGTTTTCTTAAATCTAACAGATTATATCTCGAGATCATATTTTAGCCCATCCAAAACAAAATATAGACACATTTAATTTCGAGATATCATTTCCGTTTAAAAACTAAATAAAATAAAACAAAGCAAAATATAACAGTCTCAAACCATTTACGTGTATATTTAGGATTTCTAAAATACTACATTACACCCACGCGATACTTGTTACATTTTAATAGCTTATTAAAATTTGGAGGTGTACAGTGTTCGTAAAGCAATTTCCAAACTTTCGCCTAATAGTTTGTAGGTGTAATGTTACGTGAATTGACACAATTGCTAAATGTCTACGATAATATAGTAAACACACAGACTTCCACCCACCAAATACATCTCTTCCTTACGGAAGGAAAACCAAGCCAGCAAAGTCAGAAAACATATGCCTGAACATGGAAGCATAAGGGAAGCCTCCATGGTCTCAAAAATGAAATGCAAGAGTACGGCTCGGACCAAATTAGTTTGCCAAAATTACGAGGGGAACTTAATTACGGAGAAAAATTGTTGTGGTGAGTAGTATTAAGAATAAGTCACACTACTGCACCATGAATTGAATAGTGACTGACATTAAAGATACTAATCTAACCTGTCTCAAAGATTGATACGTTCGTTTCCCATGTTATCAATCGTTTATTTATTCAAAATGTTCAATGATAATGTCAAGTGTACGATTGTCATCCAGCAGGACATCAATCTTCTTCGTACTCTAATTTTGGACTAAACTCTGGTTGCTTCAATAATTTCCCACAAATATCCATATGTCGCTTGGTAAGATCTAGATGAAAGGAAAAAGAAGTGAATAGCAGTTAAGTTAAAGGTCTTATAAGTATGCCCAAGGACAGAGGGTTCAGGCCAGGTTTCTTCGATACATTACTGAAACAGCATACTGCAGCCCAGTTATACATTAAGACAAGATTATGCAGTACATTATACCGTGCACAAGCCAGGTATAACAAACAGTGCGGTATAATTACTCTGGGCGTTCCATGTCACGACAACGCTGTTGTATTCGAAATACGTCAAAATGTTCAAAATTGCAATTACTTTCCTCGATTTTTTTTCATATTCTGGCTATGATGTAATTGCATCATTCCCAATATTTTCGTCATTCAGTAGGAAAATATTCATGACCTAAGGGTTGTCACTACTCGTCTACCGATTCGTAGTGACAGGGCTCCTTAGGTCACTCATAATTTCCTTGGCTGAACGGAGAAAAATATTGGGGAATAATATTTAAGTGTAAAGTCTCAACCACACTGTCCATTTTATAGCGTATGCAAATTCAATAGTCTTATTTAGCACAACTCAGCCATCTGGTAGGTTAATATGCGAATGCCTACTGATTTACAAAGGACTGGTAGTCTAATTATAACATAATAATTTACTTTTTACCAAGTAAAACACAAACTAAACACTCACTAATTTATATACATAGAAAATAAGTTTGGCTAGGGTCAAACGTGGCAAGGTTTACATGCTTTGCTAAATATGTCACCACTTTGTGACTCAATTTGTAAAATTGACCCCTCCCCTCCGAGTCCCATTCATTACTGGGACAAGCCATTAGCCAAGCAAGTTGACTTGTTATCAAAGAGTACCAATATTTACACATGTGATGATGGGCTCTTACATAACACAAGTAAACAGCTGTAAAACCTCTATTCGGCCGTCTGCATGGACTGCAATTGAGGCAAACCTTATCTCCGTCTTATATCAGTTGTTATCAATTTATTAGGCTATTATAAGTAACGCTACAAACAGCTTTAGAGATGCAAACAACTTTTATGACACCCGTTTTCGCCAGGCAAACCCGCGGGTTTGTTGCACTTGGACCGCTAATGGTTTGTGAATGTCATGTTCATCTGTTCCTCCCCCCATCTATAACTACTGAAGGTTCATGGGTTAAGACTACGGACATTGAAAAAACAGAGTTATGTGATTGTTAAAAGGGGTAAGATATGAACAGCTAAACACTTTTAAAGTTGGGTTCATGTATAAGTAAATGCATAGTCTATCAGCTAGCCCTCGGATGTTCTTCCGATAAAATACGACACACAGCCGAACAATGCTATCGAGGATGGAACATCCGAGGTCTAGCGAATGTCATCAGGATATAAATAACTGCCAATCAGAGAACCGTATTAGCGACAAGCACAAACAGAGGACAATAGCTAAATTTTCATGCATATTCATCCTCAGGAGGGGCTTGTAAAAATAACCACCAATGCGTTAACTAAAATGTGTGAATGACAACGTCTACACACTCATCAAACACAATTACCATAAACTGATAAGACATAGTAATGACATAAATGTGTTTGTCAACATCTCCATGCAGAGATTGAATATATTAAAGTATACATATGCATATATGGCCCAACCCACCGCTTATCGTAATCTCAATGGAATGTCCGGTTTGAAAATGACATTCGCTAGACTGTTCGGGCAGGCCCTCACATGCGAACTTCGTTCGCTTATACTTATAGCATCAAAAGAAAGCCCGAACGTCTAGCAGCAAGACTAGTAAATGCAAAATGTGTGTACATACATTTATGGAGACAGACATGGACATTTTTATTACCTGTGTATGTACTGCCTGTGATGGTCACATAACCGAGAATTGTACCCCCTTCTCCAACTGATGTTATTTCCTCACCAGGCTTATACACTGGAATAACTTCTCCAATTTCCGCTGCTTTCTCAAAATCAAATAGGTCTTCTGCTTTGCCTGTGGCAAGTGTGGTAATTAAACCACACATGCCATCAAGACCACTTGAAACGGGCGGTTTTGGTTCAACACACCTGTTAATGTTTAGCAAGGTTGCACACTGGTCGGCATTTTCAACACAGCTACGATTTAGAGGTGATGTAGATGAATTCATCCGGGGGTTGACCTCCAACACCTTGATATCACCGTTGGGCAACAGAAAGAATTCTATATTGAAAAACTGTTTGTCAAAACCCTTAGCAATGGCTTTTCTAACTGTGGCGTCATACAATGCCCACAGTCTTTCTGCAAGACAGGGATTCGTCTCCGAGCGTAGAAGTACTTCGCCTTTCATGGACAAAGGGTGACTTTTCCAGAACGTAATTTCAAGCAGGACGAAGTGATAGACCTTTCCATTGAAGACGCATCCTTCTGCACATAACACTTTTTTATCCATGACATGTTCCTCTAAGATGAGGCAGTTCTTTAGAAGGTACGGGTACATTTCTGAGTTGGCATATTTATCCATGAATGACTTGGTAAAACCATGCATACTATGACTTTGACTTTGAGACCATGTTGTTAAGTAGTTCTGTATGTCACTTACTGACGAGACACGTTTTACTCCAAATGATGCAGTATCAGTGCATGGCTTCAGAAATCCTTTACCTCCCATTGCAGCTAGAGCTTCTTTTAACTTGTTTTCATCTGCTTCGTCAACATCTATGATGGTGTGATTTAGCGTCGCTTCCTTCGGGTCAAGATACATACGTGTGTAGTACTTGTGGAATGACAGTAATACGGACTCCAATGAGGGTCCTGTGATGTGGAGAAACATTTCCGCTAAGGTAGCATGTACCAAGGCACCAATATCATCCATACTTATAACTTGTTGTATTCCATTACTGTGTATAACCTCGGCACACCGCTCGATGTATTGGAGCAGATCCAGTTCTTTGTCCCATTTAACTTTATAAAAATCAAACTCTTCTTTGGTACCATTTGGGATAGCATCGATTCTGGAACCAATGCAACGGTCCTTAAATTCACAGCACACCATCAATACGGCTGATATGTTCGATTTGGCTTTGTCGTTGCCTTCTTTGGTGTGTGAATCCATCATTTCTGTATACGAAATTCAAAACAAATATGAGAAAACAATGTACCATCAGCTGCACATTAGTGTGTGAACTGGCTATGGTAGCAAACTAAGATAGTAAAAAAATATCAATGACACAGTACGTAATCATTAAGCACCTACATACCACAGCTTCTTTTAAGAAACCCATTTTGTTAAAACAATTCTCGCCTCAGAAATAGCAACCCTGCAACTCACCTAAATGACATATATATGACCCATGGGTGTGAACGAGCTAATGATCCTCGTAACCGAGTTTGGGAGAAGCTCTATTGCAAAATCATCAACTCACCTTGACTGTCTTTAGTTTTGAGAGAAGACGTTTTGAAGTTCGTAGCGTAATCGCCGATGAGTGATATCACCAATGCGATCTCAGTGGCTATAATGTATCGGTCAATATGTTATGGCAATATAGTGCTTCGGTTATATGCATCACAATTGAGACTACCCCTCATTATAAAATGAACTAAGCCACGACCCAAAAGACAACCTTGGCCTCCTTTTGCTTTGTTATTTGAAATGAGTGCGGAGTGGACTAGCTACGCAGCAATGAAGGACTCACAACAACAGATAAAGTGGGCACAACATTTAAATATGGTGACAATGAACACCTTTCGAAAAACGTTCACACTATAGTATGTATGAATAGTTAACAGAAATAACAACCCTGTATTTCACCTAAATGCCTTGAGTATGAATCATAGTGTGACTGAGATAACGATCCTCGTAACCGAATTTGGGAGATGTCTTGTCCAAACGCATGAACTAGCTTTGACTGTGGATTTTTGAAGTTCGTAGCGTAATCGTCAGTGAGTGATATTACCAATGTGACCTCGGTGGTTATAATTGTTCATCAATATGTTCTGACTATGCTAATGCAAATTGCAAATTTCACAAATTGCGACTACCTCTCACTATGAAATGAACTAAGCACCGGTACCGACACAAAAAATTCGTAATTTGGAAGAATGAATATTACTGACGAATGCAGTAATGAAGAACTCACTACAACTAGGCCATGTACTGATAACGTGGGACACAACATTGAAAGATATAGTGATAGTGAACACACTGTGTTGGAAAAGCTGTCACACTTTACTACATGGAATAGAGAACACTTCTACGCCACTGCAACATTATGAAATAAAAAGGCAATCTTTACGGTTGAAATAAAAAGCATTGAATCGAATCAAGAAACAATGTGATGCATTAAAGAAAATATATGTGTACTGCAGACTGCAATTACCTTGAGGCATACAAAGAATCTCAAAGCGAATAAAGGAGGCCGTCATTAAACATGAGAGTTCGATGAGAGCTCTGATAACCAAAGCCAAAGTGACCCCCCAGTAACGACCTCATTTTCGACAATGACCCCTTCACACACACACCACTGTATATTTTAACATAGCATTTTATAGGTCGCACTGTGAGATGTTATTATCACACCATATGAATATAATGGAATATTGCTATTTATTACTAGACCACTAAACACATTACTTTTGGTAAAATTTAGTTTTCTTTGTACATGTTTATCTAGAATCTATGGAACATGTAATATCGTCAGGGTATCTCAGTACACAGCCTAAAGCCATGGGAGACTATCATTACTTGCAGTTAATACAACTTTTTCTATTAAAATTATTTTTTTACAAATGTTAACCAGAAAGCAACATAAATTAATTTCTGATAATGATATTGCTACCTATGGTATATATACCTGTTTGTGTTATTATACACTGCTGCAGAAAAAAAAACATGGTACGGATGGTTTGGTACGGAAGGTACAACATACTTACCACTGCCATTTCGGTAATAGAGAGTCAAATCCAAATATTCGTATTGCTCATTGCCACTGACAGGGATAAATACTAATTGCGATCATTAGACTAAACACTAATTGCTACCTAAGTGCAAATGTATAATTTATTTTTTTTAGTTAAATAGATATGCATTTGCAGAGAGGTGTAACTGCTGATAATCCAGTCCAGTAAGAATTTAATACAGCGCCCTCAAGTCTCTGGTTCTGTTCATTCGTAATGTAAACAATGTTGTCAATAACAATAGAAGCCGTTTTGATCAATTGTTCAGCTTCGCGACATCTTCACCCCCCAAATGTAGGTATATATTTATTATTGACTTTATTGATACTAGCGATCATTGAGCATTATCACTATGGTTACTGATTACCAAGATTAGTTTTCAAATGATGAATCAGATATTTCAATGCACAGGAAATCTACAGTATGTGGGAACCACTTGTCACTTGTTTCTCATCTTATTACACATATAACAAGTTGCATTTCATTTTCTACGTTCGAAAGCAACAAAAATTTGAGATATTGTTATTTTCTGAAAGCAAAATCTACCTCGTGATCATTTTCAAAAGCAAAGAAACTTTGCCTGACTGGATTGAAAGTTGTCGTTCGTTTTCTTAAATCTAACAGATTATATCTCGAGATCATATTTTAGCCCATCCAAAACAAAATATAGACACATTTAATTTCGAGATATCATTTCCGTTTAAAAACTAAATAAAATAAAACAAAGCAAAATATAACATTCTCAAACCATTTACGTGTATATTTAGGATTTCTAAAATACTACATTACACCCACGCGATACTTGTTACATTTTAATAGCTTATTAAAATTTGGAGGTGTACAGTGTTCGTAAAGCAATTTCCAAACTTTCGCCTAATAGTTTGTAGGTGTAATGTTACGTGAATTGACACAATTGCTAAATGTCTACGATAATATAGTAAACACACAGACTTCCACCCATCAAATACATCTCTTCCTTACGGAAGGAAAACCAAGCCAGCAAAGTCAGAAAACATATGCCTGAACATGGAAGTATAAGGGAAGCCTCCATGGTCTCAGTACGGCTCGGACCAAATTAGTTTGCCAAAATTACGGGGAGAACTTAATTACGGAGAAAAATTGTTGTAGTGAGTAGTATTAAGAATAAGTCATACTACTGCGACATGAATTGAGTAGTGACTGACATTAAAGATACTAATCTATCCTGTCTCAAAGATTGATACGTTCGTTTCCCATGTTATCAATCGTTTGTTTATTCAAAATGTTCAATGATAATGTCAAGTGTACGATTGTCATCCAGCAGGACATCAATCTTCTCCGTACTCTAATTTTGGACTAAACTCTGGTTGCTTCAATAATTTCCCACAAATATCCATATGTCGCTTGGTAAGATCTAGATGAAAGGAAAAAGAAGTGAATACCAGTTATTATAAGTTAAATGTCTTATAAGTATGCCCAAGGACAGAGGGGGTTCAGGCCAGGTTTCTTCGATACATTACTGAAACAGCATACTGCAGCCCAGTTATACATTAAGACAAGATTATGCAGTACATTATACCGTGCACAAGCCAGGTATAACAAACAGTGCGGTATAATTACTCTGGGCGTTCCATGTCACGACAACGCTGTTGTATTCGAAATACGTCAAAATGTTCAAAATAGCAATTACTTTCCTCGATTTTTTTTCATATTCTGGCTATGATGTAATTGCATCATTCCCAATATTTTCGTCATTCAGTAGGAAAATATTCATGACCTAAGGGTTGTCACTACTCGTCTACCGATTCGTAGTGACAGGGCCCCTTAGGTCACTCATAATTTCCTTGGCTGAACGGAGAAAAATATTGGGGAATAATATTTAAGTGTAAAGTCTCAACCACACTGTCCATTTTATAGCGTATGCAAATTCAATAGTCTTATTTAGCACAACTCAGCCATCTGGTAGGTTAATATGCGAATGCCTACTGATTTACAAAGGACTGGTAGTCTAATTATAACATAATAATTTACTTTTTACCAAGTAAAACACAAACTAAACACTCACTAATTTATATACATAGAAAATAAGTTTGGCTAGGGTCAAACGTGGCAAGGTTTACATGCTTTGCTAAATATGTCACCACTTTGTGACTCAATTTGTAAAATTGACCCCTCCCCTCCGAGTCCCATTCATTACTGGGACAAGCCATTTGCCAAGCAAGTTGACTTGTTATCAAAGAGTACCAATATTTACACATGTGATGATGGGCTCTTACATAACACAAGTAAACAGCTGTAAAACCTCTATTCGGCCGTCTGCATGGACTGCAATTGAGGCAAACCTTATCTCCGTCTTATATCAGTTGTTATCAATTTATTAGGCTATTATACGTAACGCTACAAACAGCTTTAGAGATGCAAACAACTTTTATGACACCCGTTTTCGCCAGGCAAACCCGCGGGTTTGTTGCACTTGGACCGCTAATGGTTTGTGAATGTCATGTTCATCTGTTCCTCCCCCCCATCTATAACTACTGAAGGTTCATGGGTTAAGACTACGGACATTGAAAAAACAGAGTTATGTGATTGTTAAAAGGGGTAAGATATGAACAGCTAAACACTTTTATAAAGTTGGGTTCATGTATAAGTAAATGCAAAATGTGTGTACGTACATTTATGGAGACAGACATGGACATTTTTATTACCTGTGTATGTACTGCCTGTGATGGTCACAAAACCGAGAATTGTACCCCCTTCTCCAACTGATGTTATTTCCTCACCAGGCTTATACACTGGAATAACTTCTCCAATTTCCGCTGCTTTCTCAAAATCAAATAGGTCTTCTGCTTTGCCTGTGGCAAGTGTGGTAATTAAACCACACATGCCATCAAGACCACTTGAAACGGGCGGTTTTGGTTCAACACACCTGTTAATGTTTAGCAAGGTTGCACACTGGTCGGCATTTTCAACACAGCTACGATTTAGAGGTGATGTAGATGAAATCATCCGGGGGTTGACCTCCAACACCTTGATATCACCGTTGGGCAACAGAAAGAATTCTATATTGAAAAACTGTTTGTCAAAACCCTTAGCAATGGCTTTTCTAACTGTGGCGTCGTACAATGCCCACAGTCTTTCTGCAAGATAGGGATTCGTCTCCGAATGTAGAAGTACTTCGCCTTTCATGGACAAAGGGTGACTTTTCCAGAACGTAATTTCAAGCAGGACGAAGTGATAGACCTTTCCATTGAAGACGCATCCTTCTGCACGTAACACTTTTTTATCCATGACATGTTCCTCTAAGATGAGGCAGTTCTTTAGAAGGTACGGGTACATTTCTGAGTTGGCATATTTATCCATGAATGACTTGGTAAAACCATGCATACTATGACTTTGACTTTGAGACCATGTTGTTAAGTAGTTCTGTATGTCACTTACTGACGAGACACGTTTTACTCCAAATGATGCAGTATCAGTGCATGGCTTCAGAAATCCTTTACCTCCCATTGCAGCTAGAGCTTCTTTTAACTTGTTTTCATCTGCTTCGTCAACATCTATGATGGTGTGATTTAGCGTCGCTTCCTTCGGGTCAAGATACATACGTGTGTAGTACTTGTGGAATGACAGTAATACGGACTCCAACGAGGGTCCTGTGATGTGGAGAAACATTTCCGCTAAGGTAGCATGTACCAAGGCACCAATATCATCCATACTTATAACTTGTTGTATTCCATTACTGCGTATAACCTCGGCACACCGCTCGATGTATTGGAGCAGATCCAGTTCTTTGTCCCATTTAACTTTATAAAAATCAAACTCTTCTTTGGTACCATTTGGGATAGCATCGATTCTGGAACCAATGCAACGGTCCTTAAATTCACAGCACACAACCAATACGGCTGATATGTTCGATTTGGCTTTGTCGTTGCCTTCTTTGGTGTGTGAATCCATCATTTCTGTATACGAAATTCAAAACAAATATGAGAAAACAATGTAGCATCAGCTGCACATTAGTATGTGACCAGGCTATGGTAGCAAACTAAGATAGTAAAAAATATCAATGACACAGTACGTAATCATTAAGCACCTACATACCACAGCTTCTTTTAAGAAAACCATTTTGTTAAAACAATTCTCGCCTCAGAAATAGCAACCCTGCAACTCACCTAAATGACATATATATGACCCATGGGTGTGAACGAGCTAATGATCCTCGTAACCTAGTTTGGGAGAAGCTCTATTGCAAACTCATCAACTCACCTTGACTGTCTTTAGTCTTGAGAGAAGACGTTTTGAGGTTCGCAGCGTAATCGTCGATGAGTGATATCACCAATGCGATCTCAGTGGCTATAATGTATCGGTCAATATGTTATGGCAATATAGTGCTTCGGTTATATGCATCACAATTGCGACTACCTCTCATTATAAAATGAACTAAGCCACGACCCAAAAGATAACCTTGGCCTCATTTTGCTTTGTTATTTGAAACGAGGGCGGGGTGGACTAGCTACGCAGCAATGAAGGACTCACAACAACAGGTAAAGCGGGACACAACATTTAAAGATGGTGACAATGAACACCTTTCGAAAAACGTTCACACTATAGTATGTATGAATATTTAACAGAAATAACAACCCTGTATTTCACCTAAATGCCTTGAGAATGAACCATAGTGTGACTGAGATAACTCATTTTATTTTCACCAAAAAGAATGACAGAACTTAGACTGGGAAAATGTACATGACAAAAAATATAATTTAGTATTGCATGGTCACCCTCCCTGGTGAGGGCCATGGAAATAGTTCAGTGGAACTAGTCTTAATCCAATGGCCCAGACACACAACATATAAACTACAAAACAGAAAATAAAAATAAAACAAAAACATCTGAAAACAAGTTTTCTGTAAGCAATATACACACTAAGTTACATACAAAACAAACAAGCCCTTAGGTCTTAGATACGATGTGATTTCTTAGTTCTTCTTTGAATGATTTTCTTGAATTTATACATTTGAGGGATGGCGGTAATGAGTTCCAGTGCTTAGTTATGGCATATTGGAAGTTGTGTTGAGTAATTCTTAAACGGGTTAGTGGTATACGGAAATTACCCTGATATGCTTGACGTGTTGAATATGTTGTTACGGGATACTGGAAGTATGTCTCTATATCGTGGGGGTAGTGGTTATTCATCAGGTCAAAAGCAAATATACAGGAGTAGAATTCACATAGTTGAAAGATGTTAAGAATGTCAAGTTTTCGGAATAGTGGTGCGGAGTGAGCATGGAAGTCAGAGAAAGTTATAAGACGAACGAGTTTCTTTTGAAGACGGAAAAGTGGATGCAGAATAGTTAAGTAAGTGTTGCCCCAGATTTCTATGCAATATGTTAAGTGCGGTAAAATGAATGTGTTGTAAATGGTAATTAGTATTGACTTGGGAACAAAATGTCTAATTTTTGAAATGATTCCGATCTTTGGGGTTACAACTTTTAGTATGTTGTTAATATGACAATTCCAAGAAAGTGAAGAATCAATATTTACACCAAGATAACTAGTTGAGGAAACTCGCTCTATTTGTGTGTTATTGACAGAGATACTACCTTGCAATGTTATTTGACGTTGAGGCGTACTTATTAGCATGAAATTAGTTTTCTCTTCATTTACTGTAAGTTTGTTAGCCAAACACCAAGTAACTACCTTACTGAATTCTGCATTGATAATGTCAAGATTTATGGCATTCATGTGAGTTGATCTGAATAAATTTGTGTCATCTGCGAATAACCTAAATTGAAAGTAGTCTGTAGAATTGCTTATGTCATTTATGTAAAGAAGGAAAAGAGTAGGACCGAGGATAGATCCTTGAGGCACTCCGCATTTAATTTGTTGGGAATTCGATGAAACATTATGAATAGTAACAGTTTGAGGACGTTTGTTGAGATAGCTTCGAAACCATTTTAAAGGGTGACCTCTGACCCCGTACATTTATAATTTGCGTAATAGAATATCATGGTCTATAGTGTCAAAGGCTTTTTTAAGATCTATGAAGACGCCAATGGTAGTATTGCCGCTATTCAGACTTTCTGTTATTTCCTTAATGATGTTGACAAGAGCCAGTTTGGTGCTGTACTTTTTTCTAAAGCCATATTGAGTGGCAGAGAGTATGTCATACTTTTCAAGAAAGGAGATAATCTGTTTGTTTACAATAGTTTCAAAAATTTTGCTGAATATTGAAAGGACAGATATCGGCCTGTAGTTTCCTACGTTGAATCGGGACCCTTTTTTGTACAGTGGGGTGACTTTTGCGTTCTTGAGTGCCTCAGGGAACATACCATCGGAAAAAGAGAGATTGATTATATGGGAAAGAGGTTGAGTTATGTGATCTACAGCGTGTTTGACCAACAATGGATGAATGAAGTCATAACCAGCGGATTTGTTTGTATCTAAAGATAATAGTTCTTCGGCAACATCCTCAGCAACGATCCTCGTAACCGAAATTGGGAGAAGTCTTGTCCAAACGCATGAACTCGCTTTGACTGTGGATTTTTGAAGTTCGTAGCGTAATCGTCAGTGAGTGATATTACCAATGTGACCTCGGTGGTTATAATTGTTCATCAATATGTTCTGACTATGCTAATGCAAATTGCAAATTTTACAAATTGTGACTACCTCTCACTATGAAATGAACTAAGCACCGGTACCGACACAAAAAATTCGTAATTTGGAAGAATGAATATTACTGACGAATGCGGAGCGGGCTATACAGTAATGAAGAACTCACTACAACTAGGCCATGTACTGATAACGTGGGACACAACATTGAAAGATATAGTGATAGTGAACACACAGTGTTGGAAAAGCTGTCACACTTTACTACATGAAATAGAGAACACTTCTACGCCACTGCAATATTATGAAATAAAAAGGCAATCTTTACGGTTGAAATAAAAAGCATTGAATCGAATCAAGAAACAATGTGATGCATTAAAGAAAATATATGTGTACTGCAGACTGCAATTACCTTGAGGCATACAAAGAATCTCAAAGCGAATAAAGGAGGCCGTCATTAATCATGAGAGTTCGATGACAGCTCTGATAACCAAAGTCAAAGTGACCCCAGTAACGACCTCATTTTCGACAATGACCCCTTCACACACACCACTGTATATTTTAACATAGCATTTTATAGGTCGCACTGTGAGATGTTATTATCACACCATATGAATATAATGGAATATTGCTATTTATTACTAGACCACTAAACACATTACTTTTGGTAAAATTTAGTTTTCTTTGTACATGTTTATCTAGAATCTATGGAACATGTAATATCGTCAGGGTATCTCAGTATACAGCCTAAAGCCATGGGAGACTATCATTACTTGCAGTTAATACAACTTTTTTCTATTAAAATTATTTTTTACAAATGTTAACCAGAAACCAACATAAATTAAGTTTACAATAGACTACGTTTATTGGCATTTTATGCTGGTACGAGGCTGTTGCGTTGGACGAGGCTGCCGCATGGTTAGCAGCCATTGTTGTTTAAAAAAAAAAAAAAACAAAAAAAAAAAAACAAAAAAAAACCGGTTAGACATGAGCATCCCTGTCAATGTAACATTCTGGTGTGCATGCATTGTAGCTTTTGTGACATTTGCCAGAAAATCAACCCTGTTAAACAAATCTGTTAAAGTTCATGATCCAAGTAAATCACTATAGGAAGGATGTTGCCTTTAAACCAGAGGGCCCGGGCGCTATCCTTACCCTTAGACACACTAAGACAATTCAGTTTGGTCAAAGGATCTTGCAAATCCCCATTCCAAGCATTCCTAACTCACCACTTTGCCCAGTTGAGGCCTTACATTCCATGTTTTCTCATACACAGTCGGCCAAGCCTGACGACCCACTATTCATGTACGCAACCACCGGACAAAACAGGTGCTCCAGTGCCTATCACATGACAAATTTGTAAAATTACTCAAAATTGTGTTGAAGTCAGCGGGCTATGACACAACAAAATATTCTGGTCACTCTTTTCGCAGAGGGGGTGCCTCTTTTGCATTCAATATTGGCATCCCCCCTTTGTTAATCAAACAACAAGGAGACTGGAAATCCAATGCGTTTGAGAGGTATATTCACTTTAAAGATGAAACAAAACAGAAAATGGTCAAGGCAATGTCAGTAGCCATGAACATTTAGGTTGGTGTGGCTAGTAGACTATTGTATGTAAGTGTTAGTCTTGTGTTGGGTGTTTGGCAGAGTTGTGTTGTCAATAAAGATTGATCTTTTACCCCCAACACTGTTTTGTATGTTCTGTAGTTTGTTAGCATAAAGTTTACAATAGACTACGTTTATTGGCATTTTATGCTGGTACGAGGCTGTTGCGTTGGACGAGGCTGCCGCATGGTTAGCAGCCATTGTTGTTTTCAAGCACATTTGCTTGCCAGTGTAAAAGAATTTTTTTTTTCTGCCTTTGCAGAGTCGTGTTGTCAATAAAGATTGACCTTATACCCCCAACACTGTTTTGTATGTTCTGTAGTTTGTTAGCATAAATTTCTGATAATGATATTGCTACCTATGGTATATATACATGTTTGTGTTATTATACACTGCTGCAGAAAAACATGGAACGGATGGTTTGGTACGGAAGGTACAACTTGCTTACCACTGCCATTTCGGTAATAGAGAGACCAATCCAAAGATTCGTGTTGCTCATTGCCACTGACAGGGTTAAATACTAATTGCTATCATTAGACTAAACACTAATTGCTACCTAAGTGCAAATGTATAATTTATTTTTTTAGTTAAAGAGATATGCATTTGCAGAGAGGTGTAACTGCTGATAATCCAGTCCAGTAAGAATTTAATACAGCGCCCTCTAGTCTCTGGTTTTGTTCATTCGTAATGTAAACAATGTTGTCAATAACGATAGAAGCCGTTTTGATCAGTTGTTCAGCTTCGCAACATCTTCACCCCAAATGTTGGTATATATTTATTATTGACTTTATTGATACTAGCGATCGTTGAACATTATCACTATGGTTACTGATTACCAAGACTAGTTTTCAAATGATACAACGGTTTTCATAACTGTTAATTTTAGTAAGTAGAATCCGTGTGTTACCCCATAGTAAATGCACATTTCTTGTATGTATTTTAACCAACTGGGAAACAGTGTTGAGTATGCCGACTTCACGAATTCCAGGAAAAATAAAATATTATTACGATTGTCTACTTTGTGTATGTGAGTACGCGAGTGTGCAAGCCTAGTTACGTGACTTGTCAGCCACGCCGCCCCAAGCTGTCACATCTAAAGTGGCGTGATCGCAGGGCCTAAAAGAGGGAGATTGTCACGTCATTCATCAATCGATAAACTTGGGAGAGTTTGATGAATCAGATATTTCAATGCACAGGAAATCTACAGTATGTGGGGACCACTTGCCACTTGTTTCTCATCTTATTACACTTATAACAAGTTGCATTTCATTTTCCACGTTCGAAAGCAACAAATATTTGAGATATTGTTATTTTCTGAAAGCAAAATCTACCACGAGATCATGTTCAAAAGCAAAGAAACTTTGCCTGACTGGATTGAAAGTTGTCGTTCGTTTTCTTAAATCTAACAGATTATATCTCGAGATCATTTTTTAGCCCATCCAAAACAAAATATAGACACATTTCGAGATATCATTTCCGTTTAAAAACTAAATAAAATAAAACAAAGCAAAATATAAGTCTCAAACCATTTACGTGTATATTTAGGATTTCTAAAATACTATATTACACATATTGTATTTCGAGTAAAAACTAACATTTATTCACTTTCGTGGTAAACAATGTCACACTGGCACCCTGCTGTCTGCACAAACCATCGTAAACCATAACAATACAAGATTCAGCCACGTCGTCATTTTTAGCCTTTTTGATTGGGAGTTTACATATACTTGACAGGTCAACCGTCCGCCCTGAAGATCCACGTCAAAATAACCAGATATGTATCTCGACGTATGGAGAGATAAGAGTCACGGCAGACGTGTGCAGATACTGCCAATGACTACGATATCGAAGAAGCAGACAAAACAGCAGAAGAACAACATAAAATGAAGGCTTTGAAAAAGTGTGGGTACCCTAAATGGACCATAAATAAAGTGAAGAAAGACATACAGAAAAAAAGGAGTTACCACCAGGACAGAGAAAGAAACATCTAAAGAAAATGACAGAGCAAAGGTCAAAGGGTATGGTAATACTACCATACATACAAGGGACCACTGAAGCCATTGTACAACCGACATTTGTAATAATTGCCGAAATTTGTAATAAAACGAAATTTGTAATAAAATAGCCGACATTTGTAATAAATTGCCGTAATTTCTGTGAACGACAATTGTAATAAAAAAAAACGATATTTGTAATAAATTTCAGAAAAAAAATGTGTAATAAACCTGCCGAAATTTGTAATAAAAAAAGAGTTAAGGAGGTTCCTTTCTGACTTTCAAAGAAATTGAGCTACTCATTCTAAACTTAGAAGGGGTATAAAATATCGTCATTACAGGTTTCCTAGAATTAATTTACAACAATTATGTCAACCACTTGACCCTTTGAGTCTTTGTCAATCAATCAATCAGTCAATCAATCAACCAACCAACCAACCAACCAACCAACCAACCAACCAACCAACCAACCAACCAACCAACCAACCAACCAACCAACCAACCAACCAACCAACCAACCAACCAACCAATCAACCAATCAATCAATCAATCAATCAATCAATCAATCAATCAATCAATCAATCAATCAATCAATCAATCAATCAATCAATCAATCAATCAATCAATCAATCTATCAACCAACCAATCAATCATGCAATCAGTCAATAAAAAGTCTAATATCTACCTATCTACTTACTTACCTACTAGTACCTACATTATATACCCAGCAGTACTCATGTACCAACCCATCAGTTCAAATCATAATTCCATCACTTGATCGACATGTCGTGCTTTATTGACTGACTGACTGACTGACGGGCGGATGGAAAGACGGGCGTATGGAGGGTAGATAAAAAGTAATTTCAATCTGTTTTCTAACCTGAATTTATCTAGTTATTGAACGCTACTTCCTCCACACTTGATCAACACGTCGTGCTTGTATTATGGAATGTATATATTTTAACCATTGTGGACAAGTGTTGGTTGGTTGGTTGGTCTGTTGGTTGGTTGAGTACCAACAGACTGATTTCTCTAGAAAACATAGAAACGGCGATTTCACAAGCAATATTCATTTGGGGTGCATATGGGGGCAAAAATTTAAAGCTTCGTAATGGCTTGAGAAGTAATTGTTAGCGGTAATTTTTAAAAACAAGTTAATATATCAATAAGTCTACATCGACATATTCTCGTCCGTGATTGAAAAGATTAATATGCATAAAGGTGAATATTTCAGACACCATACATTACGGACACTTGGTGTTATGGATACTGTATATCGCTATATCCCACCAAGCAAAGTCTAGCGGCACACACACCAGTTTACAGTTTCGATTATTGTTGGTCTGTGAACTAATTGTACTTATATATAAAAAGAAACATAATCGCTTTCCAATATTTGTCTGATGGTTTTATTTAGTCAAGCCTATGACAGGCCAACCAACGATAAACTCTGATATGTAAAGACAGAATTTTGGATTTGAATCATAGAAGTAAATACATAACAATATAGTTCTGTATCAATTTTTGGTGCTAAATATCGGCGCAAAACTTCCCTGGCTTAACTTGTAGAAGTTATTACACAGGGAATTTTAATAAAGTTTCTTAGGTTCAGGTGTTTAATTTGTTGAAATCTGGGATTGATGAAGATGGGGTATTGATTTTATTACCAATGTCGTTAAGGATGTCGGCAATTGTATTACAATATCGACAGTGTCAATACAAATGTCGTTAGTTTATTACAAATGTCATTAGTTTATTACAAATGTCAATTTTAATACAAATGTCAGTTTATTACAAATCTAGGCAATTCTATTAGGATAGTTTATTTCAAATGTCATTAGTTTATTACAAAAGTCGGCAATTTTATTACAATTGTCGTTAGTTTATTACAAATGTCGGCAATTGTATTACAAATGTCGGCAATTTTATTACAAATGTCGTTAGTTCATTACAATTGTCGGCAATTTTATTACAAATGTCGTTAGTCTATTACAAATGTTTATTACAAATGTCGTTAGTTTATTTCAAATTTCAGCAATTTTATTACAAATGTCGTTAGTTTATTACAAATGTCGGCAATTTTATTACAAATGTCGTTAGTTTATTACAAATGTCGGCAATGTTATTACAATTATCGTTAGTTTATTTCAAATGTCGGCAATTTTATCACAAATGACGTTAGTTTATTACAAATGTCGGCAATTTTATTACAAATGTCGGCAATGTTATTACAAATGTCGGCAATGTTATTACAAATGTTGGCAATTTTATCACAAATGTCGTCAATTTTATTACAAATGTCGTCAGTTTATTATAAATGTCGGCAATTTTATCACAAGTTTTCAACAACTTTATTACAAGTGTATTCGTAATGGGTACAAGTCTCTGTAAATATACAAAAAAAGTTGTAATGTTATATATAGTGGCCACAACAACATTTGGCTTAGACTGTCGACAGTCGCTCGCGCCTTTTTCCCTACGTTTTATCTAAACTCCGGTCCGGCGCAACACTAGTAATAGTATAATCGCAAACTGATATCGAGGGCCGTATTGCGAAGGCTCGGGCCTTCGGCCCTCGACCTCGGGCCTTCGGCCCTCAATTTGCGATTAGACTAGTGTTGCGCGGGATCGGAGTTTAGATAAAACTTTGGGCAAAAAAGGCGCGAGCGACTGTCGACAGTCTACATTTGGCTGTGCTATTATAAAACATTCAACAAGTTCAAAATTGAAATATATAAAATAATGATTTCACTGAAATGGAGATTATTTTAGAGAAAGGGATTGGGGAGACGTTATTCTCCCCTCTTTTCTGTCTTTCAGCTAAATCAGAACTCATGAACTCATTCCCGGCTCTACTGGTTAACATAGTGCACAGCTTACTAAACCATGCACATCCTCGAAAACGCCACTAAATTGAATAGCTTGATGAAGAATAGAAAATCACTGTAATGATATGCTGTACTCAAACATTGATGGTATAAGTCCAATGAATTCATTCAGTGGTGGCGAATCTCACAATTTCCATGTAAATGTCACGCGAACAAATATTTTCTAATATATTCTGTCGATTATCCCAAGCAACTTGCAAAATATAACAAAATTCCACTAAGAATTACAAAGTGTACATTCATTCATTCATTCATTCATTCAACCATCAATTAATTAATTAATGTGTTCCTTCATTCATTCATTCATTCATCCATCCATCCATCCATCCATCCATCCATTAATTAATTAGTTCATTCAAACAAAAACTACGCTAGGAATTAGTGTACATTCATTTATTCATTCATTCATTCATCCATTTATTCAACCATCCAGTAATTAATTAATTCCTTCGTTCGTTCATTCATTCATTCATTCATTCACCCATTAATTAATCAATTAGTTCGTTCAAATGAATGGCATCCACCCAGCCATTAATTAATTAATTTGTTTGTTCATTCATTCATTCATCATTTATTCATTCATTCATTCATTCATTCATTCATTCATTCATTCATTCATTCATTCATTCATTCATTCATCCATTCATCCATTTCTTTGTTAATTCGTTCGTTAGTTTGTTCAATCAATCATTCTTGCACTTCCTCATCACATACATACATACATACATACATACATACATACATACATACATATATGCGGATTGATTGAAATAATAATAACTCGGTTAATTGTTCAATTAGTTATCATATTAATCAATTCAATTAATGCTTGTTAAATCTACTTTAGTTTGACGTGATGTTTTTGCAATCTTGTATTTCTTTATTTAGATAACTCATTTTTTAGTGTGGAAGGAAGGACCCTCCTTAATGTCATTTTTTATTACAAATTTCGGCAATTTTGTTTTTTTTTCTGAAATTTATTACAAATATCGGCAATTTTTATTACATTTGTCGTTCATAGAAATTATTACAAATGTCGGTTTTATTACATGAAAAACGTGATTTTTATTACAAATATCGGCGTTATTACAAATTTCGGCAATTATTACAAATGTCGGTTGTACAAGCCATCCAGAGGGTGATGAAATCATTCAATGTAGCACCCTATGCTACTATGAGGAAGGAACTCGTACACCCTAAAGACAAGATCGAGAAGGAGAAGCAATGAGGGGTGGTTTTCGAAATTCCATGTAGGAACTGTGATCAATCTTACATTGGGGAAACTGGTCGACAGTTCAGCTACAGATTGAAAGAACACTCTAGTGAAGTCGAAGTGAACCAACAAAGGAGTTTCACAAGATCTACCAGGATAGCATCCGTCACAGAAATGTATAAAAGTGCCATCACTGACCACATCCGTAGAACCAATCATGTAATAGACTGGGAGGGGGCAAAGATCGTGGACAAAGAAACGGACAGATACCAAAGATGGATTAGAGAGGCGATTTGCATAAAGAAGAGGGGATCCACCATGAACAGGGATGGGGGGGGGGGGGCTTACAACCTGAGTACCATGTGGACTGGTCTACTTTCGCCGATACCACTACATGTACAGTTCTGAAGATGGCTGCCGATGGTAGTCGAAATGTCAACGTTCTCTGGTATGAAAAATTACCTTGGTTGTGAAATATAACTATTTTTCTCTACCATTGTAGTGTTTGCTATTTATCTTTTTGAAATCTTTCCAGTGTTTCATTTATGTATAGACATCGGGAATAATGCCGGTGCTCTATGAAAGCATGCATGTACTGAACTATGCTTGGGCATGGGGAGGTCCTGATTACAAATCATGTTTACTTCAAGGTAACGTTGATTGCTGCACAAACTTTCATGGATTTGCGTACCCATATTTGAACAAATGTGATTGGCAGGCATTTCAATCCCGGGTTTGAAAAGTAATGGCTTTTCACTTGTAACGAACCCAGTTTGACCGTGTTTTGTACGAAATTATCTCTACCATGTTTAAATATCACCTTTCTGTGACCACACCCGCATTCCACAGACATTCACAAGTCTACACATACCAAATTTATTATGAAAATCACCAGCTGCTCATTATTATCACAGCTTTTCAGAGAGGAATCAAGACATTGTTAACAGTCTGCCTTCAAAATTGACAGTAACCCCCACGGAGTTAGGGGGCCTAGGCCTTTTATAACGACATTCAGCTTTATAGGCCATGTCCATCTTTCAAGTAACTTGTGCACATGACATACTTTCTGGCACAAGATAGTATGTCGTGCTCACAAGATAGTATGTTGTGCTCAAGAGATACTATATCGTGCTCACGAGATACTATCTGTTAGAAGCTTGTTTTTTCCCCAGCACTGTGAAAGAGTAGCCATGCTTATCAGTTTTCAATGTGATTTGGCAAAGGATCTTGCTGTGTCTCTGTGATTATTAGTCTAAAGTTGCAATATGGTATGTCTAGATCTGTGTCAAAAACATAATGTCCTATGAGTGAAATACCAAGCCTACATCATTTTAGCTATAACTGCTCGTAAAAGTGATGGAAAATTGTTCAAATAAAAATGAGGTGGTGATATGCGTTATGAGTCGAAAAAGTGATTTTTGGCTTGAGAAAATGCTTCAGTGTCAGCCTAGAATGAAAGGTTATTGTTTTATTTATATCATGGAAATATTTAATGGGGTACTTCACATTTAGCTGTCAATGGAACAAATGCTTCAGTGTCAGTCTCGCTGCCAGACTCATGACTATCGTCCCTAATCTGTTTATGTATACCGAGTGGCGCAGCCGCGAGAAGAGAGGGACTAGTCCCGAGTCGAGTCTGGCTGGAAGCGTTTGGAAAGGAATATGATGTCGTCATTATGTGGGTTGGCCAAAGTATGCAAATGACATCTCAACATAGTGCGATCATAACAAAGACACCTATTGTCACCAACGCACAGTCATGGTTTGTTGTCCTGAAGGCTATGATGTCTTCATTAACAAAAACACCGGTTAAAGTATATGGTGACCACATAAAACGTGGCCGACTCTTATCGCCATAAAGTCGACTAGAAAACAAGCCAAAAAGACTCAGTTTTTTCGACAATGCTACAGATGTGGTGAATCCAGTTCCAAGATCCCAAGTGTTTCAGTATGATGCTTGTGAATACAGTGCTAACGTTGCCGTCTTTTGCGTACCTACTACTACTGTCAGCTCGTCACCGGTGGAAAAGGTAGTTGATATTTCCATTTACTTTTTTAATGAAAGAACATATCGTGTTATTATTTGTGACTGTGAATGTACATGTTTTATTACTTACGGTCAATGTTAGGAAATTGACGGTGAGGTTGATGCGCACAGTGTATCAGATTACCATCCGTGGTGTATCGATGCGTTCTGTAGATCTGTGTAGTGGACGCAAGGCGTTGAATTCTATCAATTTTCAGTTCACAACGAATCGGGTGTAAATAGTGATTCTAGTTTGAAAACAACCGTTTTGTCATAGTTGTAGAATTTTGAGCGACTTTGAACTCGTGGGAAATGCGAGACCATCGTTTTGTTTTACGGGAGACCGGAAATGCCGAGGCAGAGCATATCTACCCAATTGTTAAAAATCACAAATGACGCCGTAGTTATGTTCCTAATTCTATAATCAATTGTTATGTACAAGAGACAGTTTATTTTCGTCTTACTGATGTTGGTTTTGTGACTGTTTATTGGTGTCTGTTTTCAAACATGACCTATTCATGGACACTATACTATTTAAAAGTCTGTGTGGGTACGAAATATACCATGTAGTAATGCGTGTGTTGTGCATAGTTCACACCAGAACGGGTCACCTCGATTTTTCGTGTCTTGTGATGATACGGGAGAAAAATACAAATAATTAAAATATAAATAATGAGAGAGACAGACTGAATGGTATTCATTGGTTACCCGTGTAAAAAGTAAGCTGTTCAACACACGTGACCTTCAATTTATTTCATTTTTTGGGGCAATGCTGGATATGGATTACTATGCACACTTTGATTCAAACAATGCATGTGACCTTATGCAATATCTTGAGCCAGTTCCAAATTATATTATAAATTGTGACCTAACTGCAGCAGTGTTTCTAGAAGAGCTAAGAGAACTATCATGGCCAGACGTGTCGAACAATGTGTTTTTTTTTTACGTGGGAGCGTGATGTGTTGCAGGTGCTCTGCAGCTGCCGTGTCCATAAATTATGATTATGAACCTGTGCAGTAATTTTCCAGGTAGACACAACAATGGCAACAAAAATTGCAACATTAGTGTAGCGTCTTTTACTTGATTGCGACAGGGGTACATTTTATGTATCAAAATAAAAGCAATCGACTCTGCTGGAAAGCAAAACATACAATCGGACTATGCATTGGACCCTCACATTGAAGATATTTTATGAAGCTAACTTGCTTCTTTATATAGTAATAAAAACACTGTTTTCAAAGCATTGTAATATATTTTCCGTCGTTTCACTTAGATCATGTCTCACACGCATGGGGAACTGGGGTAAATTGATCAGGGAACACCGGTATTAATGTTACCTGCTTAATTAATACCGGCCTCTAAAAACACTGTAGATCAACACTGTAAGAAATCACCTAGACAAATACAGAAATGGGATGAAATCAAAACTGAATGAGTACTATGTGAACTCAACTAGAACTATTTTACTATCATTATGTATGGCTCATGTTTACATCCTCGTCCAATTATATTGTATTTAAAATAAAATAAAAACTGACCTACAGTTATTTTTCGTATTTTTGTGTCCACAGATTAGTGAACATGTATTACCAGAAGCTGAAAAGACCAAAATCATTGACATGTTACACAGCAATGAAGTCATAGTCAAGTATTTGGCAGACGTGATTATGACATGTGAAAAACTGTCAGGGGCAGTGAGAGTCACCATATTTGAGGATGTAGAAGAGGAATGTGGAAAATTTTGCAGCTCTAAGGACAAATCAAGATTTAGAAAGAATAGGAAAGAGGATCTGGAAGCATTTAATTTAAAAGCTGCATGCTATGAGCTTAAATTGAAAGCCCCAATGATGTACAGATTTATAAGTTCTGCTGCCAAATCAAAGACAAAAACAGAAGCGCAATGTTTCCCTGGCCTGTGCACTGCAGCTGCTGTGCTCTTGAACCAACGCAATAAGGACATGGTTGCACTGCAAACCATAGTTGGTCTAACATTGAGGCGTGCACATGCTGGTAGAATGGTAAATATAATCATTCTTCTTTTTAAGTTGGTATTTACATGACATGGCAAATATGTAAACATGGTTTGAAAGATCAAACATGGCAAAAAATAACTCAACATGCCAATATTGATCACTCAAAAATAGAAATATCCATTTTAGTCCGTTTAATTTCCATGTTTTTATTCTCAACAAAAGTATGCACAGTTGGATCTTTTGCATGACATTCAATCTCACAGTTCTCTCTATGTGATTTGTTATTGACCTGACACAATAATTGAAAATAAATGTCGAATTCCTCAAAACTGCTTCTCACTATAATTTGTATTCTTATTTTTCACACAGGCTTTTCGACGACTCAACTATATGCATCTTAGTGTGTCAGACTCAACAGTTGCTGTGAAACAGGAAGAACTTGGTACACATTTTGACAAGTGTGTCAAAGAGTGGCAGAAGGAAATAGAAGACCACGTTTATATGAAAGCAAAACTGGAGAAGGAAATATATGCTCTAAATACAAGCACAGCTCATGAGGCATACAGCAGAAACAAATCCAAACTCCTTCAGGCACTAACACCAAAACCACTCCTCCCCCAGTTCCAAACAGTCCTTCTCAGGGAAATCTTCCAGTGTAAAAGACAACACTGCTTTCCCTAAGGGAAAAACTAAAAGAAAGGCAGAAGCAAAATGAACAGGTCCATCTTGATCACGTTGATAGCATTACCAATGAAGATGAACCTCCAGCACAGCATCTGATACAATACTGAGAAACAGTTTTGGAAAACCTCAGAGCTGTAACCCAGACAAGTGTGGCAGAATACCAAATTGTAGGTGACAACGTTGACATACGAGAAAATGTCAGACATATGACATTGGACAACCAAAATAGGGATCACCACATGTTCCAGCTCATGGCTGTAAAATATCGTGTAATACCAAATACAGGTAGTATTCCTGGTCAGCATATGTCATTGACAGAATTACCATATTCAGTTGTCTTGCCAACAGTGGAAGACAACCTCGCCTTGCGAGAAGAAATGATAGTTCTTGTTGGTAGAGTCTTGACCCATAAACTCAGTGAATTCAAGGACTGGAAGAATTGTTTTCCGGAACACATACCTCATCGGTATCTAAAAGAAGCTCAAAAACCATCAGAATATGTAAGTTTTATGCTTATTTTGACTCCATTTTAATTTACTTATGGGAGACTTCATGTTTCCATGATGACTATAGGTGCATACATTTTGTAGTGTCAACATTTTCAACGACAACCCAAAACAATGTTTCATTGTTCTGGGATCATATTCTATATTTAGGTAGTATAGCAAGTCCAGATATTTTATTTGCACATTATTGAGACAATACACCAGAGACAATAACAGCTGAAGTAGGCTGAGTGATTTAGCCACAATATGCTTGGTAAATTATGTACACTGAGTTCAAAAGTTAGTCTAATACAAAAACTGTCAATAGCAGTCATTTTATTATAGTTCTTTGTACAAATTTAATTGCAATTCCTTTTTGAATGATATGTAGTTTCACTTCAAGAATTCCCTTTTCCCAGCTACATGTTTTACTACTTTAATTGAGCATTCTTTTATTTATAAGATTTCACAATTTGTATAAGATATGAAAGTTGACAAATATAGTTCTTCTTATCTTTTCAGGTAACGTTAGGAGTTCTACAGAAAAATGAACAATTTGCAGAGGAAATGATTGATATTGCAAAACATTCTTACCAGTATGTTCCAGGTACAGTATTACCCATCAGATTTCTATATTTTAATTTTTATTGACATATTATACCTCAGAAATGATTATATAGGTTTCAGAGGTAAAACAGCATGAACGGCTGACATTTTTTTATGATGAAAATAAACTATATATGTGTGTGTTTGTGCAATTAATATGAACACATCCTCTTAGTAGTCTAGTAAATTGACTTGTGTTTGTGCTATTAAGAGTAACACATTCTCCTGGAAAGATGAACTCAGGTTCTTGTATATGTAACTAAGCTTTTCTTGTCAGACTCAGACGGGGCAATATTGGAAACCCCACTTGTCTTGAATAATTTTGATGTGCAAGTTCATTTTATTGTACTGTATGTAAAGTATGGTGTGTCATTCTTTACTTCAGGTACTTCCCATTCTGACAACCAAGATAAAGTACCTATGTCAGCAATCCCCTTTGTAGGTGATCAGCTGACTGTAGACAGGTTGCGAGAGTCTCTTGATTCAATATGTGATGGGAGAACGCCATTTGAGAGACTTGATGGACTATTCCCAAAATTGGCAGACTGGCATGCTGTGATTGCTTACTACAAGGTTGGTATTTTATCACAATTTTTAATCGTCTAATTAATTACTAAGAAATGATGCGAGTTAGCAGTTATTGAAAGGTAATAGAGGAATGAATAAGTTGACCTATAATGCAATATCAATATATTTTATTGCTTTAAATTTAGCAAAATCAACATACACATGTAGTTATCTATCCATTGAAATGTAAACATCCATCTGGTTTACTCAATAACGTTATAATCAGTTTGGGTTGATGATAATGATGTAAACATCAAGAGCACTTGACTTGCAATTATTCCATTCAATATAACATATATAAAGTTGTAATCAGAATCAGATTGGAACTCAATCTGTAACTATAGTGTCATATCAGTCTAAGATCAAATAACACCACAAACAAAAAGTCTAACAAGGATTAATCAGTCAAGACTACATAAAGTATTCTGCTGCATACTTGCTTGACAACAGTGCCTCTGCTTGATTGTGAAAAGCTACCTGAAATAAAAATAAAAGCTTAACTTTATTACTGTGATACTAAAGTTCAGCTCATGTATATTTGTTTGTTTATTGGTTGGTTGTTTGAAATATGGTTCCAATAATGTACCTTTGCAATATCCCAAGAAGTCAGCAATACAGTGTTGTTTTGTCTTTAATTTGTAGGTCTGAGACTACTATGAGGCTAATGAGACAGAGACCATTTTTTTCTCAGGGTTAAAATATTTCACTTTCTTAAATGCTGTGACCTACACTTTACTTTTTTTCTACAGGTAGTATGGAATAGGTTATATTCAACGAAATCTTCCCGGGACACAGACACAATGCACCAGATTAGGAATGCTGTCAATCGAAGGAATGTCTGCAATGATCGAAGCTCCAACTTTAACTCATCAAAGGACTTCTTAGACATCTACACAGATGCCTACATTGTCTCTGCGTTACTTAATCATTTTGGTATGGAGTCTGTAGATAGTAAACCCACAACTAGTGTGGTTGACCAGGTATCAGACAATGTTAGTGATAGAAAGAAGTATATATATGAAACATTAGGTCAATTTGTTGATAAATTTGTGATGGAGCAAGTTCCAGTTATACAATTACAAAATGAGTGAAATTGGTGAATTGAAAAGTAGGTATTGTAGCAAAACATACAAAAAGGCTGGCTTTTTAAAGAAGCATGAGGCAAATAAACATGGCCATGATAATGTTCAACACAAAATATACATATCTGTTTAGCAACAACACCTATAGCAGCCCATAACGGCATATTGAGAAGGTAACAATGGGGAATGGATATGCAAATAAGTAAACATTCAAAACATGTTTGCAAATATGCCTAGCAGGAAGACCACACCCATAGAAACAGACAAATGATGTGCATATCGCAAAGGTAACAACGGGGATGGATAGGCAAATAAACATTCAAAACGTATTTGTAAATATGCCAGTTCAGTTCAGCTTGTAGGTCCAGCCGTTGTATGGCGACGGCTCAGGAAGTTCAATAAAATTAAACTTCGTCCTGTAAACAGGCTAAAAAAATTAAAAAAACAAGAGAGAAAAAGAGTTTTGTCCTGTGGATAAAATTCACTGTCAGTTATGGTTCGGTATGTGCTAAAAGTCTATTCCTGGTTGTGTGAAGATCAAAACAGTATTGTCTACAGATCCGTTCTAATTGTAACAGGACATCAGATGGTACGTTGTTTGTCTCCTCTAGTAAGGTAAGATCAAGCACAAGTTGGGTGATATTTTCTGTTATCCTCGTTGTCATAATATCCGTGGTGTGTTCATCAGCTGCTGCTTTCATGTTCCTGATCAATTTATTTCTAAGTTTATCGAATAGCTGACAACTGTTGATGAAGTGTTCACGGGTTTCTGGAGCTTTGTGGCAGAACATGCAGATAGGATTAATTGTATATTGGTTGAATTTGGCTTTGTTTGAATTTGTCTATATAGTTACCAGTAACTAGTCTATTTTTGAGGGTTGCACGCTGTGATTCTCTTATGTTGTAAAAGACACTGGACCATATCAGATGGGGACCGTGTTTGATTCTGTTTGATGTGTTGAGATATAGTAGACTCGTTTTCTTGGATGCTGATGCTTCTAATTGTTCTTGCCAGTAGCTGTTAACTTTGTTATTGATGAGTAGTTTCCTTTGTTTGATAGGGGGTGGATGTGAAAATAGATGGTAAATGTTCTGTAGTAGATATTTGTGAAGTATTGACTTAAGATCGCTAAACCAGCTATTGCTTTTCAGATCTTTGAGGGCAATTTGTCTTTCACCAAATAAGAACTCAGTGAGTCCTTATTTTGCAGTATTCTTCCAAGGAGTGAGAGTTTCTTGATGTCAACTTCAGCTTCAATTGGGCGTAGTCCAGATAGAAGATAAACAGCTACGTCAGCTGTATTTTCAGCCAGGGATAGAATTTGCTTCAGCAGTGTTTTTTGTGTTAATTCTAGGTTGTTTATATCACTTTTAGTCAGTTTCACAATTTCGAGACCATAGGTTAGCCTGGGAAGGATAAAGGTAGTCCACATAGAGATGGTGGCTAAGAACATTTTTACCATGGCATCCGGCTCCAAGGAGTGAATATGTAGCTTTTCTGGCAGATGAGATATTTGATTCTATTTCATTTTTCAGGGTTGAGTTTCTTGTAATTCCTAAATGTGTTGTTTTAGATTTGATCAGGAGACTTTGACCGTTAAATGGCAAGTTGCATTCTTGTAACTCTTTTTTGATTGGTGTTACTGAACTTTTCTCTAGATTCATGGTGTACCTTTCATGTGATGTATAGTTTGTTACGCAGTCCAGGATTTCTAGAGCTTCAATGGTGTTCTTTGCCAGCAAAGATGTATCATCTGCAAAGGTTGGACATGAGCAGTTTGTGAGACCTATGTGGCTGCCAATCCCTTTACTGGTGATCTGGTGGAGTAGGCCATTGATAAATACTATATAAAGGTGAGCAGAAAGTATTCCTCCTTGTCTAACACCTTGCAAGATTGGAAAGTCTGGTGAAAGTTGACTATCCCACTTTACACATGAGGTAGCATTATAATAAAGTTGTTTGACATTGTGTTCTACTTGATGATTGTTGGACAGATAGAGTTTTCGAAAGAGGGAATTGTGCCATACTACGTCGAATGCTTTTCTGGCATCTAAAGTTAAAAAACAGGAGGGGTTCCTTATATATTGGGCGCCGTTTGCTTTATTCATGACTTCTGACACTACAAGGGATGCATTGGCTGTAGAAGTGCCTTCTGTGAAACCATACTGGAGTTTGTTCTGCTGTGTTTTGAAGGATTGTTGCAGTCTGGATAATAGTGCCTTTTCAATGATTTTGCCAGGTATAGGTAGACATATTATTCCACGGTAATTCTCGGCAAGTGTCTGGTTCTGAGTACTTTTGGGGATTGGTGTAATAGATCTAGCTTTTAGGGCTGGTAGAATATATGATCTGTCTAGAATTGCATTAATCAGTGGCAGAAGATGTTTGGTAGTTGTAACAGGGTCTGCTTTAAGATGCTCAGCTAGGATAACATGGACGTCATGACTTTTATTGTCGGATAATGACTTTATGTGGGTTATTAGTTCATTTTCTGTTAAGTGAAGTGATTCATTGGGTTGGTTCTTCTTTACTAATTCCAGCAGATTCATATCACTATCAACTAAATTCTTGTACTCATTATTGAAGTAGGGAGAGTTCTTTGAAGTTGCCAAATTCGAAAAATGAGTTCTGAAACCATTGACTATATCGTCTTCAGGAAATGTACTACCATTAGCAGTTAGATTATTAATTCTGGTGGTTTGGGATTTTTCTTTGGATCTTAATAAGTTTGTAGAATGTTTTCTCGTCATCAGTATTCTATTATGTTATTGTAAAAAGTGTCTCTTTTAATGGCATACGCTATTCTGATTGATCTTCTAAGGATTGTGTGTGTTAGACGTCTTTGGACAGTTAACGGGTTAGTTGGACTGGTTGGTCTTCCAGCTTTGATCCACTCAGTGGCTGCAGATCTTGCATTTTTCATGGCTTGTGCAATATTTGGATTCCAAACCTTAATACCATTCTTCCTGTGGGCTTTCTTTCTTGGGACTGGATTATTATTTGATTCGTTTGCAGCTGAATTTAGGGCCGAGATAAATGTGTCTGTATAACTTTTGATGTCGAATAAACTATTGAATATTGTTCTTGGGTTGGGTAAATAAAGACTTAGCTTTTCACAGTACGTTTCAGTGTTAACTTTGTCCCATCGAATTCTCTTTGGAAGGTTATAAGTTGGTATTCTACCTTGGTTGTTTGTATTACGGTCATTTGTTATATCTGATCGATATTTAGTGTAGCAGTAACAGGAACATGATCAGATATGTTATTAAATGTTTCATCATAGATTGAGATGTTTCCAGCACATAGATGGTTACTGGTGTTTTGTTCCAATATGTAATCAATTTGGGATTTGTCTGTCTTGTTTTCGTGCCTGAAGGTCGCTTTAACAGGATAGTTTTCTGGGATCAGGAGTCTCTGTTGTATACAAAAACGCTGGAATTTTTCATCACGTGGTGTCTTGGGAGTACGATGGCCAGATGAGTTAAGGTCGCCAATGATGTGGAGAGAATTTCTCAATGATTTCACTTAATTCATCGAGGGAGGCGTTGTATTTATTTTCACCATCAGTTGAATTTCTTGAGGGCATACATTAATTAGACAGATTGGTATATCACAGTCTATTGCAATGACACAAATATTGGTTGAACCATCATGATGAGTTGTAATTATTTTATCAAGGTTGAGACTCCAGAGAATAGCGATGCCGCCATACCCACGTTGTCTTTGAGTAGGACTCTAGGAGGAATTGGATCATCACAATCATTGAAGGTCTTGTGAGTGGAAATTATTTCATTGAAAATATTGAAGCAACACCAAGGGTGGATTGAATGTGGATAAACGCAGTTGTGCTACAAAACCACTGGTGCTATTTTTAAAAATTAGTTGAGTTACATTTGTACATGTAATGTGAACAATGGCATGTCTCATATTTGAATACAATAGTAAATCAAACCTCTTTAGGAATTACGTCACTGCGTAGGTATTTCGCAATCCTGAAACTGGCGGCTGAACACGTTCCAAGTGTGATATACCACACAGACAATATGCAAACAAAGCCTATCCATATATTAAGTGTTTTCTATGCTAAGTGCACGCAAACTGTTGCAATATTATATATAGTAATAGCTCTGTATAGTTTCCACTCAGCTCCATGTATGATTTATCGACACAAAATCATAAATAATTATGGATTTTCGATTTTCAACTATGGTATCGCCAATTTCATGAAAAACATAATACAACATGTCATAATGGCATCAATATTATTGATTTATGGGGCCGAAGAAAAGGGGGTCAGATTTTATAATTAGAGTTACTTTTAAAACTTGAAATTAGGGAAGTCGAGTTGAACAAAATGTAAACCCTGGTCTTACTACGTCATGACAACGTGCGTCTATGTCACATGACGTCACTGGTTCTGCTGTGTGTCGAAATATTAGTCAAAACATTCAAAATTGTCATTACTTTCCCTAATCTTTCTTTGATATTACTAGCGCTGGTATAAATATGTTATTCTCCGATATAATACGTAATCCAGGAAAATACTGGTGACCTAAGGGTTTTGTCACTACGAGTTGCTAGACAAGCAGGGAGAAAGCCCACTTAGATCACTCGTATTTTTCTTGGCTCAACAAAGAGAAATATTCAGTAGGGAATAACACTTAATTATCCATTTGATCATCTAACACTGCATTATTTTGTTATCTTGGCGCCCCACAATTGACAAGCTGCTACATCTTATTACTACCACCGATGTACTATACATAATATCAAAATATATTAATTCAATAGTTGTCGACACCATGCAATAAGTCTGCGAAGACAGGCATATTCTCCTCTCAAATACTGATGTGACTAATAGATGGAATTAATTTCTTTTGTTAAATTTAACTCACAAGTTAAGTTCATTCTGACACAAATAGAAAGGGTCATACCTCATAATATTGGGTCACTGTGTCATTTTTTCTTTCCGTATACAGGAAGGATATGACATTGCCTTGCTTATTTTTACGTTTAAAATACGCTAGATTATCAGCCATCCTTAAATCATTACTCAGTTTGTTCCAAACTACTGGTGCCTGATACGAGAAAGAGTGCAAGCCGTATTTGGTGGTATGAAATCGAATTTTTAACATGTTATCCCCCCCCTTAAATTATGAGTAGTAGCGCTAGGAGTGAGCATGTCAGTGATGTAAATAGGGGCGGTACCTATTTACTTAATGCTTTAAAAACTAATTTAGCTACATTGTTGTTTCTTTGTTCTGAAAGGCTGACAAGGTTTTGGTTCTTAAGGAGCCTGTCATAACTGCTATGCTACTGTAGTCATAGACGACAAGACGGAGTAACTTGTGATTCATGATTTCTCTAGCTTATCAAGATTTCTTTTACTGCAGTCACCCCATATACTACTACAATAATTCAAAAGTGGAGAGATAAGGCTGTTATATAAAAGTAATTTACTGTCAGTCGGGATAAATTTCTTCAGCCGTCTAATGACTGCCAAGTGTTTGTTTACTGTAGTACAGATGGAGGATATATGCTTATCAAAATTTAATTTGTTGTCAATATTAACCCCCAAAAGATCTACGTTTTCACTACTAGAAATGTTAACATTGGAGACGTTAATGTTACTTTCACCGGTGCTTTCATTACCCATAAGCATAAACTGTGATTTCTCAGGATTGATCTTCATCAGATTATTACTAAACCACTGTGTAGCTGTAGATAGATCAGAAGTTAACTTTTGCATAAGGTCAGTAATATCTTTGTCTGAATAAAATATCTGATTATCGTCAGCATCATAATTCATTTTGCGGGATAAAATGTAGTAAAATATATCATTAAGAAAGATATTGAACAAGGTCGGTCCCAGTACTGATCCTTATGGAATGCCTTTGATGAGCTTCGCTCCATCAGAAAAAATGACCATGGAGTTTAACCCTTTGACTGCGGTTAGATAGGTAAGGTTAATCAACTAAACTGACCCCCTTTCTAAGCCATACGCTGATAGTTTTGCACAAAGTAGACCATGTGGAATGGAGTCGAACGCCTTTGATAGATCCATTAAAATGATCCCTACATTGTTTTTGTTGTCTAGTTCATATTTAAACTCCTCTATTAGCCGCAATAGGGAAGACTCACAGCTGTGGTTTTTGCGGAAAGCTGATAACTTAGTAATTCGTGAAAATATTATCAAAATATGAATTCTACTGATTAGATAAAAGAACTGAAAACCGGTAGAATGGAGACTGGTCTGTAATTCTCCTTCTTGTGCGAATCATTTGTCTTGTAGATTGGAGAAATCTCCGCTCTTTTCCATGCATCAGGCACTGAATTGGATATAATGCATCTATTGACTAACGAGCACAATGGAAAACATAGAGTGTTAGCAGCTGCCTGACTGGCTTTAGCTGGTATGCGGTCATGACCAGCTGATTTACCTGTGTCTAGATTAGTCAAAAGGTTTGCTATATCTGCAGGTGTTGATGGCCTGAATTTAAATACAGTGCTGTTTGTGTTTGCCTGTATAGCTTTGACACTAGGGTGATCATCATACGTAATATTAACATCTGTCATGGGCAACCCAATGTCAGCTGTGACTGATGTGAAATAATTATTGAATATATTACATAAATTATGACTCTACATAACTACAATACACCATCTATTTCTTGACATGCTGTAAATTATGAGCGAAAATTAAAAAAAAATACAACGAAACGAACCGATATTATAAAACTGAGTAATCCCATTTTTAACATGAATATTTCAAAACTTCAATAATCTGAAGGGAATAGCACCTTTCCCCTCCTTACCACTCATTTAGTGTCAATATAGTTTGTATATTGCGATATCCGTACTGGCTCCAAATACATGTACTATCAATTTATAAATGACACACCTTTTTATTATCAACATTTTGAAGGGTCAAGCATCACATGAGGGAAGCTCAAGACTGCAGCAGAATCACGACTACCAGTAAACAGTTACACAAGTCAGAATAAATTGTTGAACACATCTTAAACATATTTGTATTCTTATGAATGTCCGTTAACACTTTAACAGAATTAAAATAACCTTAAAAGATTGTCTTACTTTTAACCAATTGTTCTCTTTACTGAAGTTGGTGTAGAAGAGGCAAATTAAGAACTCATGAGTTTAAAAATTTAACCAAGACTTGGAATGAAAAAGCTAATCAAAAGCAAAATGAAAAGCACAACTTTTGGAAAGGGATTACCCGGACTATTAGAGGAACATTGCAGGAACGGACCCCCTCCCTTTGGATATTCAGCAATTATAATGGGTACAATTGTTGTCAGCTGTGTATCTGGCAGAGTGTGATCTAAAAAGAACAGGACTATATGAACGACAGCCTACCCTGTAATGATTTTGAGACAAAACTAATACCTCATGCTAGGGATACTCTGTATGTAATATACCAGGGACTGTTCTAATACAACTATGTTCAATGGGAGCTAGTTATCCTGAAACAGAACATGTCCTGCTTGACAAATACCTTATCCATATTGCTACATGTTACTGTCTACAGTCACAACAAAACTCCTACTAACATTACTACCTGGTACATTTCTTAGATATTAGCAGACCATTACCAGCTACAAAAAAGTATATATTGTTACAAGATGTTGTTGACAGTCTAAGGCATTGGTAACTTATGCAAAAGAAATGAAGCAATACTGAGACGAGTTTTATTTTGCTAGATGATGAAAGGTAGCACTGTTAGTACAATTGTCGTCCTCCCTGATGTTAACATGTAGCCTAGTAATCTTTTTGTTGAGCCAAACGATATTCTGTTTTAGGTTAACTGGCCTCTATTGTAAAATTATATATGTATTGTGAAGAATGGTTTAACCAGTGAGATTCAGTTGACAACACTAAATGTTGTCCATAATATAAGTGTAAATTGTGTACGCTCACTCACTACGCATATATACACATGGTTAATGACATGTAGTGAAGAATTTTTCAAACAACATTTAGTCTAATATTGTGAGAGTGACATCATGATACCTAAGGCATACATACAGTTAGTTACTCTCATGTTTCCACTTCAAGGTGGCATATCAGGAGCAAGTCTAGTACTGAAACAAAATTCAACAGTTTACTTTTGTGAGCAAGTTAAATCATGGGCTCTACAGTTGAATATATAGGCAAAGATTTACTCAAACTTCAAGTTTTCACTCAAAGCTTTACCATGTTTATATTGCCTTTTGTGAGTGATCCATATTTACTCTAGGGATGGGATAAATTGGTAAATTAAAATTGACCACTGTCATAAATTTCAGCTAGATTTGAAACATTTTCTGGGTTGCCATAAAAGTTACCAATCTCATGTAGGTTTGTTTTCTCCATAAATCGTATGGATCATTCTACATTATCTTCATCTAATTTTGATATTTGTACAGGGAAAAAATGTATCTTGTGTAACACATACACACTTTAGAAGATGTAATACTGATAAGATACCCCGGAAAGGGACAAAATGACATTTCTGTAGAGATACAGGACTGGTGATTAATGACAAAATTAACAGGTGCAATGTCCATACCTGCTGGCCAGCTAGGGTTCATTTGTGGTTCAGCGGTGACCTTGCAAATTGTATGCATACATGACTTCTTTAACGTGCAATACCCATGGAAAAGTGTGTGTGTGTGTCTGTGTATAAACAACTTGTATTAAACTCAAAAACCGCCAGACCGACTGCCTTGGTATTTGGTGGGACATTACTTTTGGTATCTAGTTGGGAAATTGTTCAAAGCAAAATGATCGCATCACAGGTATGTGATTTGGGATTTCTTGTCAAAAAACTTAAACTCAAAAACCACTGGGCAGATTGGTCTGAAATTTGGTGAGACCCATGCATCTGGGCATGTGTAGATGATGTTCTATTTAGAACATTATGATCTCATCAGCGATATGCAACTTAGGTGTAAAATGTGAATTTTGATCAAAAACTTATATCTCAAAAAGTACTTGATAAATGAGACTGAAATTTTAGTTAGATGTTTCTAGAAGTGTCATTCTGCAAATTCTCTTTAAAATATTTTGATACAATTGGCCCTAGCAACCACGACCACGCTCTAAGAAACAACCAAAAGAAGGCGGTATATTTTGGCCAAATAACATCATCTGGTAGGCAAGTGAGTAAATTGTATGCACACTTACCTAGTAACAATTTTCACGCCCATAGCAACAGCCAAATGGTGGTGTACTTCACAACGATAACAGGGATGCTTAGATAAGTGCACAGACATCCAAAAAGTGTATGCAAATATGCCAACAAGACCACGCCCATGGCAACAGCCAAATGATCACATATATTCCAAAGATGACAACAGGGATGATAGACAAATGAATAAACATTCAAAAGTGTATGCAAATATACCTAGAAACACGACTATTCCCACAGCAACAGCCAAACGATCGCGTATATCGCAAATATAACAACATGACTGGATAGGCAACTGGATAATTATTCAGCAAATCGACACCTTTACATAGCATGGATCAGCATGTGGGTAAATATTTTTAAAACAGTAGCACTACTGTATTTAGTTGTTGCTATGGGCATGGTCTTGATGCTAGGTATATTTGCATACATTTTATGAATCTTCAGTGACTTGCCTACCCTTCCCACTTTTCATCTTTGCAATATAAATCATCATTTATCTGTTGATATCGACGTGATCCTGTTGTTAAGCATAATTGCATACATATTTTAAATCTGTACTCACTTACAATAACAATCCCGGTTGTTATATTTGTAATATACATCATCATTTCACTGTAGCTAAGGGCTTAGCTGGTAGCTGGGGCCAATTGTGTTTTCAACAATAACTGCAGAATAAAACATGCAGGAACATCCCCACCAAATTTCAACCCCTAGTCACAATGCAGTTTCAAAATGTAGGTTTTTGTCCAAAATTGACATTTTAAGACCTATTTGCATATCGCCGATGGTATCATCACGTTGTGAATACAACTACATCTACACATGCCCAGATGCATCCCCATTACATTTCAGCCCATTCTGCCCGTAGATTTGGGATTATTGATTTTTGACCTAAAAGACACATTTTAGCCCTAATTTCCATACCACTGATGGGATAATCATGTTATTAACAGTTCATAATATAAACACCCTGAAGAAAATACCAACCAAATTTCAGCCCAATTTGCTCAGTAGTGTTGGAATTACAGGTTTTTGCCCAACCAGATTTAAATTGAATGCCTTCCATAATTAGGATTTATGCAAGAAATTTAGCTCTATATCTGTGATTCGGCAAGTCCCAATGAAAGTTAGTTGTCAAAAATGTTGTTCAAATGCCCGCCACGCCTCCTATTCTCAGCACAAGAAAACTTGCCATCCTCGACTTCACTCGGCTTTCGTGATCCCCTAAATACCTGGGATATGGCATGTGCGTGTTGAACTTCCTTTTCTCCCACGAGTTTACACATTCTCAAGATTTTGTTGAGTGGCGCGCCCTCACTGTACACTAATTATATAGAGGTCAATGTATACATCACCATTATTGATACATTGTTGCGAAATTTTCTTCGTAGGCTAGGCGAGGCTTGGTCTATTTTCCATATTTTGACCACACTCATTTGGGTATAAATTATAGATTATTACACTTGATAAATATGTGAGAGTGTATTTATATCCTGAGAATCAGAGCTAGATAAATGATTATGTACAAGCCTTGCATCAAACAGCGGTAGTTTGTTATCGAGAGAAATCGGAAAAGAACACGGTAAAAAGGAGACGGTTCGAGGTCAATATAATACTTCCAAAACTTCTAATCGAAAATCTAAAAAAACATGATTTCTCTTTATTCATCTGCACATCAGTGTGTGAAATTTGAAAACGATAAATCCATATTTGACGAAATTGAAACGATGATAAATATTCACCTGTTAGTGAACTCCGCCCTCATTGTAAACCTATTTTAAGGCCAAGAAAAAAATTGTTTTCTGGCGAGTTTGAATCACTTAAATACCCTGCCTTGGTCTTCTTTTTTCTCGTGTTTGTGCAGCCAATACAGAGTGCAGATCCAAGGAAAACACAAAATAAGGTTGGCACGAAATCCCTGAAAACAGAGTCTTTCTCAGTAGTGTAGCGCACGAGTATAAAGTTGGCGTCAGATTCAGATTCGGATCTGAGGCCATCTGACTGCCTCGGTCTTCTTTTTTCTCATGTTTGTGCAGCCAATGCAGAGTGCAGATCCAAGGAAAACACAAAATAAGGTTGGCACGAAATCCCTGAAAACAGAGTCTTTCTCAGTAGTGTAGCGCACGAGTATAAAGTTGGCGTCAGATTCAGATTCGGATCTGAGGCCATCTGACTGCCTCGGTCTTCTTTTTTCTCATGTTTGTGCAGCCAATGCAGAGTGCAGATCCAAGGGAAACACAAAATAAGGTTGGCATGGAACCCCTAAAAACAGAGTCTTTCTCAGTAGTGTAGAGCCACAGTCTGGACATTCGTCACGCATGCGCACATTTCAAGTTGCAAATGGCGCGATATTTCAACGTGATTCTACGGAGTAGAAAGCGATTGACGTGATTGAAATATTGCCTGTCCCAAACTAATGCGTAAAGTAATGGAAATGAAAATTCAAGACGAACTATGTCATTATATACTCTTCAAAACAGAGCACTCCAATCGCAATAAAATATAGCCATTATAAAACATTCACCATACAATTAATTTTACCCTTCAAAAGCTGTTTCCCAACAGCTGATGAACTTGCAAGTAAAAGCTCACGAAACGGCCTGGGCTAAGAGAAAACAGCAGGGGCTAACGTTAGTACACTCACTGAGTGTTCCTTGCGCGGAAACACGTAAATGAAGCCCTGCAACATAAAATCTGACGATGCAATGATACAGCATAAGCATCTGTTAGTTTGGTATGGGTCTTTTTCAATCTTTGGCCAATGAATGTTTGTTACTCAACACCACAAATCGAGGAAGTGTTTAGAGAAAACGGATGAGTGACATGTTCATATGACTTTTGACCTTATGCAAATAAAATAACTTGGCCTAAACAATAATAAATAGGTCATACGCCGTGATCGTGACGCAGTTGACGTTTCATTGTCTGTTTTTTTCTCCATACAAATCTGTACATTTTCTACATTAATAAAGAATATGTATCGTTTATAAAAGATTATATATATATTGCACATTAGGCAAGAAAAATAAGTAAATAAAAACAGAACCGTAGTTAGAAATAGTGTACTACTAACGTCCCACTACGCCGTATACATGACATAGGCCTAGGCGCGGGTAGTCAGATATCGTCTGATATATTTGTTGGCGCCACCTGGCGGGAAGACTGAACAAGCGACCTATCGGTCAGAATAGCTCCGCTGTTTTTTTTTAATTTAATTTTTTATTTTGGTGACACGTAGAAGTGGTTCAGTTCTTCAGCTCTTCACTATGCAGTTTTGTTTTAGCGATGCAATAAAGTGGTTAGTGGTTCATATGATGTCTCACTGTAAAACACATTTTACACAGAAGTTGGTAATGTATTGTACTTTTATACCATAGTCACCATTTTATAACAAAAATCTACTGTTATGAAAAATTGCACAAAATCTCAGAAAAAAATGACTGGGAAATGTACACAAGAAAAAGAAAAAAAAAGATGATTTTGAGGTTGGCTATAAATATTTCCATTGTCTTACAGCTTTAACCCTGGGAAATTTTAATGATGAATGAAATAAACTAGGGATCTAAAATAATTTTGAGGCAATTTGAATTTCAATTTTCTAACAAATTTACCAAGTCAACAACATTCAACTTGTACAAGTTGAGTAGATATATATAGGGAAGAAATGTATTAATCGCCATCTTAGTTTCCGGACGGCGACAATCCCCGCCAAGTACCAGAAAGAGAGTCATTCTGGCAGCCATACGTTACAGTGGTAACACTCGTTCATGTTCTATTACCTTTCTAGTCCTGCTTCCATGACGGTGCACGAGTCTGTATTACTGACTTGAGGGGGAGGGACAATTGTCAGAATCGAGTCCCGAATTCCTCCGTATGCAAGCAGGACTATTACCTTTCATAAAGAAAACACAACGAAATGGTTGAAGTGATCTTTTTTTTTTAAATTTCTTTTCATCACAACAACAAAATCTGCGTGATCAAAAGTGTTGTAAACTAAACCAGAAAGAATTATCGGACTGGCTAAACTTCCCGATGAACTGGAGTAAGGTCCAAGTCCAAGTAAGCCTCGATAGTACGTGAGAAAATCATCTCAAACTAGCGATAAAACTTTCAAAATATAACTTGACATGTCTTCATTTGTTAGATTTATACAATTCAAGACGCGTTTTCACTCGAAAACAACAATTCTGTGAATAATGACACTCTGAACGCAGCGATTTCTCGGACGATGTTACCACTGTAACTTATGGCTGACAACGACTTGCTTCCGGGTTAGTCCCTCGTGCATCCGGGTATCTGGGGTTGTCGCCGTACGGAAACTAAGAAAGATGGAATTTACAGTGTTTCTTGTGACCGGCGCGGCGCCTGTCAGCAGACTCGGCCATTTTTTTTCATCATTCCATTGTATTTAAAACTTGTACTTGACATTTCGCAATATTTATAATTCTCAACAAAATACCTCAACATGCCTCACTTCGCTCGTACTCAAAGCAGCCCCTCGCGGTATGATCACTGATGACATGACGAGAGAACCTTTTCGGATTTACATGTAAAACGGGGAAAGATACGCAAAACATAATGCAAAGTCTGAAGCCAAATTAAAGTTGTGATTATTATAATTATTTTTACTTGCCAAATATTTGCATTTTGGAAATGGCAAGACACGTTCATGTCGTTTAACTTTACATGTGAACTGTCGGCCAATAAACAAAATTTGGTTGATTCACAGTCCGCAGTTAGACTGCTCTTGCATAACTTCAACCGCATGCCTTCCTTACGCAAGTTGTTCACTGTCATTCCAAATTGCACGACAATATAGAATTAATCACAAGTTACATGTTATCTGAAAACATCACATTTTTATAGTGGGTCTGAAGTGAGATTTTAGTGAGTACCAAGAACGTCTTGTGTTGTTGCTTGCTGTGGAAAATCGTCCGGTCAAATGAGGTCAGCTTCAGCTTCTGGTCGAATCAGGATAGAGTATGCAAATAAGGACGTTGCGGACTGGCTGATTATGTAGAAGGGTGCAGAATTTGGATTTGAAGTTTACAACCCTGTTTCGAATAAACGCTTGTCACTTCATGCATTTGGGCGCCCAATGCGTAGAATTATGACTATAGCACATATTACATTGCTTGTTTGACGTCAATAGTGTCTTTTGAAAAGTGGCAGTTTACTTAAAGTCTCGTCGAATGATTTCCAATATGGCGTCGGTCATTATCCTCATTAACATATTCATTTTTTTTTCAAATTACAAAAAAAAAATCATAAAAAATAAAAATGAAGATGTGCTGACTTGAAATTTACAAACCTGAGTAAGCTACCCCCTGCGCATCAACACACCAGATATCAAAGCAATCTGACAATAAGTTTTCACGGAGATGATGAAAATGACATTTTATGAAAAAAAATCATAAAAAATTGAAAATGGCACAGATCAACTTGGCATGAACAAATCTGAATAGCCCCCCCCCCCCCCCCCCCAGGGAACATGCACACCAAATATCTAAGAATACTGACTGTCACTTCCGGAGAAAATAATGAAAATATAAAAGTTTGACGGACACCTATGATTCACTCTACTCTCTATACTCTATACAACCTATACCTAAAGCTACGCTTTCAGCTTTCGCTGACAGCGGAGCTAAAAAAACGAAAGCGATGGATCGTGTTTGCGGTTTGCGGTCGAAAACACGGTCAAAAGTTAATTGCTCCATTGAAAATCCAGACAAATTTATTAGAGCTGGTAAATCAATGTCATTGGCTGTTGGAGGTGGGAGAAATACTTTTCTTTGTAGACATCACTACGATTTATTAAGAAGAACGTCAAAGTGTGTCTGTCCATCACCACCATCACCATGGCCACACTCCGGGTCACTCCAACCATGTCCTACACGTTTGTTGACATTTTTTAAAGAGCTTTGTCATACTGAGATAGGTGGTACACAAATTTGCAGAAAATGTAGAAAGATGGTAGACAGCTTGGAATCTCCATTTCTAAACCATCCACTTTATGTTCCTCCTCAGAAACGAAAGGTAAGTCTGATAACAATATCCAATTTTACAAGTCACACAGTGCACACAAGTCAAGATTCTACTGAACAAATTTATCGAATTTTAAATATTTTTTATTCTATACAGCATAAATATTTATAAATAAATAAATACATAAATAAATAAATTTATAAATAAATAAATAGTAATATATTCAAATAAAATAATTATTTTAGCAACTTGAATATTAAAAATGTTAAATTTAATTTTTAAGAAGTAATTTATCATATTAGAACGTTCAAGTAATATTTCTCCATTTTTAAAAAAACAATAGACACCTTCAAAAAGTGTTCACAAGATACACTGAATATTACAATTTTACCTTGATATCTTTCTAGGAGACAGTTAATTCTATCGACGACAACGATGATGATCATCTACCAAGAGACTCTGGAGAAACAAACTCTCCGGATGAAATAACTTTGCAAGGTGAGGATGTAACAGTGCGAGGTAGCAATTTCTGTTAAAATATATCAATACTCAGACTCCATGCATACATCATTAATTTAAACATTCTACATACTAATTGCAAAATTGAAAACTTTTTTCATTTTTTTTTTATTTCATTTTTTTTTACATTGTGATTTTCTATATCATGGCATACATTGTCAGATTGACTACTTATCAGCGAAAGAAGATATAACAGTTTGTAAAAATAACATATCAATATATACAAAAAAATATCTTGCCTAGAATACTATTGAGTTTTACAGTGAAATGGTGGTGGTACAGAACGAGTTCAAACATGTAAGATGCAACTACTTGAATTCTGAAAAAATCTGTCATAGCACCCCTAATGACCAAACTGTATAATCTTTCATCTTTTAAATTTCATGTAGCTAGTCAATGTCCATGAACAGAGTATATTAAATTGATGTGGTCAATGTATCATTCTCTCTTTTTCAAGCCTTGTTGGCAAACTTCAACAGTCCCTGAAAGTTCAAGAGAATCCAACACCTTTGATGGACTACAACCGTATGTTGTCATTTTCAGAGCAACATGCGCCAGGACTCTATCATATGATACACAAGTCGATCTCTACCGACAAGCAACACAGTGTGTCCAGGGAGGTATTACAACACCAACGGACATCTTCGTTGTTGCATACACTTTGCTATTTCAGGTAACTGTAGGACTTCAACATCTTCTTTACACTTTCTACCTATATTTAAAAAAAAGAAGTCATGTTAGTACAATTCTTGATTAATATTCAACAACTATCTGATATTTCTTGTGTTTAGGTCACAAGTTACAAATGAAATTCCTATGGTAGTTGGTCAGCACATGGCGCAACATGGTACATCAAGTACAGCACTGGCATTAGGTCCAGTTTTTGGATTTGGACTGAATCCAAGGACAATACGCAGAACTAAAAACAGGATAGCCAGTGGTCACAACCAAATAGTGGCAAATATCAAATATCTTGGAGGTAAATTCAAATTTTCTAGAGTATTTTCTACACTTTGCCATAATTTATTACTGATGTATCTTAGGGAGTTCAAGTTTTTAACACATCTCATGGACATTCACAAGTGGGGTAGTGAGTAGTCACAAAAGCAGACCAATAGCTGGCCTTTCAGACTGAGGCCTCTTTTGAGCCACACTTGTCCAGTTTATAGCTGTCTTTTTGAGAGGTCATACAAAACCTAAAAGCTATAGTAAAGTCAGCATTATCTTTGTTCCTATTTTATGAAATATAATCAACAAAACATTTTTTTGATCTTTTACATTGACAGAAGGAAAAATTTGGAATGTTAATAATCGATGATTATACAGTCATAAGGACACCGAGACTACCAGACCGGACTAACAAAGCCTCAAGTGTCATCAATATGGCTACTAGTATGTTTGACCTGCCACCTATTGATGCAATTAGAAGGCCACAAAAAACACATTCTGAAATCGATCTTGCTGGTCAGCTTGTCAGAGGTGGTGCTAATCCCAAGATTTTACAAGAGGACTTTGCCCACTTCATGGCTTCAATGTTGATCTATTCCTTTTATGAAAACCTACCACAACATTATCACACCATTGACATCAGCAGAGCCATGAAAAGTATCAAAGAATTAAGGTGAGATTCTAGTGATGTATTTGCATCATTTGTGTATAATACATTCATACTACAAGTGAGCCAAGGTTCACTATCTTTTAAAGACCTTCATGATTCTTACATACACTAGTTAGATCAACTGTATTGGTCAACAGTCGTCTGTAAAACAGTTGTGACACAGATGTCATCTCATTCAATGTGTGACTTATAGAATGGGGTGGAGGATGAAGTAGGTTTAGTTCCATAGGACTTTGAATCCCATTGTACAATGTATTTCAAAGTTCTTACAAAATATTAGAAGTTTAATTGGATGTTTAAAAAGTTAAATGTGAATTACACCTTGGTGTTGTGATGTCACTGGGGTATGTCTTGACAAACATACCAAATGCTAGCCTAGTGATAACATATATTAACTATGGTAGATTCACATAATTTAATGTATGGGTCCAATCATAGTACTCAGATTAATCATGTGATGATGACGATTATATTATGCCATATTTTTGCTAAATTAGGTGCATTATTGGTAGTACTGACTTGTTTACCTGTTGCATTTACAGAGTATATTCACAGTGTGATCAACATGACTACGACACCCTAAACACGTCACTTCTTATTGATTGTCAAGAACAGACCCTGAAAAAGTACACAGACTATGTGTCAATAGTCGATAACATATTTGACTGCACACCTGAGCTAGCAGACTATTTAAAGCAGTTCACAATGCCCGCGACAGGTGATTGGCCAACATGGTTGAATTTAAAGCGGTTGGTAGCTCGTTCATCTGACTTGTCACCACTTGTTGGTTTAGTTCCTGAATTAGGTTCATTTCATATTTATCTTAATTTTGCTGAGACCACAGTTATTCTCTATCATTTTTTCTTTGAGAAGTTGTATTCTGATGTCTTCAGGGGCAAACTGGCCAATCGTCCAAAGCCACACAGGGTGTCCCTGGTAATTACAACTGCATACCTTGGATGGACCCTTGTTCGTGAAGCCATACTTGACCAGTTTGGCCCTTGCAAAGACATAGAATACACATCTCTGTTGTATTTGTTGGATACCCTTGTACCTCTTGCATTCTTCCTCTATTCTGTCATTTTCCGCTCTGGTGATACTGGTCTTTACTTTCAAAGCATGAGATATGTTATCATTTCTTTTATATGTTTTCATAGACATCATTATAATCGTGCTACTTTGTCTTGGTTGAGTGACATGTTGTTTCAGATGAACAGCTTCCCTGATTATCACCATGTTCGGCTAATGCACTTACCCATCATGACTGAGAAGAAAATAGAGATATTCCACAGCCTACTGGCTGCTCACACCAGATATAGTACAGTTGCAGATGACATTAGAAAGGCAGCCAAAAATATCAATCTGCAGGAACCTTCACCAGTAGAGAAGTTGTTGAGATACAACCCAACAAAGAAGGGTGATTCTATTGGTAATATGTGGGTATTGGCAGGAAGGACCGCCAGGTTTATAGTATCATTATTTCAGCAAGTGGCTTCAAATCAAGGCAAAACACTGAAAGTAAGGATAATTATGAATTTTTCGTATCTCTGTAGATGTTAATAGTGGTGATGGGATAGTAAAAATTCAACATTGTCCTGTGTATCCTGTGAATTGATAATGCATAATTCATCATATATTTTATCACTGTTAAATACATACATTTTTAAAAAAAATTCCTACTGAAGTATTTTTGAGTCATTCTGTTTTTTCTCTATTTTTGATTTTATGTTATTTCCAGTTACCAGTGAATGGTGTGTATTCGAGATACCACTTACCAACATTTGATAATGTCATCGACAACAGGTGTCTTCCATTGGGCTACCATTTCCTCTCCAAACAACCTGACAGTGAACCAAATCAGAGTTTACAGTAAGTAAGAATTTACATATTAATGACTTATTGTGAACCTTAAAATTGCCATTTTACAATGTAACAGAGAAATGAACATTGCTAATAAAGAACTGTACCTTGACAGCTTATCTGACATGGTACATAAAATCATGCACAATGTTATCCTGTAATTCAATTTGACTTTCTATGGTTTAGTTCTGAATAATTTAACTTTGAATCTGCACATACATTTAGTACAATATTCAATTTGTCTTTACTTTTTAACTTATGGTAATTACATTTATTTCTCAAACTGCCTTTCAGGTGTGACTATATTAACTGTCAGCAACCGAAAGTATCCTCAAAAGCAGAGATAGTACTACTTCCATGTGGGCATTGTTATCACCAAGTCTGTTTCAATACTTATATACACGGAAATGGTTGCCTCACGTGTACTCCACTCCTTCAAGAAGTTGAATTATTGGCAACCGCATTAAATAAGACAATACTAGGAAAATCGAATGAGGATCCAGATGTTTCTCATGATGGCATAAGCCAAGATTCTGACAAAAATGACTATGAACAACATACAAATACAGCAGACAGTAACTTCTATCAGTCATGCACATTCACAAACACATTACAAAATGAAATTAAGAACTACTCTCCAATAGTCATGCCAACATACGCAAACATTACAGAAGCTAACACAGAAAAGGAAATGAACACTACAGACTCTCACAGAGACATCCAACAATCGCTTGTCCAGCATAAAGAAACACAAAACAAAGACAAAGCACCACACAGAGAAACAAACCCACCACACACAGGGGACAACCCACCACACACAGAGATCAACCCATCACACACAGGAGACAACCCACAACACACAGGGGACAACCCACCACACACAGGAGACAACCATCCACAAACAGGTCCACAGTCAATGAAAACAAGAATACAATGCATGCAGAATCACATGCCCACACAGTTCATCTATCTAACAAAACTAACCATTCCTGCTTCTTCTCACAAACATGTAAATATATGGACACTCCCTTTGGATCTCTGCCAGTCTAACATGCACTATAACCCTACACTGACAGGAAGTAATGCATGTACACTGATTGCCATTCTCTTCTCATCAAACTTTATCTCACAAATCAGGCATTCTTCTTCCCACATTCCTGACCAATCTCTCAGTCCAGCATTTCTTCAGATGTTAATACACTGCATACTGAATGGTAATGCAATACATGATGATTACATAACACAAATGCATTCATCACATACATGTACTGGACAACTCAACTTTGGTGTCCACGATGCAGTTACATTTCTAAGTCCTTTGCTACATGTGAGGGACATTGGTCAAGAAGTAGGCCCTGTCTATCTAAAGGTCAATTCTTCCCAAACAAACCAATCACACCTTCTATATTACCTCATCCAACTCACACACACAAACAACACTGCACTCATATACATACGAAATGGTCGTTCATATTTATTTATGTTTGTAAATAATAGAATAATTTTTGTAGATACACATTCTCATTCCAGCTCTTAAAGAGACAACCATAATCGCTATGGCTCGTTAGTTTTGTCAGTTACAATGTAGTACGTCTCATATTGAGGAATTGCCAATGGTTTTGTATGGGTCACTGAGTGATAATCAGCATTATGGCTCATTAACTATAGTGAAATATTGAATTGCACAAAATGTTTACTTATGGTGAGAGTGTGATTTTTACCAATCATATATATATATCTACATTATAAACATATATAGTGTCTGTAACTTTAATCAGTTGTACATAGATACTACAGCTCTTCACTTAAAAACCAGCTACGTATACCAAGGTACAATGTAAATATTTATAATTTTGATATACTGTAAATATTTTATACACTGTATTATATTTATATAAATCAAATAAATTGATAATTTTTATTCAACAGATGGTAAATTTGGAGAATAAGACTTTTTATTTAAGCAAATGTACATAGGTAACATTTAATGTCACTGTACAAATACATATACATGCAAACATTATCATAATAGTATACACGTGCATACAAATTACAACAGTGTACATCTTAACATGAATTATTAGTCTTACCTGTTGTTTGATATCATTTCAATACATTTATTATAATCTGAATGTTGGAAACGATACTAACACGGCGAAAATATATGTTGAAAAAAGATGAGGATGCACCCAACCCAATCATCCAATGGTTCTTACCGTAGATTGTGAAACGTGGTCACATAATATGGCTTTGAGGAGTTTTCGTGCTGCATGTAATACCAATATACCAATACAATTGTGAGCTTTATCTCTCTCGGGCATAATTGGAATAATCCACGTAACTTTTTTGAGACTAGTGTAAACGTTAGATACAGCAAATTGTGTTTTTGGTATGGCATCTACCGTATTGACAGTCCACCATGTAGCACAATGTGTTTATATTTTCTGCGCATGCGTGACGAATGTCCAGACTGTAGAGCACGAGTATAAAGTTGGCGTCAGATTCAGATTCGGATCTTAGGCCATCTGACGCTAAAAATATTGTGTTCATAAGATAACGCTACCTGTATCTGAATCTGAATCTGACGCCAACTTTATACTCGTTCGATCGATTAATCACTCAAATTGGTCATTAATATTCATCGGATTATTATTTACCGTGAATTTACGTGGGGTAGGAAGCCATTGAGGCTTTTAAAGACCCCTTACTGTTCTGAGGTGGTTATCAATACAAGGTTTAAAATGATTAACTGATGAATTAGCAATAACCCTTTCTGGTAAACTGTTCCAAATGTCTACGACACGTTGACTGAAAAAATATTTACGAATATCCAATCTGGATCTGTCCTTAAATAATTTCAAACTGTGTCCTCTTGTTGTCGAAGTAGATACGTTGAAAAACACAACTGGCTCAACGAGAGTATGCCCATGGAAAAGTTTATACACTGCCAGCAAATCTGCTCTGATCCGTCTGGTTTCTAAAGTTGTCAGTTTCAATACGCGTAACCTGTCCTCATAATTCAAGCCACCAAGCTGCGGAATCATCCTGGTGAACCGACGCTGCACTTTTTCCAAAAACACAATATCCCTATTCGCATGAGGGGACCACACTGGGGAAGCATAGTCAAGGTGTGGACGAACTAGCGATTTATAGAGTGGCAATAGAATATCCTTCAATTTGCAGGTGAATGTTCTTTTTACCATACCAAGTACTCGATTTGCTTTATTTACCTTCCCTGCGATATACAGTTTCGGTTTCAGTGAGTTGTGAATCAAAACCCCTAGATCTGTTTCAGACTCTACAGATGACAATCTACTACCATTCATGGTGTACGGATAGTTGGGATTATTGTAACCCACATGCATGACCTTACACTTGCTCACGTTGAATAGCATTTGCCAGTCACTAGACCAATCAATTAAGGTTTCCAAGTCTTTCTGTAGCACTTCCGCATCGTCTTCAGATACAAGTTTCAGTATCAGTTCTTGCCATTACCCTGAGGAACATGTCTATGAAATTTCCTTTGAATTGATGCAGCCGTTTTTTCGGAAATGGTGATACAGACACACGCACACACACGCACAGACACACATACTTCATCATTATATTATAACCTTCCTTACGGAAGGTAAAAATACAACATTGTTATACCTAATTTGCATATCACTGAAGGGATCATCATGTTATGAACAATTTGTAATCTAACACCACTAAGAACTTTCCCATCAAATTTCAGACCGATCTGCCCTGTATTTTTTGAGTTTAAGTTTATTGACCCAAATCACACACTGGTGGTGAGATCATTTTGATTTTAACAATTTCCCAACTAATCATCCAATTGCAAAGTAATACACCCATCAAATATCATGGCAATCCGCCCAGCAGTGTTTGACTTTAAGTTGTTCACAAACACAGACAGGCAGAAAGACAGACAAACATTTTGCCATGCCTATAGCACTACTGAACCATCAGTTCAGTTGTAAAAATGCTACAATATCAAAAACGAAATCCCTACGCACAGTATCAGCCAAATCAACCTCTTGAAAGCCATGTAGAATACACTTCCATTATGCTATTGGAGTGGTATCCACTATATATACGAACTCAATCAATTTCCTGTATAGGTACACGGTATCCAGTAGAGTATTGCACATTGAATTGTGCTGGAATACATTGAAATCCTGCCGGACTCTGTCATTGTATTCCGATGTTCCATCTTCACTGGAATAGTGTCTTTATTCTACATTGATTCTGGTAGTCTCCATTATGTACTGTGAAGAATTTGTTGATACGATGTAGTACGTTTGCTATGCAGTTGAGAACGTGCCAAACTCGTGATATTTAGTTCTAGTCCCAGCTCATGCAGTACATTTGTATTTTAATCATTAACGTAACGTTAACTTTATATAACCCATACCGAAAACGACATGTGTCAAGCAGTATACAACAATTATCTTACGTGTTCACAAACAGATTATGGAGATCGAATCTATTCCGCAATTTTCTCTCAGTCTCAGATTTCAATGGACAGGCGAAAATTAATTAACACTTATCACTGTCATAGATGTCAAATAGAATCCCCATTACTACATAAACTTACGTTACCTACCCTCTAATGGGCAGTGTGTTTAATTCACATGTAGCACGTTGATTGTATGATTCATAGCATTATGACAGGTGGCCTACCTAAAATATAGATGATACATGGATGTACCCACACAATACGCAGAAAACACAGTCAATACCTATACTAAGTCAGAACAGCTGAAAATGGCGTCATTTTGTTGACCTTTGGCCTAATTATATTTAAATATCCAAAACCTTTGACAAAATATTTGTAATTGACTGACTATTCATAATATACAGTGTGTAACATGTAAATATGACTTTTAAGTAACTTTGACATGGTTTTATAGGCAGTAAGTATTAAGCCTACCAAAACATGTGTTTACCCATAGCAATACATGGTATTTCGGTTTTGTCGCGATATAACAAAATGCCCAGGGGTACGCGAGTGGCACCCGTCCGATATACTAACAGGACACCTTTCTGAGGTTTGCTGATCAACATGTTTCCAAAATTGAATATCATCTTTGTTCAACAAGTCGGAGGCAAGGGCATTTCAAATATAAAAAAACTGAAAGTACTTTCTCAAATAAGTAACACAACAAAATAATCCTTTTCTTTACCCAACTCCGAAAACTTTTATGGCCTCCTTTACGTCGGAACCCAAGGTGAACTTAGTGAATTCTCCTTGTCATTATCATTATAATGGAAATCGAAGTTTGGATTTTGATGTCGAAGGTACAGCTATGTTTACAAATTCAGGACCATTCTTTCCATATCAAATTGTCGCTTCAAAATGAATTAAGGAATAACGCTAGTGTCAGTGCATGAGATAATTATATCAAACAACATTTTAACCAAAGATAACGTCGAACACAATTGAAAGTGGATCTTCAAAGAGTGGATTTAAACTGCGTACCTGGTTTATTAGTTTTTTAGAGCCATCAAATATTCCAAAAAGAGATCTGGCGGTTTATCAGTAAATGTTTTATTGTAAGGAACAAGATGTAAATGAGATCGACCGCATCTTCGGAGTTAACGCATGCAGCAAAGCAGGCGACCTCACGTTGAATGACTTTTTCCGTCCTTTTTTTGAGTTTCACTCTGACATTATTGCGACTTGCTATCTTTAAATGAAGGAGACTTTCAAGACTACTGTTAATCGCGGAAAATGCACAGTGCATGTGCGCACTTCTTTTGAACTTTAAATTTCCCACACAAAGAATTTTAATTTGCTGCAAAAAGTTAAAAAATTTTAACTGGACACATTTTTATCCAGCGTACAATAGAGATATAAGATACATATTAGCGAGGAGTCAGTGTACAGTCACTTTTGACTTTAGTCAATTTAAATCGCGTGTGCTAGGAATCTTCACGTAAATAACGATTTTGATAACATCGCTATGTATTCAAAAAGTAGCTTTTTTCCTTTCTTATTTCCATAATCGTAGAGGGGCAGCTGCCCCCCCCCCCGCCCACAGGCTACGGTACTGTAGGCAACCATGTTTACACAAATACTGAAACCCTGACTAATGTTGATGTTACAGATTAATATATCTGACTGTATAGTCCTACAAATCATGATTTTTCCTTCTCACACGATTTTGAACAACGTAATTTTCTGTGTATTGACAATAGCTGAAGATAACGGGTTTTGAATGTGGCCTTGCTACGTTGCGGTAAGAGATTTGCGCACCGGGCAAGGGGATATTTCGACATTCATATAGTACCACTTCGTTCCGTGATTTTTACTTATCGTGGCTTGTAAAGATTTGGTGGAAATGCTATTTTAGCCCGCAATGCCACACGTTTGCCCGTCGCGTCAGTGATCACTTTTAATCGCCCTTTTGTTATCCCGAATTGACACCTTGTATTCAATGAAATGACTTTGCCGGCGACAACACAGTAGTGATGTAGGCAACCATGTTTACACAAATACTGAAACCCTGACTAATGTTGATGTTACAGATTAATATATCTGACTGTATAGTCCTACAAATCATGATTTTTCCTTCTCACACGATTTTGAACAACGTAATTTTCTGTGTATTGACAATAGCTGAAGATAACGGGTTTTGAATGTGGCCTTGCTACGTTGCGGTAAGAGATTTGCGCACCGGGCAAGGGGATATTTCGACATTCATATAGTACCACTTCGTTCCGTGATTTTTACTTATCGTGGCTTGTAAAGATTTGGTGGAAATGCTATTTTAGCCCGCAATGCCACACGTTTGCCCGTCGCGTCAGTGATCACTTTTAATCGCCCTTTTGTTAATGTTATCCCGATTGACACCTTGTATTCAATGAAATGACTTTGCCGGCGACAACACAGTAGTGATAATCTCATGAATATTCCAAGGACGGGCAGGGGCGGTTTTGGACACCATCGATAGCAGTCTGCTGATTGGCTAAGAATGGGGTGATGGCCTATGACATGAAGTATATTTGTCGATACGATGTCGAATTAATTTAATTTGCATATAAAGGAGTCACTACGAACATCAGGTTCAGAGACCACCCTTTAGTTATCTTATCTTCTAGGATAGAGCATATATTGATATATTTGTACTAGCTGAATTAGTGTGATACTTTAATAGTACGTGTCTCTGCTGTGAAATGTGGTTCACCGGTTTTGGCGGAATGACAATGACACACGTTTCAGTTTTCAAATTTCTCTTATTATGGATGTCACTGGTACATACATCGTCATGCAGCAAACTTCTGATACTCCCAGGTTATCCACTAGGGAGCCACTACATGATAATGTCAAATGTAGGGCAAACGATGGTTGATAGAGGACACAACGCCACCATGCTCGTCAATCATGGAATGAGTGTAATACAAGCGAAGCAAATCGAGTCTGACCACTCAAAATTTTCGTTTATGAAGTACCAGGGCAGTTTTACTGATGAATATATTAAGGAAGCACTTAGGATATTAACTGGCGGTTCCTTGAATGGAACAACTACCATGTGGGATATACTGGGTATCGTCCAAAGATTGTCAAGTGATTGTGATATGCTTCTACAGGACGACGACATGTTCAAGCAATTAAGATCAGCAAAATATGACATTATAATAGCCAATAGCGTCAACATGTGTCATATTCTGATTGTTCAAAAGCTAGGCCTGCCATTTGTGTCTTTTTCAACACAGCGGTTTTACCCAATGATGGATAGTTCACTCCATCATATTCCATCCTATCCATCCTATGTTACAGCTATGTATTCAGGTCTACCTGACAAGATGAACTTTTTACAGCGGCTTAAAAACCTTCAACACTATGTGGTGTCTTACTTCCTTTTCAAATTCTTGCTTTTGGCGCCATACGAGAACTTAAAAGCCAAATATGATATCAGACCGGATGCAACGTTACATGAACTGCTACAAACTTCTGAAGTGGCTCTGTATTGTTCTGATTTCGCCCTTGAGTTCCCGCGTCCCTTGATGCCAAGCATTAAGTACATCGGTGGGCTTCTTGCAAAGCCAGCATCTACACTTGATAAGGTAAAAATCTCTCTTCATCTCGATTTCTTTAAGTATTTTGTTTACTAAGCTTGATAACAATATTCAAAATGTATGTTTAACCACTATGCACTCTTCGAAGTGTAGTACTTGCAAAAGGCTTTGTGCACAAACGAATCCATGCTGTCAGTTTACAAAGAATGTATGTATAATATCAAATAGTTGTGAAGTTTTATTCTTTACCAAAATTATGAAATAATTCTTTAACTACTAATTATTTTGGAGGTGGCTACTTCATAATGCGTTGGTTTTAATTAAAAAATAAAAACGCCCAATTATTGGTGCGATCCTAACACTTGTACTGATATAATGTAGTGCCTTCACACAAATATACTGTGGTGGTAATTGTTTGGGAAATAACCAATACTTTTAAATCATTCAATGTAGTAGCAATGGTGAGATTAATTTATTTAAACCATTGATTCTGGAATGTCCCTTTTAGCATTTGAACCATGTTTTTGAAATACAGAGGTAAATTGTTTTAACACAGGTCTGTGACCTCGCAAGTACTCACTGTGATTAACCATGGCAGTAAAACTATTTTTTGTTAGTGATGTAGACATGCACATACATTGTAGGGTACACTGTTGCTTGTATACGACAGATTGAAGTAAACATTCATCTACGTGGCAGTGACCGTTGGGGCAGTTGTCCCACATGGGCAATTGTCCTGGGAGTTGGAGGAAGGTGTTGTCCGTGACGTACAGGGTGTAATATGCTCGTCAATTTGTGTTCCTTTTTAATGTATGATTATAATCTGTAATGTTAATGACTTCAAAATGTCAACTTTCAATTTCAAACTATTCTAACCTTTGAGTGATCATGGCTATATGAGAATTATCAGGTTAACTAGACTGAATGGAAAAAATATATGTGTTGTATATTTTATGAATTGACCAAATTTGACCTCCATTGACCCATACAGTTGTGTAAACAGATCTAGTCCACCGACCAACCCTCCAGCTCATGTACTAAAGGGTTTGTCGTGAAGGAATGTTAACTTGTTGACGTTTACAATTTGTGTAATTTAAAGATTTGTGGATTCGTTGTTTGCATGCTAAAGTTCAGTGCTACAATGATTCTGACATGACTCATGTGACTTACAGTCTTTGAATTACGTCATGATTGACGTTTGTTTCAGCACGTGACATAGGTAATCTTTTAAACAATCATAGTTCTTCTCAACCTTATCGTGAAAGGGGTGCTATTAACGACTTGGGCTCTCGCGCTAAAAGTTCTGAATTTTTTTAAGGAACGTTCTCTTGTAAGGCTGTTGAGTTGTGTTCGACGGTGATTACAAGTTTGTAATCACCTAACGAGTTATCAAAAAATATTCGTTAGCTGATTACAAACTTTTGTTTACTAAGCTTGATAACAATATTCAAAATGTATGTTTAACCCCTATGCACTCTTCGAAGTGTAGTACTTGCAAAAGGCTTTGTGCACAAACGAATCCATGCTGTCAGTTTACAAAGAATGTATGTATAATATCAAATAGTTGTGAAGTTTTATTCTTTACCAAAACTATGAAATAATTCTTTAACTACTAATTATTTTGGAGGTGGCTACTTCATAATGCGTTGGTTTTAATTAAAAAATATAAACGCCCAATTATTGGTGCGATCCTAACACTTGTACTGATATAATGTAGTGCCTTCACACAAATATACTGTGGTGGTAATTGTTTGGGAAATAACCAATACTTTTAAATCATTCAATGTAGTAGCAATGGTGAGATTAATTTATTTAAACCATTGATTCTGGAATGTCCCTTTTAGCATTTGAACCATGTTTTTGAAATACAGAGGTAAATTGTTTTAACACAGGTCTGTGACCTCGCAAGTACTCACTGTGATTAACCATGGCAGTAAAACTAGTTTTTTGTTAGTGATGTAGACATGCACATACATTGTAGGGTACACTGTTGCTTGTATACGACAGATTGAAGTAAACATTCATCTACGTGACAGTGACCGTTGGGGCAGTTGTCCCACATGGGCAATTGTCCTGGGAGTTGGAGGAAGGTGTTGTCCCGATGCTGTAGACAGGCTGCCACAGTCATTAAATTAACTTATTCTGCAAATTTAGCAAAAGAATTCAATACATCTCAATTCCGGTATTTTTAAGAGACGATGGCCACTGATAAAAGAAAATGTGTGTATATATGTCACGGTGCCAGCTTTGTTCAACAAGTCGGAGGCAAGGGCATTTCAAATATAAAAAAACTGAAAGTACTTTCTCAAATAAGTAACACAACAAAATAATCCTTTTCTTTACCCAACTCCGAAAACTTTCATGGCCTCCTTTACGTCGGAACCCAAGGTGAACTTAGTGAATTCTCCTTGTCATTATCATTATAATGGAAATCGAAGTTTGGATTTTGATGTCGAAGGTACAGCTATGTTTACAAATTCAGGACCATTCTTTCCATATCAAATTGTCGCTTCAAAATGAATTAAGGAATAACGCTAGTGTCAGTGCATGAGATAATTATATCAAACAACATTTTAACCAAAGATAACGTCGAACACAATTGAAAGTGGATCTTCAAAGAGTGGATCTTAAACTGCGTACCTGGTTTATTAGTTTTTTAGAGCCATCAAATATTCCAAAAAGAGATCTGGCGGTTTATCAGTAAATGTTTTATTGTAAGGAACAAGATGTAAATGAGATCGACCGCATCTTCGGAGTTAACGCATGCAGCAAAGCAGGCGACCTCACGTTGAATGACTTTTTCCGTCCTTTTTTTGAGTTTCACTCTGACATTATTGCGACTTGCTATCTTTAAATGAAGGAGACTTTCAAGACTACTGTTAATCGCGGAAAATGCACAGTGCATGTGCGCACTTCTTTTGAACTTTAAATTTCCCACACAAAGAATTTTAATTTGCTGCAAAAAGTTAAAAAAATTTAACTGGACACATTTTTATCCAGCGTACAATAGAGATATAAGATACATATTAGCGAGGAGTCAGTGTACAGTCACTTTTGACTTTAGTCAATTTAAATCGCGTGTGCTAGGAATCTTCACGTAAATAACGATTTTGATAACATCGCTATGTATTCAAAAAGTAGCTTTTTTCCTTTCTTATTTCCATAATCGTAGAGGGGCAGCTGCCCCCCCCCCCCGCCCACAGGCTACGGTACTGTAGGCAACCATGTTTACACAAATACTGAAACCCTGACTAATGTTGATGTTACAGATTAATATATCTGACTGTATAGTCCTACAAATCATGATTTTTCCTTCTCACACGATTTTGAACAACGTAATTTTCTGTGTATTGACAATAGCTGAAGATAACGGGTTTTGAATGTGGCCTTGCTACGTTGCGGTAAGAGATTTGCGCACCGGGCAAGGGGATATTTCGACATTCATATAGTACCACTTCGTTCCGTGATTTTTACTTATCGTGGCTTGTAAAGATTTGGTGGAAATGCTATTTTAGCCCGCAATGCCACACGTTTGCCCGTCGCGTCAGTGATCACTTTTAATCGCCCTTTTGTTATCCCGATTGACACCTTGTATTCAATGAAATGACTTTGCCGGCGACAACACAGTAGTGATAATCTCATGAATATTCCAAGGGCGGGCAGGGGCGGTTTTGGACACCATCGATAGCAGTCTGCTGATTGGCTAAGAATGGGGTGATGGCCTATGACATGAAGTATATTTGTCGATACGACGTCGAATTAATTTAATTTGCATATAAAGGAGTCACTACGAACATCAGGTTCAGAGACCACCCTTTAGTTATCTTATCTTCTAGGATAGAGCATATATTGATATATTTGTACTAGCTGAATTAGTGTGATACTTTAATAGTACGTGTCTCTGCTGTGAAATGTGGTTCACCGGTTTTGGCGGAATGACAATGACACACGTTTCAGTTTTCAAATTTCTCTTATTATGGATGTCACTGGTACATACATCGTCATGCAGCAAACTTCTGATACTCCCAGGTTATCCACTAGGGAGCCACTACATGATAATGTCAAATGTAGGGCAAACGATGGTTGATAGAGGACACAACGCCACCATGCTCGTCAATCATGGAATGAGTGTAATACAAGCGAAGCAAATCGAGTCTGACCACTCAAAATTTTCGTTTATGAAGTACCAGGGCAGTTTTACTGATGAATATATTAAGGAAGCACTTAGGATATTAACTGGCGGTTCCTTGAATGGAACAACTACCATGTGGGATATACTGGGTATCGTCCAAAGATTGTCAAGTGACTGTGATATGCTTCTACAGGACGACGACATGTTCAAGCAATTAAGATCAGCAAAATATGACATTATAATAGCCAATAGCGTCAACATGTGTCATATTCTGATTGTTCAAAGGCTAGGCCTGCCATTTGTGTCTTTTTCAACACAGCGGTTTTACCCAATGATGGATAGTTCACTCCATCATATTCCATCCTATGTTACAGCTATGTATTCAGGTCTACCTGACAAGATGAACTTTTTACAGCGGCTTAAAAACCTTCAACACTATGTGGTGTCTTACTTCCTTTTCAAATTCTTGCTTTTGGCGCCATACGAGAACTTAAAAGCCAAATATGATATCAGACCGGATGCAACGTTACATGAACTGCTACAAACTTCTGAAGTGGCTCTGTATTGTTCTGATTTCGCCCTTGAGTTCCCGCGTCCCTTGATGCCAAGCATTAAGTACATCGGTGGGCTTCTTGCAAAGCCAGCATCTACACTTGATAAGGTAAAAATCTCTCTTCATCTCGATTTCTTTAAGTATTTTGTTTACTAAGCTTGATAACAATATTCAAAATGTATGTTTAACCCCTATGCACTCTTCGAAGTGTAGTACTTGCAAAAGGCTTTGTGCACAAACGAATCCATGCTGTCAGTTTACAAAGAATGTATGTATATATAATATCAAATAGTTGTGAAGTTTTATTCTTTACCAAAACTATGAAATAATTCTTTAACTACTAATTATTTTGGAGGTGGCTACTTCATAATGCGTTGGTTTTAATTAAAAAATATAAACGCCCAATTATTGGTGCGATCCTAACACTTGTACTGATATAATGTAGTGCCTTCACACAAATATACTGTGGTGGTAATTGTTTGGGAAATAACCAATACTTTTAAATCATTCAATGTAGTAGCAATGGTGAGATTAATTTATTTAAACCATTGATTCTGGAATGTCCCTTTTAGCATTTGAACCATGTTTTTGAAATACAGAGGTAAATTGTTTTAACACAGGTCTGTGACCTCGCAAGTACTCACTGTGATTAACCATGGCAGTAAAACTAGTTTTTTGTTAGTGATGTAGACATGCACATACATTGTAGGGTACACTGTTGCTTGTATACGACACTGAGATTGAAGTAAACATTCATCTACGTGACAGTGACCGTTGGGGCAGTTGTCCCACATGGGCAATTGTCCTGGGAGTTGGAGGAAGGTGTTGTCCCGATGCTGTAGACAGGCTGCCACAGTCATTAAATTAACTTATTCTGCAAATTTAGCAAAAGAATTCAATACATCTCAATTCCGGTATTTTTAAGAGACGATGGCCACTGATAAAAGAAAATGTGTGTATATATGTCACGGTGCCAGCTGCCAAATCACCTCGTCAAAGTTTGATATTAACTTGTCTATCATTAAATTCTTGTTATAAAGGAGGATGGACATATCATATCAGATAACCTTGACCATAATTGGTACCACCAAGTTCAACTCTGTAAACTTTAGCGAATAGTCGATCGAAATGTTCAGTTTAGTGCCACGTGATGAACACACTGTTTAACCATTATTGCATTGCTCCACAGCTTACATTAAAAATACTGCATGGATAATAATTGTGTTCATTCCACTCACTAGTTCATGATGAAAACAGCTTTAGTACATATTAATTTTTTTTTGTTTTATAATTATATGTACAGTTAATTTATAACATTCCTTTCAGAAATCTTCAAATACTGGGCGAATTTGTGTAATTGAATAGACACCTGTAATGTGTAATATCTGACAATAGCGTTATTATTAAGGGGTCGGTGACTTTTAACTGGGGGAGCGTTCTGATATTGACCACTGGATTTCTCGATCTGACAGGCCTTTCTCCCGCTCCGTATCCAATCACGTACCTAAGCCAAAGTAATTTCTAGAAAAACCAAGTTTTCCAAAATGACTCCTTCCCATAGACACACTCTTAATTGCATACTTTGCCGGGTTTTGTGAAATGTTTCAGTTGCCCAGGACTCATTGAGAATTATCAAGTAGATTAGACGGAGATAAAATGGAGACAGAGATAGGTTTTATCAAATATAGACTTGGCTAATTAGACATAAACATGCCATGTAAACTGTTAGCGATAATGGATTAAGAGTACATCAGGTCTTTCAAGTGGTCTTAGGTATCCAACTAAATGTGTCAATCCGTGACGTACAGGGTGTAATATGCTCGTCAATTTGTGTTCCTTTTTAATGTATGATTATAATCTGTAATGTTAATGACTTCAAAATGTCAACTTTCAATTTCAAACTATTCTAACCTTTGAGTGATCATGGCTATATGAGAATTATCAGGTTAACTGCGAATCCGGGGTTATCAAGTTCTTACGTCCGATAACAAATCAGTTCTAAAATTCAAATCTTCCCCACAGGGTTCTGGTACGCAACCACGAATGTTTTAATGACTTTTATTGATGGGCCAAAGCCTACGCACTTGGGCCCATATTGTTATCTTTATTCTTGTTCTTGTTCTTGTTCTTCTCCTTCTTCTTCTGTTAACTGAAATGGTGCATACTACACGGAGCTTATGCCACTGGCACATTTTATGCATCACCTAGGTATCACCACCTCTTTGAATTGCACTTTTTGCGGAAATAAAGATGAACTTCTTCACATCTTTCTCGAATGTACACGTTTAACGCCTCTTTTCAAACTTGTTCGCAGAATTTGGCATAACCTCGTTGGAAAAGTTGAAAAGAACTTCCACTGGTAGTTTATTCTCGGCCCACCATTCCAAAAAGATTGTATAGATAAAGATACGCATGCACTACTCAGTTACATTTTCACTACCGCTAAAATCACCATTCACATAACGAGAAGAAAAGTCATTTAATAACGAAACCAACGCTTCAAACATTGATGTCATTAAATTCTTCAAATCGCGCTTGAGAAACAGCATATTAAACGAGTATACTCATTATAAAATGTCCACGCGTACTAATGCTTTTGTAAATACCTGGTGTAAAAATGACGCAATCGCTACAATTAAAAATGGGGAGCTTGTCTTCGCGGACATTCTACTGTAAAACATCGATGCTCAACCAAACATCTAAATCACACTGAATTCGACGAACTGTTGTACACTCATGACACACAAGCACACACCCTTAGCAATTGTCTGAGTGTCCTGCACATTACAGTAATATGCAAAAATAAATTGCGCTGGATTCATATAAGCAACCTGATGAATATAACCAAATCAGCTGTTAACTGAAAATTTGAATAACACTAACAGTTTTCCAGTGCAGGTCACTCGCTATTGCTGCCTTGACCAGATAAAGCTCTGGGCATCGTACTCCTCACGAGACTGTGCCGTCATGTTGGGATTTGTTCGCTCCCCTGCCATTGGCCCCACCTTTGAATTAATCCTACTTGTCACTACAGTCAGCCTAATGGTAGGCAGGGTCACACAGACGTACCACTCTGTTTACATACGAAGTTAAATTCAAAGTTGCTGGTAAAATTGGCGTTAAACGGTTGATTTGAAGTTTGAAGGAGCCAAGTGGGTGGTGGGTACGGCAGGGAGTTCCCTCCCTCCCTGGAGATTTTTGAAATTCAAGGACTAAACAGTTCAATTTCCTATCTACTGTTATTTCAACATGTCAAGGTGATAACAATACCCTCTCTGATCCATCGAAATTTGAATTTCGAAAACTAACATCGAGAAAAATCTCCAAGATTATTATTGCATGCCATACCATTTACAATTATTTTATCATGCCTATTTCCACTGATGACGTCGTCGTTTCCAACCTGTTACAAACTCAAAGCATAGCGTAAGGTTGGAGAGAAACAAGTTCAACGTCTATGCTCAAACTAAATTTCATTGGAAGCCATTCATAAGAAGTGGGTAAACATGAAATTGTGTTATCACCTGAAGCGGAGTAGAAAAAAGGTGAACAGTAGGTCTGACAAATGGTTATAGCTGTGAGAATGAATGTATATCATCTTAATTGAATCTCTTTCTTTAATTAGGAATTTGGTGATTACGTTGAATCAGCTGAACATGGAATTGTTGTATTTGCATTGGGATCTGTGGCAAACTTGGCATCTAGCATGGACGTGGCTGAAATGTTTGTGAGAGCATTCGCAAGACTTTCCCAGAAAGTTATTATGCGATATGATGGTCCTCCCCCACCTGGAGTTGGATCAAATACCAAGCTTGCAAAGTGGTTGCCTCAAAATGATCTATTAGGTATGATTGAAAGAATTGATTTTCTTAGACAACAAGTACCAAGTTGATAATCATATATTTGAAATATAAATGACATGATGTCCATGGAACCTTCAAAAAGGCTTTCGAGTAAACCTTCGTGTTCATTTCCATACACTTGATGTTCTGTTTCGTCTTTAATTGCTTTTTATCATAATGGCAAATGTAATAATTATGATTTCGTGATATTGATTGAGGTCTAATTAAACGAAATGGCTGACGCTAAATTTACTTAATCGTAGATGATAGAGATGAAGTATCTCTCTGGTAATTTCTAATTCTACAGGACACCCCAAAACGAAAGCCTTCATAGGACATGGTGGTATGAATGGGGTATATGAAGCCATTTATCATGGTGTTCCTATGGTAGGAATGCCCATATATGGTGATAATTACGATAACCTGGCACGACTAGTTGATAAAGGGATGTGTGTTACATTAGATGTCAAGACATTATCACAGGATAAGATTTATAATGCAGTGTCAACTATAATACAGGACAAAAGGTAATACATAATTTGATTCATATCCGACGTTTTGTAAAACCTTTTATACTCTGGTATATATTTCAATATCTTGGTAATTTTGACGAATAAATTCCCATGTAATGCGAGAATCCTGTCCATTGTAAAAGAGATTGAATGATCTGATTTGAAGTTACATTTCATTATGTTTATTTTAAGCTACATTACATGAGGTTATTGCAATTAGCTGTGTGTATGTTGCAACTGGATGTAATATACCATAAACCTGCACAAGCTACAACTGACACATTTTCTCAACAAATAACGAAAGTTACATTGACTAGAAATTGGTCAATCCTTGTTAAAAGACAATGTATTTGTTATTTAGCGGTCAATATTATTAACACAACTGACCTGATAGGATACAGTAGTAGTATAGGCATTGAAAAGTGTGTGTGAAACAACTTAAAGTCAAAAGCCGCTGGACAGGTTGCAATGCTGTTTGGCGGGTGTCTAGTTGGAAAATTGTTCTCATCAAAACGATGTTACCACTGGTGTGTGATTTGTGTCAAGAAATGTGATTTTGGTCAAAAAGTTTAAACTCAAAAACTACTGGGCAGATTGGTCTGAAAATTGGTGGGAGAGTTGTTACACCTGTGTAGATTGGGTATTGTTCATGACATGATGATCCCTGATATACAAATATGGGATACAATGTGTCGTTTTGGTCCAAAATCTGTAATTCCAAACGTACTTGGCTGTCTTGGCTGAAATTTCACAGAGATGCTTCTGGGTATGTGCAGATCAAGTCATATTAATTACATGGTGATCCCATTTGTGATATGCACATTAGCCCTAAAAACTCATGATTTTTGTGGTGAAATATCTCAGGAGCAGTAGGAGTGTACATTTATGGGGTACTTAACATAATGTAACAAATGTATGTGAATTGCTCTCGAATCAATCTTACCTTGATGGTGCTTGGAAATATGCTCTGCCTAATATTGAACTCCAGGTTGGTTCAATGTATCTAGCTTGTCTGGCTGTCTTATAGATGATGCAAGTAATTTTGGTATTGAATATAACTTCTCAAACTGCTGGGGATGAAATTTGCTTATGATTCTAAAAGTGTTAGTCTGCAAATTGTGAGTGTGTCATACTTACTTAATTGGCCCTAGCAACCATGACCCCGCCCTTAGCAACAGTCACATGATAGTGTTTCTTTTTTACAATTATAACAACAGGCTAGGGTAGTCACTTTAAAATATCTAAATGCCCTTAGTAACAAGACCACACCCATAGCAAATGTTAAACAATGGCGTATAATGCCAAAATAACACAGGTGAAACTGGGAGGTAAATGAATAAGCATTGTAAAATTGTATGTACATATGTCTAGCAACAAGACCACGCCCATAGCAACATTGAATGATGATGTACATTGCAGATATAACACCATGGATGGCTAGGCATGGAGGAAATTATACCAAAAATGTATGGAAATATTAGCAAAAACCAAATAATCTTTATAGAAATTAAAGTGTATGGTCAACAGTTATGCTACAACGCCATTGTGTGTTTATTTTTAATGTTTGTGTAGTGGGAAGTGTAAATCTTGCGCGAAAGCTCGGTTTTGAATTTGTGACCAAGTAAATACAACACTAGTTGTGTGTAACCAGAGTGTTATTTTTCAATCAGACAACCACAATGTATTCCTTGTTAATAAACCAATAATTAGACACAAATTGATCAATGGACGATATTATCTATGAGTAGTACAGAAATAGGTTGATATCGTTACCAACATCGAGAGGGTTATTTTGGTTAGGCACCCAAAATCAATTTTGTTTAATTCATCGTGTACACTGCTACTAAATTACGACATTAAAATATTGTGCCTAATGAAACATTTAAAAGAAATAGCACCTATGGTGGTGTTATGCCACAACTGTAACATTTGTTAAATTCCAAAACAAATGTTTATCAACATGCCAATCCATATTTGATACCATTCAATATGCACTATTATTTGATTGTTGCTATTGGCTTGTTGCTATTGGTCTTGTTGCTAGGCATATCTGCAAGCTTATTTGAATGTTATTTACTTGCTTGTCCAACAAAGTTATCTTCCTAAATTATACATGCATTTGGTTGTTGGTAGGGGCGTGATCTTGTTGCTAGACATATTTAAATATTGTGTTTTGTATGTTTATTCACTTGCCTACCATTTCTGTTTACATTACTTTAGCAAAATGAAACATCATTTGGCTGTTGTTATGGGCGTGGTCTTGTTGCTAGGCGGATATGTATATTTTATTTTCAACAATACCCTAACTAGAGACTGAAATCAACATTTCTACCAAATATCAAATTAATCTTGCCAGTGGTTTGTGACTTTAAGTCGCTCACAGCTAGACAGACAGACAGACAGACAGAGACAGACAGACAGACAGACAGACAGACAGACAGACAGACAGACAGACATGCAGACAGGCAGACAATACATTATATCAGGGATATTGCCTCATGAGCATGTATGAGCCTAGCAGGAATAAATACAGTTCAGGTGTGCTAAAATAGTGTGTTCAAGAAATCTCTAACATGTTACCCTTGGCACCATTGACAAGAAGGTGAACCCCAATACGGCCATTTAGACCTTAGTGTGAATTATCCGATAATAGATTTAACGATTTCATGACATCAATAAAAGTATGTAACTTGCACTTGGGCTTAGTCAAGTTAGCCCAGTAGATTTTGATAATTCGTGTGCTCGAGATATATGTCATCCACTCGATCGAGATAATAAGACATATCTTGAGTGCATGAGATATTTTCTCGTTATCTTGAGAAACTATCTCGACATCTTGATATAATTGTTTTTCTTTCGGAAACCGAAAAGTTATCTATTTATCTCAAGATATTTGTATGTATCTCAAGATGTATGTATGTATGTATGTATGTATGTATGTATGTATGTATGTATGTATGTATGTATGTGTGTATATATGTATGTATGTATGTATGAATGTATGTATGTATGTATGTATGTATGTATGTGTGTATGTATGTATGTATGCCACTGGCTTAACTGTGATATGCGATTTACATGTACTAATTTATAACCTGCTACTCATTCTACTTGTTTGCCAGTTTGAACCACCGTTTTCACTGGCTTTCGTAGACTTGTTTTGTAGTGTCAACATAGAGTTTTGAACAAAGTCAACGAAAGCTGGTGAAAACAGTCGTACAAATTGGCCTTCAGTGAACGTGAATGCCTCGTTATGGCAGTTTATATAACGAGAAAGTATCTCGAGATAGCTTCTCGTGACAACGAGAAAATATGTTGTGCATTCGAGATAATATCTCTTGCGCTTGAGATAATATCTCGACTGCTCGACATATTATCTCGAGCACATGACATTATCTTGAGAGCACGACATATCTCGAGAGAACAACATATTATTGCGAGATAATGACATTATCTTGAGTGAACAACATATTATCTCAAGCGCACAGAATATTTTTATTTTGTTGCTTTTGTAGACAACACTAGCAGGCTTTCATACTGAGCAGTACGAGTAACATCACTATATTTCAGAACAGTCTGTCAAGTTTTGGAAGTGTTGATTTTTACCAAAAAACCCCCCACATGTTCCCAGTATGACTTTAACAAATTGATAAGCAAAAACATTACTAGAGATGTATTCACCAAATTTCAGACTAATCTGTTCAATACCTGTTGAGTTTAAGTTTTAACCAAAAATAACATGTTTTGACACAAAACCCATATATCTAATGCGATCATTTTAATTTGAACATTTGTTCATCTGCACACCGTAAGTAATGTCCCCCACCAAATGCCAAGGCAATCAGTCTGGCAGTTTAGACTTTAATTCGTTTACATCCACAGATCGACACACACACACACACACACACACACACACGCACGCACGCACACATACACACACATCCACAAGCATACATACATACATACATACATACATACATACATACATACATACATACAAACACACACACACATACACACATACATACATACATACATACACACACACATATACATACATACATACATACATACATACATACATAGATGCATATGGCACACTGACCTATCAGTTGTGATAATAAACACTTCCGGTGCAGCTAGTGTAGATTTTATACTGCAATCAAAAGAATAAATGATCTAATTTCACCTTTCACTTGTTCTTATTTTAGCTACAAAGAGAATGCGATGAGACTATCTGCAATTCATAGAGATTCACCAATGACGCCCTCCGAGACAGCCGCCTTCTGGATTGAACATGTTATGAAACATGGTGGACAACATCTCCGTCCTGCTTCCTTTCAACTCAACACATTCCAGTATTTTCTTTTAGATGTTATGTTAGTTTTATTACTTACCTTTGGAGTGATGTTCTATGTTTTAAAGAAATTGTTAGGACTATGTTGTCAAATTTGTTGTAGAAATGTAGCGAAGGAAAAATCTGAATAATTAGTTATTTCTCATCATCAGTTGATAAATATGATTTGATAATGAGAAATATGGTATTTCATATACTCGTGAATTGTATTTGATTGTACACATTTATTTAGAAATTAGTTTATTAAATGAGTTTTTAGCATCTGTTATGTGTTGAATTCTATATATGCTTTTAGCCATAGTGACTGGTCAATGCATTTTTGTGACTAATTTAACACCGTCGATATTGATATTATGATGGGTGCATGGTTAGCGTGAACCTGCAGAAAAACATGATGTAGCAAAAATGTACAGACTATTAGTGTGTGGTGTATTCATATAAACTGTACATTATTTTAAATATTTTTATGTATGTATGTATGTATGTGTGTATGTATGTATGTATGTATGTATGTATGTATGTATGTGTACATTCAGATGTAGCAAATACCATACACGACGAATCACCACTGACCAACTGTCTGAGGCTGGTGCTCCAAATCACTTATTGACAATGAAGACCAATTCAAGGTACTTCTCCCCAACCAGCCAACTTCCAGAAGGGTGATATGTACTGCAAACGCCGATTGAGAAGAGTGCAACACCTGGCTAATGAATTTTGGGATCGATGGAGGAAAGAGTTTCTCCATACATTACAACCACGGCCAACGTGGAGTGCATCCAAATACAATCTGCAAGTAGGTGATATAGTCATCGTCAAGGAACACAACATACCATGTAGTCTTTGACGCCTGGGTAGAGCGACTGATATTTATCCTGGAGAAGATGGTTTGGTACGGAGGGTACAACTTGCATACCACTGCTATTTCGGTAATTGAGAGACCAATCCACAAACTCGTACTACTTATTGCCACTGACAGGGATATGTAATAATTGCGATCATTAGACTAAACACTAATTGCTACCTAAGTTCACATGTATTGTTATTTTTTTAGTTACAGAGATATGCATTTACAGAGAGGTGTAACTGCTGATATTATCGAGTCCAGTAAGAATTAACTACAGCACCTTCTAGTCTCTAGTTCTGTTCATTCGTTATCAGTAGAGTAAACCACGTTGTAAATAACAATAAAAGCCATCTTGATCAGTTGTCCAGCTTCGCGACATCTTCACCCCAAATGTAGGTATATATTTATTATTGACTTTATTGATACTAGCGATCGTTGAACATTATCACTGTGGTTACTGATAACCAAGATTAATTTTCAAGTGATACAACGGATTTCACAACTGTTATTTGTAGTAAGTAGAATCCATGTGTTTAGTTTACAGTTTACCTAGAGGAGAATAAAATTCGTGAAGTAAACTAAAAGTAGCTCTGGCATCATTGTGAGTAAACAAATAAGGATAGAGGCCGCAATGGTATGTATGAATGAATGAATGAATGAGTGAGTGAGTGAGTGAGTGAGTGAGTGAGTGAGTGAGTGAGTGAGTGAGTGAGTGCGTGCGTGCGTGCGTGCGTGGGTGGGTGGGTGGGTGGGTGAGTGAGTGAGTGAGTGAGTGAGTGAGTGAGTGAGTGAATGAAAATGAATAAAACTGCGTATCCTTCATTTCTAGTTTCTCTAAACGAATAACACAGAAGAGAAATTCATTGGATATCTGTTTTTTCTGCTTTATTTTGATCCTATTAGTGCAGAAGAAGACGCAAGTATTTCGTTGGTTTATTGACCGTCGACTTGATTGTCACCAAATGAAACCAAATAATATACCCCTATATTCACACCCGTTCTCATGTTACGAGAGGTTTGATGCACGGTAAGTGTATATATACAATGCCTCTATGAACTATCATTGGGCAAGAATGTCGCTTTGTCGTAAAGGTTAATATTTGTATGTGTGTATGTGTGTGTTTAGAGATATTTGTCAGGGTAACCTACCTCGCCCCTGTATCCTTGTGAAAGAATATTCATTGGAAACGTTGATTGAATGCATTTATCAGGACTGTTTTAGTCATTACTTTTAGCGCTCTTTTGAATAAATATGTAGGTATTCAGTCCATAGTTGTCTTCGGTAGCTACGTACGGAGAACTATCCCGTATACAAATAGTCGTTTGCATTTCTCATACTGTGCTAGTAATCAGCTTGACTGTTGAGAACTATTTGAATATATAAATATTTTTCAGTATTTCTAAAACCATTTTTGCATGCGGTGCCTATCGACTCACAATGTTGGACAGATGGCAAGTATGTTGGTTCCCGTTCAAAATTAAGATCGAATCCATAATTCCAAAGTAGAACTACAGTTGGTGCCGGTCTCAGATTGGAACTAGGACTGATCTAAGACTAGAGATGGGACTGGTCTCAGAGTGGGACTTGTCTAGTTTATTGTTATTTAGAAGTAATCACTGGTAGAACTACGGGAGGAAAGGGAGGGGATCAAGAGGGGGCACGATGCAAGCTATCGCAAATAATGCTTCAGATGAAACTATTTCGACAAGGAAAGCTGTTCAGCTGATTAAGCGGTTTTATTTTTACTTTCATTGTTACATTTTCTAAACATATACATATATCTTTTGAAATCTCTAAATATTCCTTTACCTTCAGTGCAGCTTTAAGTGTGAATATCGCATGTTAAATGGTTGTGCTGTTTTCAAGATCGAAATCCAATATTCATGAATTTCCCTAATAAAGCTTAAACTTAAAAAGTGCAATTCAATCTGTCTTAGGCAAAAAAAAAGTGTTTTTTTTTCAAATAACATGACTTCAGAAATAGGGTTGGTATGCTGGAATTTGGTTTTATTTTCTTTGTTTTTTAAATAGAAATTGTTTCGACCCTAAGACAACATAATCCTTCGTCATGATAGTTTAATGCGGTGTAAAAGAAGTAAATACAGACAAATTGTGTGAAGTAGATTGAACACAACACATTGTATATACAGACTGACTGTACTTCAGACTCTAAATACAACTTAGATATCAAACGAACTAGTTTCTCTAGGTCTAGAATGGGATTTAAAAAAAGTAATGACCAACCCACTTTGGCAAGAATATTTACAAATGCGTTCTCACGATTTTCCATTTTTGAACAAACTAATTTTTAAATTTACATAGAATTGGAATACAGTTTAGCAATTCTCACTATTTTCACCCCTAGTTGAATGTAAAAATATTTTAGGATAACACAAGGGTCAGTGATGTTATCGGAAACAAACAATTTCTTGCCGTAAGAATTTCAAAGATTCTGTAATAACCCATTCACACGCGATTTTATCTTTTGCTCGCAATTAAATAGCTATGTGAAATACTGAATGTTAAGCAATTTTATGTCAACTTTGTTTTACGAACTGTAACAGGCATATACACTTGTTGACTACTTCCAGAATACACATGATTGTTTCATAATATAGTAGAAAGAACTCCTTATTAATATTTCAGTAACAGCGATTTTATGTTACTGCGGTGTGTGATGGTTGTAATTGATGACGGGAATATCTTTGCATGTCAAAGCTATTGCCTACGTCTGCTATCAAAGTTCTTAGAACTATTATAAAAGATGCGAACAAATTGATGTCCCTCGATGATAAGTCAGTCGATCCCTTAGCAGTCAAGTTTATCACAACTGTTGAAATCATTTGTGCAACAAGTGTTCCAAGGAAAGAAAACCAAACCTCAACGTATCATCACGCTTTAACTCGAGTTCACGGATTCTACGGAAATCATCTTGACCGATTCTGAAACAAGAAAGACACGAAAAATGTTAGTATTATGCAGATATAACGGGTAGATTTTTGCATTTCTCCATAACCATGGCGACTTACTGATCTATATACTCCAGTATTTATGATATCAAGTATGTATCACATGCTTTGAGAAAGCCCGCAAGGAGAACTTTTTTAAATTGTAGAACAGCTCCGTTCTTTTGGAACATTGTAATACTCGACCTACATTCATAATCAGCACATTGATACAACATACATTGGGTTGAATTTTGACGCCATACGAATTCTTTGATTCACTGATTTGGTACGAAGGTGAAGTGAATAAAATCAATGACTTTATAACAAACATATAGCGGAGTTGAGTAAGGAAGCAATTAACAAGCAAGTAAGTGAGTCAGTCAGTCAGTGAGTCAGTCAGTGAGTCAGTCAGTCAGTCAGTCAGTCAGTAAGTAAGTAAGTAAGTAAGTAAGTAAGTAAGTAAGTAAGTAGACAGTGAGGAAGGAGGGCGGGATAGATAGATAGACAGACAGACAGACAGACAGACAGACAGACAGACAGACAGACAGACAGACAGACAGACAGACAGACAGATAGATAGATAGATAGATAGATAGATAGATAGATAGATAGATAGATAGATAGATAGATAGATAGATAGATAGATAGATAGATAGATAGATAGATATGGCCATGGGTTATGATTGAAAATATAGCATTAATATGCCTCTGTTTTAAACTTACAGGTTAGCTCCCCAGTAGTCTTGCTGTTTTCCGGCTTCGGTAAGGATCCACATGGTTTGGATAATCTCATCTGGTTCGCAGAAGTATTCACCTGTCCAGCTAGTTTGGGATTCTCCATTTCTCCAGGACACAGTAAACCCTATTGTGCTGCCGCTAGGGTCTGTGAATCCATGAATTGGTTGCGTCTCAGCTCCTGTGGTAGTAAATATTAGTGGTAGTATATCCCGAAAATAGAATTTTGGAATCCTGTCAACATGTCCTCAATGCCGGTTCTCGAAGAAAGGCATCAAGACAATATTCTGCAGATTGCACAAATTATCACTACTTCATTTCTCTTAAAGAAACGCAATGTGATTATAGAAAATCTTTCGCGGTTATAAAAACCTAAAAATATACATCGTTTTCACAAAAAAGTAAGAACGGTCTTTTACCTGGGTGGCCAACAGAAGTGTTGTAATAACCGGACAACGAACCGTCTTGTGCCACTATCAATTTCATGATTGACCCAAGTTCATTCTTCCAGTAACCAGCCACTGAACAAGTAGGGTCTTCGCGATTCAAGGCTGCAAAAGAGTGTCATTACAGTTACTAATTGTTTAGTACTTACATACGTAAATAATTGTAAAGAAAGCATTCATCCACTACATTATAACGACGAACGGAAGTATTAAATAAACATGGAGATGGAGTTGAATGTGAAGTTGAAAAAAAAAATTATAAACGTTTGCAGCTACACAACAAGTTTTAAACATAATGGTAATGTCATATGTTAAAGTAACTGTTGCACTTTTAACGTCATGTAAGGAAACGGTAATTTATTTTTTTAAACAACCTCACGTTTCATGTCCACGTTTCCCATCCATACCAATGACAAGATAAGAATTACTTCTGTCTTCCACAAGCCGCTGAAAATGATGAGTAGATAAATTAGCGTGATGAAGACGCTAAAGAGTGTATCTTTATGCAAAGTTGTTGAATTCATTTCGTTAATTGTGTATTGCTTTGATTGTCTTTGGGACACGGTGAACAAATACATACATACATACATACATACATACATACATACATACATACATACATACATACATACATAAGCAAACACACACATACATACATACATACATACATACATACATACATACATACATACATACATACATACACACATGCATACATACATACATACATACATACATACATACATACATACATACATACAAATAAACCCCCCCCCCCCCCACACACACACACCTATTCATTTACAAATACATATAAACATATACAAATCAAATGCCTACCTCTTGCATGCAACTTCGGGTCCAGCCATTTTGTCCTATTTATATATTTGGAGGATGACCTGTAGATAGACGGGCAAAGATACATATTAACATTACTCAGAGTAAATAAGTGAGTCAAACACCAAAAGGAAAGCTGCTGTGCTAGTCCGTTGTTTGGTGGGCTGAGATTCCTATCAACATGCAAGCTATATACATTTGTATTTATGTTTACATAGGTGACCCTGCATTTTTTTTCATCGTGTGATAGAAAGTCAGGTCGCAAGACGCAAAATGTCATTAAAATCAAACACAAAAGCTATTGGAGAACCACACATTAAAGAAGAATGGATTGTTCTTCTTCTAAATTTGCATGTTAGGCACCATCAGCTACATTTTTTGTTTGCCGTCTGCTTGCGGGTAGGTTGGTCGGTATTTTTATTCGAAACAAACACATCCGTTTTCCTGAACATTTCCGCGAAAGGGTATATATTTTATACTATGGAAAGACCGTTCAAATATCTTCAGAATAACTACACATATATCTAAATAGTTGTTACAGACAAACAAACTTTGGACTTTGACATTTACATTTCAACTGAGTGTAGTAGCATGATTTAGGTACAAATAGAAAATGGATCCACATAAAAGTGAATTTCACCACAGACAAGTAAGACTTACGATTTCACATAACACGTTAGCATTTCGTGGTGTGTTTTCCGTGTTTATTTTTTTTTTTGCCTGTCTCCCTGGTAGGCTTTGGGGAAATTCAAGGATGACAAACAAATTGATGGAGCCTTACATAGAATGTAGAACAACTAGTAGATCAACGAGGCAGTCATACTTAATTCTATGTTTCTCATTATTTCTTCAATCTGGTGAAGTAATGAAAAATGACGCCCGCTACGGCAGGATTAGAAAGAAATCACAACGTCACTGATTGTACGATGGCTATCCCACAAGGAAATTATCGAAATTTGGTAACTCTAAAAAAAAAAAGTGTTTCGGAGTTTCCCTCACACTTTAATTCTCATTTCTAAGTCATTCAGAATGTTAAAGTACAATATTTGAAATGAAAGTATCACCAACGTACATCTACGTACGTTTTTAAATATAGTTTTCTTTTATTTTTAACAAACGGCCAACCAATTATTTTTAGGATGTTACTGTAAGAAACATGGAAATAAGTAGGGGCGCCCTCGCTGATGATTTGACAATAAATAATAGAACGATATGACACAAAGTAAGGAATATTCCTAGGGTATTTTAGGGACTTCTGAAAATTCGCCGTTACCTAATAGCTTATTGAGAAAAATTCTGACCTAGTTGTTAGGACATTCATACACCCTCCCTTCCAATCATACATGGGGATAAGTCCAATTATGTTGTAAATCGAAGTATAATACTCGAAGAGAACCGAATCGATCAGCAGCTTGCAGTCTGTAAGGTACACCGTGACGGGGCTCCCTCACACATCGACCAACCCCATCAAGAGGCCGGTGGGGGCGAAACGTCACGACGTATCTCACAGTCTAGACAGCTTGCAAATGACTTGGTTTTACAAAGCTCACGTAAACGTTTGTATCGCATGATATGTATATGTATTTACTTACCGACTATAATGAATTTCAAGAAATTTGGAATGCCTGCAACTACCCTCGTTTTTTAAAAAAAAAACACCACAGCAGTGACTTGGTTGTACGCTCTGACTGAATATTGCGACTCAACTTGCTACTATTTATATCAATTTGGAAACGTACCACGTGTTTGCTCAAGGACATAGAATCACTATCCGGAAACCGGGGTTTATGGTATTCGGCGAAACGAAAAGAAACGAAACGAAACGAAAAATCATGTTAGGGCATATGCAACTATTATTGATTTTTATTCGTAGATCTTTATAAAATGTAGTTAGAGTAAACGTTCTGTGAGGTATGTCATATTGATAATATCATGCTTCTATTATGGCTCTTGAATGGATTTGTAGATTAACGAATATCTCTCAAGTCTGTACCAATATTGAGAAAAGTTCTACTCGCACACCAGCGTAAATGAATTACATACACTACTTCTCTACCGACATTGTTAAGATATTAAATAATTTTACACACTATTCTTTGTCTTGGCAGTGGCAAGGGGTTTGTAAGTTTCAATTATGGGTTAATATTTTTGTGCCGTTTCCTCAGTTTCTATAAATTGATTGTATTATATTCTACGGAGAAAATAATGACATATAAAGGATTTAGCGATTGGTCTGAAATTTCTGCTGGAAACTGCGAACTTCTTAATTTCATGGTTGTTTGTGTTGTCTATGACCTGTGACTGGGTAATGTGTTGGCATCCTATGTTTACAATTAAAGAAGTGAAATGTCGTGTCATGTTTAGAAATGAAAGAATTTACGAACAATTCCAGTGAAGGTTTTGTACACTAAGAATGACATAATTACCAAGAAATAAGCTTAATCATTGAATTGTGACTCATCGTTATTTAGAATGTGGCGGTTTCGATACGTCATCGCTTAAAAACTGTTCACTGTCCAACTTCCTGACTAATACGAAAGTTACACATTTATTGAACCATGGATTGGCATTTTGCCACATGGCGTTGACAAGGTTAAAGGCCAAGGTCCAAACAGGCTATGTGCCCGCGCTACGGAAGTAGGTTTGCGCATGTGCAACGGAATACGTACAGTGTTTATCTGGGAGGAGCATTTGGTAAATCCGACCCAGGTAGTTTATCAACATATTAGTGGCTGTTCACACATATTGGTTACATGTAGTTCTTGCCTAATTCGAAGAGTCCCCTTGTTATATTTTTTTCAAGTCTAGTGGCAGTGTTTCTGCTACGTTTTTTTCCGGTGAGTACGTACGGCCAAACACCCAGTCTGGGTGCCGGTGAAACACGTATTTCTATAAACTTATACATACAAATTATAACCCGAAAAATTGTATTTTGAGGGACCTGTTCTAACACGATCCAAACACTATTACACAGTGACAATTTGTATCATTGAAATTTTAAACTGAAATTCTTGGGTACGAACAAACTTACTTACTTGTATCATTTGTACAAGGTACTAGATTACAGTTGCACACGTACACACTAGCGTCGGCATTTGGTCGATCGTTATCACACCAAAATCGTTTAGATAGATGAGAATTTTTTTTACAGATTACATGTAGGTCGTGTTTTGACAACATAATCGTGAAAACTTCAAAATTAACTTCTCAAGTATCGCACGGCTTAGAGCGGACTAAGCTTTGCACTTCCATGTTTTACTTACTCAATCTGATTAAAATCCGATGTAGATGTCGGCTAATCGTGTATTGCTATCTTAATACCATCGTTATTTAGCTTGAATTGACCTTCGTAGTAGATGTTTACGTTTTTAGCCTGATCGTAGAGGAGGCGATCAGGCTAAAAACGTAAACATGTACTACGAAGGTCAATTCAAGTTAAATAACGATGGTAAGATAGCAATGCACGATTAGCCGACATCTACATCGGATTTTAATCAGATTGATACTTACTGTACAGTAGCTAGCTACGTGCGATCTCGAGTTTGGTAGAAATGTCATCGATGTTCCCGTTATAGTTTCCTTCCGTGTTCTAATTCTTTGAAAGTATCTGTTATGGCTGTTTTCACAGGTACTCGAATCAATGTGTATGATTTAAAAAAAAAAATATGTATGTAAATAAGTCTTATTTATATACAATACATTTTTTTTCTACACATTGATTCGAGTACCTGTGGCTGTTTTATGATTGATTAAACTTGTATTTCCAAACCCAATGTCCCATCTCAGAAAACAGTCAATAAAATCACAAACATGTGCTTCTCCGAGTTATCCTGATGTGTACGAGTACCACCCCAGCTATTTCAAAACAAACGCATAAATGCATACGTCGTGATGGGGTGAGTACGGACTCTTGTTTGGTCTCCGCTCTGTCTCCGTGCGTATGTTTGACTACGATGTCAGCCGATGTCATTTACATGACGAGGATTATTGCTGGATAGTGCCAAAACATATGGAAACGATTTTTGAGAAATCTGGAAAGAATTTAATACGATTTCTCAACTTTCAAATTTGAATGAAACAAATATTTATGATGCCTCCATGATTGTATGTCTTGTCAGTTCGCGTTACGTTCATCTCAACAACATGCACAGAGCTAGAGATCGTAGAGAACAGTCGACAGGTATAGGAACTATGTGTACAACATAGACAGTTGTCCTTGAAATTTGATGATCATTACAGAAATAAAAGAGTTGCCAACGTTAGATTTGTTTATGAATTATATCACACGTTTATCAGTATCAAATGTCTTACTAAATGTTTCAAACATGTCTTGCTTCGGGGTCATCAGAAAATTTAACTGAAAGTATGGGAATTATTGATCGAAATATATTCAGTCATAAAATTCTCAGGTTTCTGACAATTTCCAATACTTGTTACAAGAAAGGCTGCATTCCAAGAATATTTGGTTAGCTACATGTATTACATCTGATGCCATATACGTGACACGCACGATCATTGTCCAGTTTGCACCACATTGTGTGCCTCGCCTCCTGTACACGTACCGTACGTCTATTTTGTCTGTCAGTGCTACATTTTGCTTCCTCTCTTCATTTTTCTCAGATGTTTTAAGAATTTGAAAATAGTCAGTGTCCGATCGACAAAATTTCTTTCCGCTGAAGTTTAGAAAACATTTAGTTCTACTCTACGTAAACGTCGTGTTGTTGCATCATACATCATGAGACGTCACATTGACCTCACACTTCGCTTCGCGCTTCCTTCAACGTCCGGTCCCTATGAAACTAGTTCGAAGGCTTTCGCTAGCGATAGCGTGGCCAGTCTTGTTTTACCGCGTAATCCTCAAATGTTTTCCAAATAATTATGAATTTATTTCTTCTTCTTTTTTACACTTTGGGTATTTTACTTGCTATTAGTATTTCTGGGAAACTCATATTTAATTTTCCGACCTTAGAATTTTTTTCAATGGTCGTTTTAGTACTTTCCTTAGCCGGTCTCACAACTAAACTGTTGTAGGTGGTTATACTTATAAGTTATAGCTGGGCGTTGTGCCCGGTAGGTAACCGGCTATTATCTACATCACTGCCTACTAGGTATAGGTACGTCAACGACACAACTACTTGACAGAAAACACTTGTCGCGCGTACAAAAAGTTGTATGAAATTGTGATTTTACTAAGGAGTGTAGCAACCCAGAACGTACATCGATCAAACTGAGAAACATTTTGGTTTCATTTTATGTCATTCTATTTCAGTAACAATGTATCATTTTCACGTACCGTTCGCACATGTGAGCACAGGGAGCAGCGAGCATGTAACTGATTGATCGATCGATCGATCGGTTGATTTATTGATTGATTGATTTATTATTTGGTTGAATGATTGATTGATTGAATGATCACTTTTTGTCGTGCAATATAACTTATTTTGTGTGCGATATTGATCAATTCACTCATTGAGTTTTAAAACTATTTCTTTTTCTTTCCCTGGTTACTTTGCTCTCAGCTATATCTCAGACCACTAAAAGTCTTAGGCTGTATGTAATTCTCTCTTTTCTTTATTGTCTAAGTAAAGACACCTTGTCCATTATTGGCCTCTTAAAACATCCCTTATCTTATAATTGGCGAGATATCACTTACATTTACAATTTGCTTAATCTCTCATCTGCTGGGAGATTATCACACTGGGCAAACATTCGATCATGCATATTTACCAGTATATGCATGATCGAATGTTTGCCCAGTGTGATAATCTCCCAGCCAACACACACCACACACACACACATACACACACACACACACACACACACACACACACACACACACACACACACACACACACAGACAAACAGACAGACAGACACATATACATAATATATATATATATATATATATATATATATATATATATATATATATATATATATATATATATATATATATATATATATAATTGTTATATTTCGGTAACATACTTGACATCGATATCAGTGTCCTAAATTACGTTCCAATGGAGGCATTGTGTACACTTCCTGTGCAGGTAAATAAAGAATGAGAGAGACCTCTCCTAACCTGAAAATAGGTGAGTAGATAGGGGTATATTGTTGTTTCGACAGCGAATCAACTTGTTGTTCGGGATTCCACTTTAATACTACCTAATACAGCTATGGACTAGATACCTATATATTAATTCAGTTGTGCGATGTTAACATTGACAACAAAACGACATTGTCGCCCAGTGATAGTCCATAGCAGTATTGTGTAGACATTTCCTATGCATGTAAATATATCAAATAAAGTTCTCGTAACATGGATACAGATAAGTAGATATGGGTACGTTATTTGGATTCCTTTGGTGACAGGCAAGTTAACGGTCAGTCAACCATCAATTGTGTCTCATTCTGCACTAACAGGACCATTAAAGCAGGAAAAATAGTAATGCAATGGATTTGTCCTACGCATTATTGGTTTACAGAAACGAAAAACACAGGACACATTGATTGACTGATTGATTCATACATACATATGACAAATGCAACATAGGTGTATGGTCAACTTTTTCTATGACTTCAAGACGCAAGAACAAACCAAATAACCCGAATAGTAGATTCCGTCGGTGTTTGTTTTAATGATGGAAACCATAAATTACCTAAGTGGTAAGTGTGACTATAATTGTTCTAGTCACCTACATGTTGCGGATATCAATTATAAAATTAACTGAAACATGATAAAAAGTGCAATAATTAAAGGCCGAGTCTGCTGACAGGCGCCGGCCACGAGCACGTCGTGCTCGTACCCGACGCTGCGCCTGTCACGAGTACGTCATGCTCGTGACAGGTGTGACCTTTGACATCCATTAAGACGTGTTTCGTCAAATACACGGTCTTATTACATTCGAAATTGATCGCTCAAACATTATATCAGTTCTCAAATCTGTTAATTTATGTGTGATAGTATCTCTTTTTTCCCAACAACCGCGACTTCAGCTGCGTACCGCACACATGTGGCTTTAGCTCGTTGGTGGCGCTGTACTGTAGTATCAGTTGAGACCGAAGGTAGTCACATACAACTTTGACAACATTTCTGTTTTGCTAATTTTTAGCACTCTGCAATGAATTCATGAGCACTAATGTTCATTTATACACAAATATTTAGCTATATATAAACATATAAAAAACAAAGTAAGCTTTGCAGTTCGCCACGAATGTATGTAATAAAATGACCAAATAAACATCGTCGTTCAACTCCCCAGGTTTTTAGTCTCCCCCCCCCCACCAAAACCACCATTTTCACGATTATATGAAATATTTAAAAACGAAAAAACTGAGATGATGTAATAACTATATGCATTAGAACTTAGACACATCCCTCGTAAAATACGTTGTTGGTGACGTAATCAAACTGGACGAAACGGGTAACTTTTGGTGATTCAGAATTAAAAAATCAACTAAAGTTTGTGACTTGCGAAATATAACTTATTGTGTCGAGACTTCCAATCACACAACTCCCACAGCTTAGTTAACAGTCAGTGACGTCGACCCTCGTCACTTTACGCCCCACCCACTTTACACAGCAATCAGGTCACAAAATGTCCGAACCATTTTAAAAATAAATCAGCAAATTACACAATGATGTATAACGGATACAAAATCAATGGACGGGAAAGAAGAGACCATACAGATAATTATGGTTCACCGAACATCAAGTTGACCACTTGATTGATTTTATTCATTATAAAATGACCTTTATTCAATTTGAAAAACACGTTTACTCTAGAAATTGTCGACTTCCGGTTCAGAGATGCATTGCGTGAGACAAAATCGAACACGTACATGTAGTTGATGTTACGCTTACTTTCTCTTTATAACATTTGAAATAACATATATTCATCGAGAAACGATTGAAATACATATTGACATCCTTAATTGCGAGTGATTTCAATATAGAGATTAACAACTACCAATGATGACAGAAACGGCTTTTATTACTCATAAATTCAGGGTACGGTTAGTGATAGTCTGTAAGGTACGCCGTGACGGTGCGCCCTCAAACATCGGCCAAACCCTAACAGGTGTGAGAGGAGGCCGGTGAGGGCGAAACGTCACGACGTATCTTACAGTCTAGGTTAGTGACAACGTTTAGCGTCACCCTTAGTAGAGAGTGCACAACACGCTGCATGAATGACATGAGGTATGGGACGGCGCAAGATACACCTTGGAACCAGTAGCAGATCAATTGTGTAAACCTCTCAACATCTCATGTCATGACAAAAAAATGTTAATCATACACAAAGTACGTGTTAAATATCGTTTGAGCCATCACGGCTTAAGCTTTCGGCTACATTGAGATGGAATCGGTTTGCTATTGAACAATTGTATATTCTTGGTCAACCTGTTAAGATCTTTTGTAGAGATTTCGTGAGATACCACTATAGGATGATGTGTCGGGAACAATATATTTCTTTACAAAGCAAATATTTAGCAATTAAATCACCATGAATGTCAATGTTTTGGTAAAATTGACCTAAACCGCTGGAATAGATTTTCCACAACTCAAGTATTTCATTCTGTTTTACATCACTGATTTCGTAAAGGGCCACACGATGGGTTTATACGTATTTGGGCGTAATTTTTCCTACTTAGTGTAGGACGTAAGTTATCATACGTATCAAAAATCCCCCCAAAAAATCAGAAAAGCCCTACTACACAGTCAAATGTTCTAGCAATGAATGCCAGAACAAGATCATAATATTATGTAAGATATGTACCGACATTAACATTACACACTAGGGAGTTGTTTTACGTTTATTCACTTGAGTAGAAAGCTTATAATGTCAGCTTGTGCCACTTTAGTCAATAATTTCCTTTTTGTTGTTGAAAAATTCCTAAAAGTACCTAATGAACAATGACACTATAAGTGTTAACCTAAACGTTCCTTCGCAAACGTTATGTCCCCACCACATCATATATTGTTGGCCTCTTTTCGGATAGAACTATATTTTTAATGCAAGCTAACTAAAACTAAACAGCAAATATAGTAGTAAGTCTAGTGTAATATCAAGCTAACAAAAAAAAAAACATGTCAACTTTATCCCATACAAAATTGGACTTAAGGTCTACCATGGATTTGGTCTGACTCGTGATAGCTTGGTCGTCGTGCTATATTTTTGGAAATACACAAAACAGAAAAGAAAGTTCAAGTGGTCGCCAGGTTTAAAGACTTTGTTAATCCCATGTAATCTTTATATTAAAGGGGGTTTGATAATATAGTAAGTAGGTGGGTTTCACCTCTCCATAAATTGGAGAGGTGAAACCGGTAAAATTCAAATCAGGCGTGATTTCTGGAAGTGAATACTAATTAACACCTGTTTATTGAGATTACCGGTGATTTTATACGGTTCAAAATGTGTATGGGAAAACGCTGTAATGAAGAATTTTAAAGAAAGATTTCTGAAAATGAGTGTTATCTAAGTAATTCCAATAAATGATATATAACACACTAGAGTAAATACTGATAAATGTTTAAACACAAGGAAATATTAATCGATAAAAAACACTTAAAAAAATAATTATAAAAGACTGGCTTCACCAAACACTTTCAAATCAAACATTATGTTCAGCTAAAAACAGGGGAACAATTTTGGGCCAGGTTTTGTCATAGCCGTGTCAGTAGATGTCCTGCGAGTCTGAAAAGTCATTTTCACCAATATCTACATTTCGCGACGTCTCGAAAAATAAAAGAAATACCCATATTAAACTGAAGCAAAAACTGGGATAAGGAATTCAGTGTTTTGGTCAATCTCCTTAGCTATCACTTTGTCTATTATTTCTTTCTATTTCGCCTGTAAAGTTGAACATTGGATACTGATGGCTATGCTCGTGGTGTGTTGATCCCAGATTTCACTACCCCAATGTACAGAGGTCAGTTCATGGCTAATTTGATTAAATTCATTTTTTTTATTTTCTGAGAGGTCGTGTGGTGAGTGGTGAAACTGGCTTTTCAAGACTCGCTTGGCATCAATAACCACAGCAGCTATAACAAAATGAGACTCCTCTTTGTTACCCTTTAAATTGTACAATTATGAATGATGAAAAGTATTATCAAGATTATACGGAAAAAATTCATTATACTATCTAAATTGAAAATGCGAAATGTAACTACGCTATCATTGAATTTTAAATGTTTAAAGAAAATGATCAGGACTACTAATCATTTCAAAGTAAAAGTTAATATAATCAAACATCAAACTTATTTAAGTTTATCTGGAGTAAATGAAATTTGTTGATCTGCTTTGTTGTCGCTGTTGTTGTTGTTTTTGTTGTTGTCATCGTCGTCGTCGTCGTCGTCGTCGTCGTCGTCGCTGTTGTTGTTGTTGTTGTTGTTGTTGTTGTTGTTGTTGTCTTTGGTAAAGATTTAGTGTAACAACAGATGATATAAGGTAGACGGGGTTCTGACTAAATTCGAATGGTTTCCGAGTTGTACAAATTATAGCATCAAGTGTCACCAAAACATAAGAATCGATAACGATGTATGATTTTTGGTTCACATGGTATAGCAAAGCTATATTTTGCTTAGAAGATTCACTTGTTTACTGGAAGTTAGTTTAACATTTTATGTAAAAATTGCCTAATGTTCCTAAATTATTATGATAGTGATAAATCATCTCCCCCACCCCTCTCCCCATCTACAATCGTTACCCCCATATCATTGTCAATTTAATGATTACGTAGTCAATGTATTAGAGATTTTTCTGGTAAAGTTTGTATGAAAGCTTATCCAACGATTAGAAAAGCAAAAACAGTAAATTTACTGATATATCAATGATAACACTACTTAAAGCTAAGAATGTCAATTAAAAAATGGTTTTAAAACGTTTCGTCCAAATAAATGGTCCAATATATGACCTGGAGTACATTCTATACACGTACTGCCTGGCTGTCAGGACACTAGTAAACGTCTATAACCACGAGGGCTGTACTATATGTAATCCAGTAACTATTTCGCAAGGATGAAAGCCAATTGCAAGGGTATAACAATAGTTGCTAAATAACAGCACGTGGTGTTAGCATGACGTCTCCTAGTGCCCGAATAAGGCCAGGTTTTAAGTGTTTTGTAACACATCACTTTCTCGTGTACGTGTACGTATCTTTCTACAGTGAAAGTAAGTCCCCTCTTCGACTTTTCAGCTACCTAGAGAATATAAAACTCGAATAGTACCAACATTATCAAATTCTGATCTCTTTGCATCAATAATCCATAGCATGTGACATTCACTACAAGGCAATAATGAGATATATTTACCTATACCAAGTACTTCATGTTACAAAGTGATTCATCAAATATAAACAACTTGTAAAATATTATTTAACTGAAAACAATTTTATCGAAATAGCCAATCAATCCAATTGAATTGAAATATTGAATTTTTTTCCTTTTTATAGCGAAAATAAAAATGAATTTTTTTTTTATCAACATGAAGTATATACTTTATAGTAAAATACCTCTTCTGATTATAACTTTCAATTTGAAATATAAAGATGCATGAAACATCTTATTAACTGGAGTAAATAGAACTGCTGATCTGCTTTCACAGTTGGTGTTTACTGTTTACTTAAAAAAGATATTTTAGGTTTGGACCCTAAAGTAATGTTATCGGTAAATCCTCATTAAATAAATCACATTTTGAAAATTGTTTGTTTAGATTTAGAGATCATAGACAACATTTACTCTGATGTCTAAATTTCCAAACATATCTTAAAGTTTCGCAGTCAAAGGGTGAATAAAGAAAGACTAATCCAAATCCGTATTTTTCATTCATTTTCATAGCCGTCAATTAATGCCTATCTAGTAATCATCAGGAGTCCATATCTCCAATCAGCTGGCTGGTCGAATTTGTAGTTGGACTGTACTCTTTACAATCAATACAGATTGAATTACTCGTTTCAGTTTCCCTCTCCTTGGATAAATACAGCTGAAATAGCATTAGAGTTCGCCAGAAGACAAGTATTGACAGGTTACACACACACACACACACACACACACACACACACACACTCACACACACACACACACACACACACACACACACACACACACATATATATATATATATATATATATATATATATAATATATATATATATATACACACCAAAGTAATGACTAGAAGAGATGAAACAGTTCAAAAGTCGGCCTTACTATCAATCCCAAGATGTGAAGCGATAAGCAACGTTTCAATGTGACTTGCACACCTTCATCAGGCTCAGCTGTTACAATAACTACATGACAAACCAAGAGTAACTGCGCATGTATGTTGTAAACAAAAGAGAACTTGATAAACACGTGACTAAAAGAGAGTGCAGTATAATACTGGTATAGACTAGTCTGGAATTCCTGTTGGTTCGTAATCATTAAGTCCTTGTGGGTACATCGATCTTGTTCTGTGTATCCAGATGCTTTCCGTTTGTTTTATTGTATTAATGTCTGGTTTTGGTATATGGCAAATGATTGTAGCTGTAAACGCGTTGTCGGATGTGTCCTGGCATCCAGAAATGAGGTACAACATATTTTAGTTCTTATGTTCGAGCAGTGTCCATTGATTCGTTTGTGGAAATGTTGAGTAGTTTGACCGATGTATTGTATGTTGCAGGTACGGCAGGTTATGGCATATATTACATTACATGACTTACAATTGACGTCATCCTTGATGTGATAGCTTTTTCCCGTGACTGTCGATGTGAAAACTTTGGTGTCTTGAATTATTGAGCAGCAGGCGCATCTTGGCGTTTTGCAAGGTTTGCAACCCCAATTGCAAGTAACTTGCTATGACTTTGCGTGTTTTAACCGGTTTTGATAAAGAATGTCGCCAATTGTCGCATGACTTGTTGCATACGAGTTGAAGACTGTAGTATAATTTGATTTTCGGCACTGATTTTCTGAAGATCTGGTTAGCGAGGGTCGTACATTGTAACCCAGGGCACTCTATTCGTTGGAGTTTTATGTTGGTATTGTAGCAATTTGGTGCGATTAGGGATGGAGGCACGAGCAAACTGTGAATTGATGCATTTTTCAGAAAAACCACTGTTCGTGAGGAAGATGGGAAATTCTGAAAGTCGTTTATCGCACCATTCTGGTTTGCTACAAATGCGACGGATTCTGAGAGCACCTGAGTAGACGATGGATTTAAAGGTATGCCGTGGATGACAACTTGTAGGCGGTAGATAACGATGGGAAGCGATGGGTTTACTGTAGAGATCAGTTTCTAATTTATTATAGTCTAGGTGTATATTGACGTCGAGGAATGCAACGTAGGTTGAGCTTATTTCTGCGGTGAATTTAATTTTCGGGTGGCGGTTGTTGAGTTGGTTTTGAAAAACATGTAGGTCTTTCTCGGTAGCTGTTGAGAAGGCAGCGAGATCATCGATGAACCGATCAGTTACTTCTGTGTGTGTTTATATATATATATATACAGGCTGATCATTAAGCAAGCTGAGGTGTTGTTTTACTTAATAGACCATTATACTTTTACTGATTCAGAACATCAATGAATACATAAGTAGAAATCATTTCATTCGAAATGTACATTTCCACCATACCAAAGACAATACAGAAACTGTTGAATCTGTTGGAAAATATCATCATTGTCCTCATTATAATTGATGCCGCAATCCATCAGTAATAATTAATTCAAGAATTAAATTTCACCTAAATGTGTAACCTGTCAATACTCGTTATTAACAATCAGCCAATATTCATAAACAAGTCGCATGATCAAAAACGAAGGCCTGGGTATCCGTGTACATTCGATTTAAAATTTAACCCTATCGCTCCTTTAGCCTTGGAATCGAATTCCAGTTGCTTAGATCCATGGACATCACTCTTTGACTCTAACGGTGGTGGACCACTGGGTATTGTACTGAACGCGAGTGGAGGGGGCCCAGGTCCAGGAGCTACATGCCGTAGTGAAACCCATATACCTGCAAATGCCTCAGCAGCATATGACCCAATGATTCCACCGAGGAGAGATCCAATAAGGGCACCAATGGCTGTACCAACGCCCGGAAATACTGATCCCAATGCAGCACCTATCTCCCCACCAATAATGGATCCACCTGTCCCTCCTACAGTACCAGATAAAGCCAAGGTTGTATGAGGACCAAACTTTCCATCGTCATTCTGCACAGCAATAGCGATACTTGCTGCATCTAGGGCGATACCAACAGCTGCAAGACCGATACCAAGCTTATTGTGGCCAACCCATCTGGTGAACTTGTTCGTGTTTTTTAATGAGTGAACATCCACCTTCTTCACTGATATAACAGTATCATTGAAGTGACCTATGTTCTCTCTCCCTTTTAATCCAACGTTGTCCCACGACTGATGTGGTATACGTTCTTTGTTTGAGATGTTGTACGGACGTTCGTTTGCTTTCATTCGTTTTTTATTTACGGCCCCGGAGCCTGGCTGTGGTATTGTATGGTCTTTCACTTTTACCTGATAGTCTTTACGACCAACTTTGAATTCAGCAGCCACTTCCGTAGTACCGGCCCTCTCAACACCTCTGTTTTGATATGATTTGGTGTGGTCGATGGATTCAGATATCCACATCTCATTGGTATTTGGATTACGTCTATGTTCTACCATTCCGGTGCGTTCTTTAACCATCTCAAATTCTTCGATACCCATTTTTCTGTAAACTCGCATTACCTTTGACTCATCAACGAAACGCCTGACACCTGCCTGAACACTCCCACTTCCCAAAGCCTCGGTAATATGTTTATCATCAATTTCGGTGGCATCAACATACGCCACTGTTCCATCTGTTGCTTCAAGTACATATAGATCATCGTTGGTAGCCATATTTAAAAGCTTACGTATACAGAATCATATACTAGTTATCTAATGAATCTTTAGTAACGATGAGACTAAACCCGTTATATTATGTTGGCTAATTAGTTAGCTAAATATTATACTATTTTCGAAATAAACCATAATAATCTTAACTTCTTGTAAAATGTTTAGTCACGTCACATAACTTCATAAATACCCTCGTCTATGTCAAACGGAGACCGGTTTCCTTTTGCCAAATTGCACCGTACTTGGTTCGGTATATTTCGATGTCGTTTTCTTGTTTCTCTATGATGAAGCTACGGTCGGAGTCATCAGTGTACGTTGCCGATGCATAACCTTGCCAATGCCCTTGACTATCTTTTGTTATCACCGAAATTGTATTTCGTCCGTGGCCAGTTGGAATACAGACGGATTCCTTGTCATTCAGAATTTGAGTAGTATTGCGATTGTCATTGTCTGTCAGTTGAATTTGAATTTTTTCACCCGAGTTGTTTGCAACGTGAGTGTTGTGTTGCTGGCCCATTTAGAATACTTTAAACGCCTAAGCAGCAGAAGTCTGCAAGAAAGAAAAGAAAAGTGAGTGAGTGAGTGAGTGAGTGAGTGAGTGTGTGTGTGTGTGTGTGTATGTATGTATGTATGTATGTGTGTATCGTATGTATATATGTATCGTATGTGTGTATCGCATGTATGTATGTTACATACGAATGTTTGTTATGTATGTTACATGCGTATGTATTTAAGGTATGTCGCTAATGTATGTTACGTACGCTACGTATGTATGTTTTGTATGTCACGTATGTATGTTACCTACGTACGTCATGTGTGTATGTTATTAATGTTCCGTATGTATGTAACGTATGTTATGTCTATCTTACATATGTATGTGTGATTGGAAAAATAAAATGAGGTGTTCTACATGTACAATTATTTTGTCAAACTTAACTTTTATCAAAAATCAAAATGTTTCCTTTTGCTTATACATTACATGATTACAGTTAGCTGAATAATAGGGCTACTCATAAAAACTATTAGCATACTTTTGAAATTCTGACAATTCCATGAATATGTTACGAAATTTAGCAAATATTACATGAATACACACAGGCTAGTTTATTTACTCGTTTGGTTTGTTGTTATTTCGCAACACAATGTTGTCTGAAATCCTTGCAATCAGAAAGTTTTGTCTGTCTCTAATTTTGACAAAGAAGTGAAGCACATGTTGACCAGGTAATATATGTCAGAAAATATTGCCACTTTGCTTGCAAATATGGTGTAATTGTAGGCCCAGTGACTTTATCAGAAACTTTCTGCAGATACAATGACATGATTGCAGACAGATTCCCATAGTTTGAATTGAGTAACACTCACAAATCATCATTGACAGCAATGAAGTTCACAAATTTCAGCCAATGAACATGGTTCTGTTATTTTTTGTTAAGAGAAGACGTTGCACCATGTGCACAGTCTCTTTCAATTGGAAACAGTGCTACTGCATGTGCAACCACCTCGTCTGAGGTGGCGCACATCATACGTGAGTGCAACTGAGGACGGGGGATGGCAGCTGGTGATTTGATATTGACACCAATTGAATAGGTTGCCATATACAGTTTTGACAGTTTTTAAATTAATTCAGAAAAAGTTTGATGTCTTTGGGGATCGTAAAAAAAATTCTAAGGCTGAATTGATGTTTTTACATAACGCTGTCTATTCCGACATTGTACATATAATTTAAGAATTTACAGTATACGTGTATCAACAAAGATCATTTATCAACTGATGTGAAAATTCATTAAACTTACGAAAGGCATTCAGTTTGCTGGTTTTCTATTAGTAGTATGTTTTTTTAATTTTCTATAGGAATTTTCACTTTGTAAATATACTTTAAATATATTTTAACTTTTTTTTTATTTCATTTTTATTTTTGCAATTTAAAAAAGAATGTTTTTGGAAATATTTTATTTCGGCTTTCTGTTTGTTTCTTCGCTTCCGGCTTTGGACCACTCGATTTCCATAGTAGGGGTGTGAAGTAACTAAATGACCAACTTCCGGTAGCCCTAACACGTCTCTGTACTCACCCGTGTGCACAGTTGATTTGAATATATACACCAACATACAATGGTGCTCCTACTGGCATATGCTAGACATTCCTATGTTCTAAATGCTTTTCATCCAATCATTCAACTCATTGTGATAAACGTTCAATCTACTATTTAGTGCCTTTTTTACCCATGTCAACAGATTGCACGTATTGAGGGACTGGCCATTATCTTCGGCCGGGTGATGGGGGTGGGGGGAAGTACTCAGTTATCCTAAACAGTATTAACGTGAAATTTACTGTAAAAAAGGTATGGTAGGTAATATATCTAAACATATACCTTATACGACACCCCCCCCCCCCTCATAAGAGAGTTGATAATGCTATCTTGCAAAGTACTGGAGATGTGTCATACAGTCAAACAGTCTTTTCTCTTAGTCGCAGTGATACACAATGTATCAGCATACGAAAGATTCTGGGAGGAGTGTCAACGTGTTTGAAAAAAAAAATAATCATGGGATCATCCTATTTGGGCTTTTACAGATGCCCCAGTTTCAGAGTCCTTTTGCTGGCCCGCTGGAAAATCCAAAATACACCGATCCCCGCCCCTTTCAGTGAAATTCACCAGTCCCTAACTTCGATCATTTGCCCTCTTTTGACTGGGGTAGAATAAGACATACTGTTTATTGCAATGAGTTGAACATTTAGACGAAGAGCACTCAGAACTCTATCATCTGCCAGTAGGAGTTTTATTGTATGCATTTGTATGTATTCAAATCAAATGTGCATGTTAGGTCTAACGGAAGTCGACGGTCATTGTTACTCCACACCCCTACTATGGAAATCAAGTGGTGCAAAGCCGGAAACAAAACAAAAAGAAATAGCAAAACTGAAAGTGAATTTTTTTTAAAAGTTGAAATATATTTATAAGTCAAAAATATACATTTAGAAATCACAAAAATATAATTAAACCAGATTTAAACAGAATGCCTCCCATACGTATAAGAGGAAAACCATAGACTTTTGGGCCAACACACATTGTTGGAATGCAAAATTCTAAACGATAGCTATTATACATGATGTACCACTTAATTGGGAAATTAATTATATGAATAAATGAAATTTGAAGCTTGCAAGTTAACACATTGCGTAATTATTTTAAAAAACATTGATTATGCAAATTAACCAAATAGATTATAAGTTACAACATCAAGCTTTAAATGACATGACACATGCACTTCTTTACCATCGACCATTAATACATATAAAAATTATCTGAAATTTAGAAGTTTGCATTCTTAAGAAATAGCTTAATTACCGAAAATAATTAATTATGTAAATTAGTCATAAAATTGAAACCTATATCAACAGGCTTTAGAGGATTGTGCTTTGTCATGGTTGATGTATGTGCCAAATTATATGGAATTGAACGTGCATCCCAAAGATATAGCTTAATTACTGAAGATCATTATTTATTCAATTTACTAATTAAAAGTAAAGACTATGTCAACAAACATGTACGCATTGTTATGATTGGTATATGCACCAAATTCTATGAAATTTGAAGCTTCCATTCTTAAGATAAAGCGCAATTACTGAATGTCATTAATTATGCAAATTATTCATTAAAACTGTAATCTATATTCAACAAGCTTTATAGGACATATGCACGTAGTTATGGTTAACGTATGTACTAAATTATATTGAAATTGAAGTATGCATTTTTAAAATATATATCCTAATTATTGAAATTAATTAATTATGCAAGTTATTCATAAAATCTTTAAGCTAAATCGACAAACCTTATAGGACATAAGCGCTTTTTATGGTTAATGTATGAACCAAATTATATTGAATTTGAAGTATGCATTCCAAAGACATAGCCTATTTACTCAAAATCATTAATTATGCAAATAACTAATTAATATTCATTGGATGTTTACCAAAATCTAATCAGTTCTTGCCATTAGCATATGAAAGATGTGTAGTAAATTTCATTATAATTGAGAGCCATTTTTAAGAAAATGATGACAAAGCGAGACACACACACACACACACATACATACAGATGGACGGACAGACAGACAGACATCGCAATTTCAATACCCCCACCCCCTTACGGGAGGTAAAAATCGTACAACTAATACAAAACCAGATTTAAACTGAATGCCTCCCGTAAGAGCAAAACCATAGATTTTTGGTCCTACACACATTGTTCCAATGCAAAATTCTGAGCTATAGCTATTATACATGATATACCCTTTAATTGGAAAATTAATTAAGATAAAGCTTAATTATCGAAAATCATTAATTATGAAAATTCTTCATTAAAGCTATACACTACATCAACAAACTGTATGCACTTTGTTATCGTTAACGTATGTACCAATTATATTTAATTTGAAGTATGCGTTCCAAAAATATAGCCAAATAACTAATTAAATGTTCATTGGATGTTTACCAAAATCTAATCAGTTCCTTTCATTACTATTTGAAAAATGTGTAGCAAATTTAAATAGAATCGATGCAGTATTTTTTGACATATCTTGTCCACACACACGTACGCGCGCGCGCACACACACACACACACACACACACACACACACACACACACACACACACACAGAAGCATAGCATAACCCCTCCCTCTTACGGGAGGTAAAAATGGACATATAAAATAAAATCGTACAACTAATACAAAACATTCGGAAAATAAAATTCTAATTCTAAAAATTCTTTTTGGCCTACTCGGCTTGCCATAGACACACCCTTCATTCCCAGTACATACAGGGGGATCTCTCTCATTATATTATAAATACTCAAAGAGAACCGAATAAATTAGCTATGATTCAATATTTTGCAAACGACTCGTTTTCACAAAGTCCTCGTAAACATTGGTATCGTATAATGTATCCATGTACTTACCAGCTACTAGTCTCTCTCGTCTCTCAATCAAATGTCTGCAACTATCCTCGTTTGAAAAAACACCCCAGCAGTGACTTGGCTGTACGCTCTGACTGAATATCACGACTCCACTTGCTCCTTTTCATCAACAAGTACCACGTGACGTGTTTGTGCGAGGAAATTGAATCAGTATCGTGTGCAAAGTGATTGTTAAATGTTGCACCCTTCAACTTTGATCCATATGTTAACAGCAAGCATATGAGAGTGGGTGTTTTGAAACCAACTCCTTCCTTATACAAATGTACGTGTTGTAGTGTATTGTGGCATTGTGGTGTAAAATGATTAAGTTTGTATATATACTGTATAATACGGGGAGATGTCTCTACAAAAACAACACTTTCAACATTAGCTGGCGATTTCTTTTGTATTTTTTAGAACAGTTGATTGTCTAGTAATAGTATGGATTCCTCGACATGTTTGATTCGTATAAAAAAAATATGTCATCGGATCGTTTTTTATGTCATATCTTCTTTCCAGGTTTGAGTTAAGTCATTGGCAAATGATAGTTACGTTTGCTCCAGTAAGTAAAATACTACAAGTGACTTTTAAATACGCAGCGTAAATCTCGCCCCAAAAACGTGTAAACTCAGCTTATGCCCCTTTAATATCCACCACATATCGTTATTTCACCTAACCCTAACATTGGAATTGTTGTTTAATGGTTTCTATAAAGTGTAAGTCATTTAGTTATGTAGATTAGGGAAAGAGATAAGCTACTCGAAACTTGTGAAAATATGGGAAACTTTTGATTTTAGCTCGAGTTTTCTCTGACTCTGAAAGTAAGGTTATCTGAAGCATCATCACCCACTGATGGCTAAGCTTAGGGCACACCTATTTCGCCTTCACCACTTTCGACGTTTCAGAAAAAAAAACAATACAAAATAAACAAACCTCGAAAAATATGTGTAGGCCATATCCGACATTGCGTTTGTGAATCTCGTGACTTTATCTGTTGAATAGCCCATTTACGGTGCAGTGGCGAAAACAGAAACTGTTGTTATGTAGTTTACATGACAATAATGATTTTACTTGTTTTGTGCTGAAGAACATGTTGCGATTGAGACGTTCCAAAACTCTATATTTTATCAGGAATATTTTTCCTGAAATACAAAACTTGTTCCATTTGGGATTGCATCGAATCTGTCTCTTTGTATTAAAACAAGTGTACTCCCAAGAGGTAAAACATGCCATTATGGTTTGTTTCTTCATAGCTCAATCGATCGTGTGTCACTCGTACAGTGGGGTTTCAGTATACAGACGGTGAACGACGATTTAATGAGGTACTCATATGTAAATGTGGACGTAAACATAAATTGACACGTCGACCTAAACGTTCCCTTAGAAATATAATGATAAAGATCAAACAAATAAAAAGATACATTCATTGATTTAAATTGTAACTGAAATTATTTCTTCATTATAAATGACTGTTTCTATGGGCATGGATTTTCCAGACTAATTAAATACTATGTTTTGAATGTTCACCAACTTTGTCTAACCAGCCTTGTTGTTACATCTGTATATAGCCTCTAATCATTACACTACAATGCAAACCTACTTTTGTTTTGTTAAGTTTCGGTCATGGATAAAGACTAAGCTAGAAGACCATATTACTCATCGAAACCATAGAGGAAATTATCCCAATTAAATTTCAGCCGTATCCACCTAGTAAGTTTTAAGATTTATGCTTTTGACAAAAACTCATTTTGAACCCTAATTTGCATATCAATGGTGTAGTTTGTCGCTAATAACAAGTAATGCGTAATTTTTTAAACGAATAAATTTATCAATCTGAAGTATACTTTTATTCAGTGTAACGTTCATTTTAGTGAGAATCTATGTAACACTGTATAGTTTCAGTGCAAACTTACTTTCTCTTTAGTTAGTATCAGTTCGACGTGTGGGTAGATGCACATTTAGAATAAGGCTTTTGCCCCGTGTCGGCTGAATGATCAACTTAAACTAACACGCGAAACAATTGTTGATTTGCGTCCCTCGCGAAAATCAGTAAAATAAGGGTAGCCAGATTAAATATCAATAACTCGATCGATCAATCAATTACTTGCTCGCTGCACCCTGTACTGTGGTGAAACGGCGAGTACTGAGTGAACGACGCAATTGAAAACCTCGTTCTGGATACGCTAGTAGGTTTTCACCTAATAAATTAAATTTCTCACGGTTCGAAGTAAAGCGGGAAATGACTGTCCTGACGTGATAAGTAATTAACAAGATAGTCATAGTAAAACTGTTTAAAAAAAAAAAAAAAAAAAAAAAAAACAGCAAAGGAAGAAGGTAAAATTGATTTAGGAAACTAAACCAACTTTTCAAATCATTACTATGTCACCTTGTAGGGAAAAGTTATTTTTAAAGGAAAAAGTAAACGATAAACAAAAAACAAATATTTGTGAACAAATATGGCCAATTCCACGTCACCGTGGTCCACTTGCGCTGAAGACGTTAAATATTGTCGTGTATTCGTGCTTAAGTTTGTTTTTGCATATCAATATATTTCGTCTGCATATGTCTTTCGTATACGCTTAGGTGAGAACCCACTAAAATGCGAATATGAATTTCACGTCCTCCTTTATGAATATATTTCACCAGTATTTCATTCGTGCAAGCCTATCACTAAATGCTACATTTTCTCTGTACTAAGAAAATGGGTGTGAGTCAATTGCTCTCACAGTGTGCTTTCCATCGATCACAGAGAACGTGTAATCAGTCCTTAAATGAACAACATGCAGACACTGACAGTACTGGTTAGTATTCAGTTTTTTAGCACAACTGAACTTGTTCAATAGTGCTATAGGGATCGCCCGGCTTCTGTGTGTGTGTGTGTGTGTGTGTGTGTGTGTGTGTGTGTGTGTGTGTGTGTGTGTGTGTGTGTGTGTGTGTGTAAACAACTTAAAGTCAAAAACCGCTGAACCGATTGCCATGATATTTGATGGGTCCATTACCTTTGGTGTCTAGTTGGGAAATTGTTCAAATCAAAATGATCGCATCACAGGTGTGTGATTTGGGTCAAAAATGTGATTTTTGGTCAAAAAACTTAAACTCAGAAACTACTGGGCAGATTGGTGCGAAATTTGGTGGGAACATTCTTAAGGGGGTGTAAAGTAAGATTTGTTCATGACACGATGATTCCATCACTGATATGCAAATTAGGGCTAAAATGTGTATTTTTGGTTAAAAATCTATAATTCCAAAACTACTGAGCAAATTGGACTGAAATTTAATGGGAATGCATCTAGGGATGTATGGACGAAGATTTTGGTCAAAAATTTATGTCTCAAAAAGTACTTGGTGAACGAGTCTGAAACTGGGTGAGATGTTTCTGAAAGTGTTATTCTGCACATTTTGACAAAATTGGCCATAGCGACCATGACCACGCCCTTAGCAACAACCAAATGGCAGTATATTTTGGTAAAATAACAACATCATCTAGTAGGCAGTTGAGTAAACATTCAAAAGGATGTATGCAAATACCCTAGCAACCATGACCATGCCCATAGCAACAGCCAAACGGTCATGTATTTCACAAAGATAACAACAGGGATTAATAGACAATTGAATAAACATTGCAAAAAATGTATGCAAATATGCCTGGCAACAAGACCACGCCAATAGCAACAACCCAATAATCAGGTGTATTGCAAAGATAACAACAGGAATAGAAAGGCAAATGAATGAACATTCAAAAAATGTATGCTAATGTGCCCAGCGACAAGACCACGTCCATAGCAACAGCCAAATGATCATGTATATTGCAAAGATAACAACGGGGATTAATAGACAATTGAATAAACATTCAAAAAATGTATGTAAATATGCCTAGCAACAAGACCACGCCCATAGCAACAGCCAAATGACCATGTGTATTGCAAAGATAATATCAGGAATTCATACACAAGTGAACAAAAACATACAAAAATGTATGCAAATATATCTAACAACAAGACCACGCCCATAGTAACAGCCAAATGATAGCATATAAAGATAGCAACATGGTTGGATAGGCAACTGGATAGTCATTCAGCATTCACTTATTGTTAGCATGGACTGCCATATGGATAAACATTTTTAAAAACTGTACAGTTGTGCTACAACACCATTGGTGGTATTTTTAATTTGCCAACTTTCAGTTCTGGTCTGGTATTGTTAGATTACTTTTCCTGTCACTTACAATCATGACTTTAAGGATGTCCGCTACTAGCATTGTAACCATAGAATCCAAGCGAAAGTTTGAATGTGCATAGAATACACACAAATGAATGTTAATGTGAAAAGGAAGAATGGAGACTGAGACCAGAAGTTGATAAAATCACTAATATCTTTTGATGTATGCTACAAGTATCACACTGGAATACCACAGTGTCTGCAATATGCACGATATTGATAATTGATCCTGAAAACCAAGTTCAACTAACAGGGCCTTAAAAGAAATCTTACACTTTATGATATGGGGTGAACACCCCAATGGGGTCTCGCTAGGTATTGTAGATTTGAGTTATGAAGTAAAATATTGATTTTTACCAAATAAGTGCTTTTCTGTGTTCTACAATAAACGTTTTAAAGGAAATTAGCATCAGATGAATTCTAGAAGGTGTATGCGATATGTAAGAATTGGCTTGATTTCGATAATTGACCCTGAAGGTCATGGCACAGGTCATTGTCTGAAAAGAAAGTTCGCACTTGATAACATGAGGGTAGACACTGTTTGTCAAATACTCCTGTCGGACCGGCCTGCTGCCTTCACACAAACATAATTTCACAGCCGGACGTTTTTGTTATTGTTCAGGCAGTTTGACATGATGGTTTATAGCTTCACAACAAATTTGGAACATATCCTGAGAAAAGACCTACAAATACGCTTAAAATTCGTTGAACAACGGAAGTTATTCACCAGTAATGTAGTACATGAAGCGGGGTCATGCTCTAATGTTCTCGTGTCAAACCGTATCATGTCACCGGATCCTCCCCACCCCCTGCCTTTGCCTATCGCAATTAGCCTCGCGCCAGTCCCTTTGGAGATTTGTTTTGTCTAATAATCTTCAAATGTTTTAATGTTATTATTCATTTCAAATTTTGGGAAGAAAATGTGGTCAATTTTCCCCCGTTACTTGTCACCCAAGGGCTATAAGCGATCACGCCACTCACTCGGATGACTATTTCACGCGAACATTAAGAGAATACATTTGTTTTTCAAATATGTATTTAAACAAAGATCAAAAATAGTCCGTAGACTTGAACAAGTCTATATCGTAATACAAGAAATGTAGTTTCTAGACAAGAGGTCACGTAACATTTTCAAGAACTTTTCAGAATGACCTTTAGGGAGTATAGAACAAAATACAACGAAAATCATAAACCCTGAAACAAAACGTCGTTTGGCTCGACAAAAAGCTCGCTAACATTGCTAGACAAAAAATCACTTTGATATTGTAATTCTTCTCGACACAAATCTAACTAATATTTCCACATGTTATATCATCTAGCACGACAATAACTGAATGCTAATACATATTTTAGTCAACTGACGCGCTCTCAAAAAATATCAAAGAATGCACCAAACTTTGGTTTGTTTATCAGGGACGTATACATTTGCCGATGATCTCCTAAGATAATGGTAGGTCACACAAAGAAAGTGTAACAATATTGGTAAATTTGTTTGTCACGGCAGACAAATGACAAAACGCTGTTGATAAGATTTTTGTCTATTCAGACGGTAAAATGTAGCAATGTCAATGAGATTTTTGTCGAGCCAGGCGACGTTTTGCTGCAGGGTTTTTGGTTTTCGCTGTAGTAATCGACAAGTCAATCAGGCAGAGCAATACATGCTACATCGCCTTTAAATTTGTCTTAATGTTGTCAAAGTCTCTGATATTGAAAAGTGGGGATACAAAAGTGGGTGCGTAATGTCACCACCGTTACTGTATGTGGCAAAATGCCAATCCATGCTTCGATAAAGAGAATTCGAAAATTCCTATAAAGGCGTATCTTTCTGAGTCAGCAAGTATCAACTATGAACAGTTTGTAAGTGATCGATGACGTATCGAAACCGACACATTCTTTAACGATGAGTCACATTTCAATGATTATTGTTTGATAATTCTGGCATTTTTAGTGTACAAAACCTTCACTGGAAGTGTACGTGTTCGTAAATTCTTTCATTCTACACATGACATGACTTTTCACCTCTATATAAACGTAGGATGCCAACACATTACCCGGTCACAGGTCATAGACAACACACAAAAAAACATGAAACCAAAAGGTTCACAATGTCAAGCAGAAACTTCAGACAAATATATGTAAATATATTTTCTGTAAACGTTAATACTATTGATTTATAGAAACTGAGGAAACGGCAAAAAAAACATATAACTGACACTAAGAAACTGACGATTACCCCTGCACGTTGTAGGTTCGAGCCATGCCGCTGCCATTTGTTTCTGATTGCCTAAAGTCCTTGGGCAAGATTTGAACCATGATTTTGACTCAGTCAACCCAGCTGTATAATTGGGGACCTGGGAGGATAGAGGTTACATTGTGAATACCACGGAGTGGGACGTTGTGTCGCTATAGATCCGTGCCAGTGGTAATAATTGTGAAGCGCTTTGAGCAGAGTGGGAAAGTGCTATTATAAAAAACCAACATTATTATTTATTATAAGTATTTAAGGTGGTATGAGAGAAGCACTTTTCTCAATATTGGTATATATATGAGCGTTATTCGTTAATCTACAAATCCACTCAAGAGCCTTAATAAAAATAGGTTATCATCATTAAGTTATACCTGAGCACAGAATATGTACACTGAATACATTTATGAAGACGAATAAAAATGTTGAACATAGACACATAGTCGTGTAAATATTATTGTTCAGTTAACAAGTATTCAATTATGGTTATAACATTAACACAACTGTTTCACGTGTTATATACATGAATGATTGAATTGGTTTGCCACTGCACTAGACCCCTGCCAATACACAACACAAGGGTAACTTTGTTCTTCCACAGATTGTTGTTATTGTGTGTTTTCTTAGAAGGGTGAAATTGAGACGTGTTTTCATTCGCTCTTCAATGCGGCCAACATTTGTAATTTCTGCAAGCAAGCAAAGAAATGAAATAATGGAATAAAATTGTCAATATGTCAAATTGATAACTATCGATCTTGCACAAGCAGAGGTTATGATTTTCTACTGACGTGAGAGTTAAAGATACTTACATATCTTTATTAAACTATTCTAATGTATAACGCATGGTCACATAGTCTCCAGTGATTGCCTTATCGTACCACGTAACCTCAATTTGCTTAAAGGTGATTCAAAATGCTCACATTCACTATCGCTAATTTGCTAGACAACATGTTTGTGAAATGCATTCTGGTTTTCAAACTTTTCAAAAGCGTCTGCAAACACCTTAAAATGACCCTTTTTCAGTCACTTCCCTTCGGATTTACTTCGAGAGTTTTCGGGTATTTCCGGTCCCACCTAGACCACGGGATTTTATGACGTCATAAAGAGACATGGATAGCACGTAGCCTATGGCGAGCGTAGTCACTAGGTGAACAAAACTCAACAGCATTGTGAAAAAATACATTGCTAGTGGTTGTAACAGACATCAGTAAACAAAAACTACACTCTACATGTCTTATTAACCAACATTTACCGATATTTACTCACACTTTCTGACTAATTGGCAGTGTCTGTGGGTATAAATGCTAAAATATGATCTCCCCATATTATGGCAAAATAAATCAAAAACGGCTAGACTAGATATATATAAACACTTGTAATGTCGCGTGTTTCACATTCATTGACTTTTATTTATCTGATTTTTTATTATTTGCCGACAAGAAGCATTACGATACCGTGGTGACGTTTGACGGCATCCCCGGGCCAAGGACGGCATTTTAGCCCAATCGTACTCGCGTCGCCTTTTGAACAGTGCATTTAACAACAAAGTAAACATATTTCATCTCGAATAAATATACTAGCTATTAGAATACCAATGGGAAACTTCAAGAAGGCGTATCGGGACATGTGCCACAATATATTTGTTGGTCCCATAATACACTAATTGATTCGATTTGCTCCGAGCATATGGAAGTACGCTCCGAGTCATTGCATCATGTACATGTAAATGGAACTGTGACCGACCTAATTTTGTTGTCCATATATAAAATGAGACTGACCTGCAAATTTTTCACAGTTTTCGTTGTGGTCTTGTATTGTCACATGTTTGGCTTGTGAACACAAGTTTACATCTATTATTGTCTAGGGCGTAATAATCTAGTCCGAGTCTGAAACCCATATAAAACCTAAGAAACTCGCATTCGGATCGGACAGAACAGAAGTAGGTCTCATCGACTTGTTGGGGACTCGAATTATTGCTTGTTTTTATCACGGTATACAGGTGATTGTTATATATCGGTAGAGGGGTAGTGTTGTCAAGTTTTGTGCAGTCACCGCGGCCGCGGCAGTAAGCTCATACTAGGCCGCCGATCAAAGCTGAAGCAGTGTATGTACAATGTACGTATGGAATCGGGAGAGCACAGCGCACATTCGTGTCGGGTTAAATTTATCCACGTGTTGATGTAATCCATATTTATCAATCAGATATATTGTAAAATTCTTCAAGTCGTACAGAAATAACGTCTCTAACTTCAAAACAAACCCTGAGAAACGGGACCGGAC